>NC_069501.1:836033208-836633208 GCF_027579735.1 Bombina bombina
CGATTATCATTTAATTAGGAAGATTTGTGACAATCAAATTAGGCATAATTGCAATATATATATATATATATATATATATATATATATATATATATATATATATATATATATATATATATATGCAATAGGAGATTACAATATTGCTGCAAACATAAATATAAGGTTTGTTAGTTAAAAAACTAACAATCATACTCAGTTTTAGAGCTTAGCACTTTTTCATGTAATATAAATTAAGGATTTTCTTTTTAGCCACAAACTAAAATACTTTGTATTATTGCAAGAAAGTACAGAATGCAATAATCTTAAATGTCTTTAAAAGCTTAGACATTTTATTGACTAAGAAAATTATTTTAAAAAATAATTTTCCTCTTTACAGTTGACTATTGCTGCTAGGGAAGTAGCACAAAACTCCCACAGTGTTAATCTTTGAGAGCTACCCATTAAGATTTTTTCATAGGGTGCATTTAGTTCCAGATATAATTTTTTTTTTTTTTTAAATGACTAATTCAGAATTATATTGGATGAACTGTCAATAAAGAGAAATCATACAAATATATAATTAGATACTCAGTTTACTACAGAATTGGATATTTATGACTCATGGTTTTATTGCCGTCAAGAAAGATATGAAATTCTTAAATGCTGAAAATCCCTAATATATCCAGTGTGGGAAAATATATTAATAACTGAAAATGTTACAGTGAGGAAAGACAGTTTTTCTACATCAAGAGACTATAGAAAGATTAGTATTGATTGGATCCAATGATCCAAAGTAATTATCAAGTTCTAGTTATTTATTTTATCCCTCTGGGCCATTTTGTGTTTTTTGCAAGTGATCTTAGATGAAGAACAGTCCTGGGGAGATTTTTGTTTCAGAGTATTTTGTGCAGGTGGTAATAATCTGTGTTTGCTGCATTATTTGAGATGTTCTGTGCAAACTATGATACCATTATACTTTTTTTTACATATCAATGTTTTATTTGAAAACAATTATTACATTTTACGACCCACCAATAAAATGGAATCTTCTGTTGAATAGGTAAGGCAGCCCAGTTATTGTTTTATTGCTCTTGCCTGGGATATATTGGGGAGGCCCACAGACTAAGGCCAAGTTTATAACTGGCAGGTGTAAAACAGTACACAAAATCCCACATCAGCTTTTATGTTACTCACCGTTGCATACTTAAGTATTATGTTTTACCAGCTCATGAAAAACTTGGTAGGTGAAGGTGATAAGGGAAACGGATCTTTTCAACATGTTTGCATCTATCCATTGCTGTTGTATAATCCATTAGTATTAGGTGGGACATAAATTTACATGAATGTATGCATATGTATTTAATGAGCTGAAGTAACAATGCGGTGACTCCGTAAAATAGATTAAAAAGTTCAAATTTATTGAAAATTCTTAAAAATGGTAAACAGAAGCTAGCAGCATACAAAAAATGGTAAGGCGCAGCACCAAGGCTTACACGTTTTGGCTAACAAGCCGTAATCATAGGCTATGATTACGGCTTGTTAGCTGAAACGCATAAGCCTTGGTGCTGCACCTTACCATTTTTTGTATGCTGCTAGCTACTGTTTACCATTTTTAAGAATTTTCAATAAATTTGAACTATTTCATCTGTTTTACGGAGTCACAGCATTGTTACTTCAGCTTATTCCTATCCAGAAGGGTTGCTCCGGAGTGCAGGACTGTTATCCAATCCTATTGCTCTTCCTTGGTGACTCCTCCCCCAACGCTCATGTCGTTCGTAGTGTGCTGTGGACGGAAACAGCCCTGGTTGCTGTGCAAGGCTGAAGCGGACGCCAACTTTGAAGATTGCATCCTGGACACCACGGGATTGTTCGAAGTCTGACTACCCCAGCACGGAATGACAACAGACATAATACTGTACAGGAGGGTAAGCCTACGTCCTTGGGTCTGTTCCTTGGCCATTAACCCACACATAGCGAAAGTTAAGAGGAGTAGAGTATCACCAATAGAGCATAGGTTAAACGTTAATCTGCTGTCCCTAACATCGCCGTAACCTAGATTACTGTTGTTAACCCCTAATCTGCTGTCCCTAACATCGCCGCCCGCCACTATACTAAAGTTATTCACCCCTAAACCTAACTCTAAGTTTAACCCTAACACCCACTAACTTTAATATAATTAAAATAAATCTAAATAAAAATTACTATCATTAACTAAATAATTCCTATTTAAAACTAAATACCTGTAAAATAAAACCTAAGCTAGCTACAATATAACTAATAGTTACATTGTAGCTAGCTTAGGTTTTATTTTAATTTCACAGGCAAGTTTGTATTTATTTTAACTAGGTAGACTAGTTAGTAAATAGTTATTAACTATTTACTAGCTACCTAGTTAAAATAAATAAGTTAAAAATAAAACTCACCCAATAAACCCTTAATAAAACCTAACACTAACCCCCGAAGATCCACTTACAGTTTTTGAAGACCAGACATCCATCCTCAACGAATCCGGGAGATTCTATCAGCCAATCAGAATTAAAGGTGAAAAAATCCTATTGGCTAATGCAATCAGCCAATAGGATTGAGCTTTAATCCTATTGGCTGATCCAATCAGCCAAAAGGATTGAGCTTGCATTCTATTGGCTGATTGGAACAGCCAATAGAATGCAAGCTCAATCCTATTGGCTGATTGCATCAGCCAATAGGATTTTTTCACCTTTAATTCCGATTGACTGATAGAATTCTATCAGCCAATCGGAATTCAAGGGACGCCATCTTGGATGACGTCATTTCTAGGAGAATTCATTCTTGAAGAGCCGTGGAAAGAAGAGGATGCTCTGCGCCGGATGTCTTGAAGATGGAGCCGCTCCGCGTCAGAAGGATGAAGATAGAAGATGCCTTCTGGATGAAGACTTCTGCCTGTCTGGAGGACAATTTCTTGCCGCTTGGATGAAGACTTCTCCCGGCTTCGTTGAGGACTTCTTGCCGCTTGGATAGAGACTTCTCCCAGATTTGTTGAGGATGGATGACCGGTCTTCAAAAACTGTAAGTGGATCTTCTGAGGTTAGTGTTAGGTTTTATTAAGTGTTTATTGGGTGGGTTTTATTTTTAGATTAGAGTTTTGGCTGAAAAAGAGCTAAATGCCCTTTTAAGGACAATGCCCATGCAAATGCCCTTTTCAGGGCAATGGGGAGCTTATTTTTTTTAGATAGTATTTTATTTGGGGGGTTTGGCTGTGTCAGTGGTGGGTTTTACTGTTGGGGGGTTGTTTGTATTATTTCTTTACAGGTAAAAGAGCTGATTTCTTTGGGGCAATGCCCCGCCAAAGGCCCTTTTAAGTGCCATTGGTAGTTTATTTTAGGCTAGGGTTTTTTTATTTTGGGGGGCTTTTTTATTTTTATAGGGCTATTAGATTAGGTGTAATTAGTTTAAATATTTGATCATTTCTTTTTTATTTTGTGTAATTTAGTGTTTTGTTTTGTTTTTGTAATGTAGTTAATTGTATTTAATTAATGTAATTTATTTAATTGTAGTGTAAGGTTAGGTGCAAGTGTAACTCAGATTAGGTTTTATTTTACAGTTACTTTTGTATTTATTGTAACTAGGTAGCTAGTAAATAGTTAATAGCTATTTACTAACTAGTCTACCTAGTTAAAATAAATGCAAACTTGCCTGTGAAATTAAAATAAAACCTAACGCCTAGATTTAGAGTTTTGTCGGCAAAAACCCGCATAGCTAATGCTGCTTTTTTCCCCAGCACACCCTTAAGACAATGCTGGTATTTAGAGTTGTCTGAGGGGCTGCGTTAGGCTTAGAAAAGGGAGCGTTGAGCCTAATTTAGCTCCACTTCAACCCTCAATACCAGCGTTGCTTACGGTAGCGGTAAGCTGGAAAAACGTGCTCATGCACGATATCCCCATAGGAAACAATGGGGCAGTTTGGGCTGAAAAAAAACCTAACACCTGCAAAAAGCAGCGTTCAACTCCTAACGCAGCCCCATTGTTTCCTATGGGGAAACACTCTCTAAGTCTTCACCTAACACCCCGACGAATGAAGGTTCCTTTAAGGGACGTCATCCAAGATGGCGTCCCTTCAATTCCTCTTCAACCGACGACTTCCCGACGAATGAAGGTTCCTTTAAGGGACGTCATCCAAGATGGCGTCCCTTCAATTCCCGCGTCCCTTAAAGGAGCCTTCATTCGTCGGGAAGTCGTCGGTTGAAGAGGACGGCTCCGTGTCGGCTCCGCTCCGCTCCGGATGGATGAAGATTGAAGACGCCGTCTGGATGAACACTTCTACCGGATGGAGGACCTCTTCTTTGCCGCTTGGATGAAGACTTCTACCGGATGAAGGACCTCCTCTGCGCACCTTGGATGAAGAATTCGGCTCGGCTGGGTGAAGGCGACTCAAGGTAGGATGATCTTCAGGGGGTTAGCGAGTTTTTTTTTAAGGGGGGTTTGGGTGGGTTAGAGTAGGGGTATGTGGGTGGTGGATTGTAAAGTTGGGGGGGTACTGTATTTTTATTTTCAGGTAAAAGAGCTGATTACTTTGGGGCAATGCCCCGCAAAAAGCCCTTTTAAGGGCTGGTAATAGAGCTGATTACTTTGGTAGTTTAGAATAGGGTAGGGCATTTTTTTATTTTGGGGGGATTTTTTATTTTATTAGGGGCTTAGATTAGGTGTAATTAGTTTAAACTTCTTGTAATTCTTTTTTATTTTTTGTAATTTAGTGTTTTTTTTGTATTATAGAATAGTTTATTTTATTGTATTTTAATTTAGCTAATTGTAGGTAATTTGAAGAGGATGGCTCCGCGTCGGCTCCGTTGAAGATGGCTCCACTCCGCTCTGGATGGATGAAGATTGAAGACGCCGCCTGGATGAACACTTTTACCGGATGGAGGACCTCTTCTTTGCCGCTTGGATGAAGACTTCTACCGGATGAAGGACCTCCTCTGCGCACCTTGGATGAAGAATTCGGCTCGGCTGGGTGAAGACGACTCAAGGCAGGATGATCTTCAGGGGGTTAGCGATAGGTTTTTTAAGGGGGGTTTGGGTGGGTTAGAGTAGGGGTATGTGGGTGGTGGGTTGTAATGTTGGGGGGTATTGTATTTTTATTTTCAGGTAAAAGAGCTGATTACTTTGGGGCAATGCCCCGCAAAAAGCCCTTTTAAGGGCTGGTAATAGAGCTGATTACTTTGATAGTTTAGAATAGGGTAGGGCATTTTTTAATTTTGGGGGGATTTTTTATTTTATTAGGGGGCTTAGATTAGGTGTAATTAGTTTAAGCTTCTTGTAATTCTATTCTATTTTTTGTAATTTAGTGTTTGTTTGTTTTTGTATTATAGAATAGTTTATTTTATTGTATTTTAATTTAACTAATTGTAGGCAATTTATTTAATTAATTTAATGATAGTGTAGTGTTAGTTGTATTTGTAACTTAGGTTAGGATTTATTTTACAGGTAATTTTGTACTTATTTTAACTAGTTAGCTATTAAATAGTTATTAACTATTTAATAGCTATTGTACCTAGTTAAAAAATACAAAGTTGCCTGTAAAATAAATGTAAATCCTAAAATAGCTATAATGTAATTATTAGTTATATTGTAGCTATATTAGGGCTTATTTGATAGGTAAGTATTTAGTTTTAAATAGGATTAATTTAGTTAATTTTAGGAATATTATTTTGTTTCATTTATATTATATTTATGTTAGGGGGGTGTTAGGGTTAGGGTTAGAGTTAGGTTTAGGGGTTAATAACTTTATTATAGTAGCTGCGATGGTGCAGGCGGGAGATTAGGGGTTAATAATTGTAGGTAGGTGGCGGCGATGTTAGGGAGGGCATATTAAGGGTTAATACTATTTATTATAGTGTTTGCAAAGCGGGACTGTGGCGGTTTAGGGGTTAATACATTTATTATAGTGGCGGCGAGGTCCGGTCGGCAGATTAGGGGTTAATAAGTGTAGTTAGGTAACGGCGACATTGGGGGGGGTAGATTAGGGGTTACTAAATATAATATAGGTGTCGGCGATGTTAGGGGCAGCAGATTAGGGGTTCATAGCTATAATGTAGGTGGCGGCGGTGTCCGGTCGGCAGATTAGGGGTTAAAATTTTTTATTATAGTGGCGGCGATGTGGGGGGGCCTCGGTTTAGGGGTACATAGGTAGTTTATGGGTGTTAGTGTACTTTGTAGCACAGCAGTTAAGAGCTTTATATTCACGCGTTAGCCCATAAAGCTCTTAACTACTGACTTTTTTTGTCGGTAGGAGTCTTGTCGGTAGAGGGTCTACCGCTCACTTCTACCAAGACTCCAAATACCGGCGTTAGGCAGATCCCATTGAAAAGATAGGATACGCAATTGGCGTAAGGGGATCTGCGGTAGCCTGGAGTCACGGTAGGGAAGTGAGCGGTAGACCCTTTCCTGCCTGACTCTAAATACCAGCGGGCGGTAAAAAGCAGCGTTAGGACCCCTTAACGCTACTTTTGACGGCTAATGCCAAACTCTAAATCTAGGTGTAAGATAGCTACAATGTAACTATTAGTTAAATTATAGCTGCAGATTAGGGGTGTTTAGACTTGGGGTTTATGTTAGGGTGTTAGGTGTACACATAACTTTTCTTTCCCCATAGGAATTAATGGGGCTGCATTACGGAGCTTTACACTCCTTTATTGCAGGTGTTAGGCTTTCTTTTAGCCGGCTCTCCCCATTGATGTCTGTGGGGAAATCGTGCATGAGCACGTAAAATCAGCTCAAAGCAGCGCTGGTATTTGAGTGCGTTATGGAGTTCAATTTTGCTCAATGCTGCAATATTGCCTGCTAACGCCAGGTTTCTGAAAACCTGTAATAGCAGCGCTATAGGGAGGTGAGCGGTGGAAATAACTTGCAAGTTAGTACCGAGCCGCTCTTACCGCAAAACTCGTAATCTAGCCGATTCTGTTTTAATTTAATTATTTTGTTTGTTTGCTTTATTTCTTCTGTTTGGATAATGCTTTTAATGCCCTTTATATGCAATACTTATTATTATTATAATTATTATTATTTTTAGAATTAGACTTGCAGTCGTTTTATTACAAATGTATATTCATGATGAAAATATGGCTATTCATTTAGTTTACACAACCCTTCTTCACAGAGCACAGGACTGTATTAATATGAGATTTAGCATGGCAGATCTCAGAGCCTGCACTAAAGGACCTTCTCTGGGATCAACGGCACTAAGGGTCTTATTAGCGTAAGACTCCTATTAATGAGGCACTGGGCTGTGTGAAGAAGAGTCAGGATTAGTATGGCTTCCCCAGTGCACTATAGGTAAGTATTAAACTACAGGTGATACTTTTTTATTTGGTTTAATGTAATCAAATGTAAATGTTACCAAACATACGGCTCAAATACGGGTTTTGCGTTAGAGGCTATGCGGTGCTAACGAGCAGTTTTCTCTCACCGCTCACTTACCTGCAGCGCTGGTATTGCAGGTTTTTACAAACCTGACGTTAAAAGACATGAAGTGATTGTTGAGCAAAATTTTGCTCCTTACCGTACTCCAATACCAGCGCTGCTTAAGTCAGCGGTGAGCTGGTCATACGTGTTCGTGCACGATTTTGCCATAGGAATCAACGGGGAGAGCCGGCTAAGAAAAAGTCTAACACCTGCAAAAAAGCAGCGTAAAATTCAGTGACGCAGCCCCATTGATTCCTATGGGGAAATAAAATTTATGTCTACACCTAACACCCTAACATGAACCCCGAGTCTAAACACCCCTAATCTTACAATTATTAACCCCTAATCTTCCGCCCCCGACATCGCCGACACCTGCATTATATTTATTAACCCCTAATCTGCCGCTCCGGACACCGCCGCCACCTACATTATACTTATGAACCCCTAATCTGCTGCCCCCAACATCGCCGCCACCTACATTATATTTATTAACCCCTAATCTGCCGCCCCCAATGTCGGTGCCACCTACCTACATTTATTAACCACTAATCTGCCGCCCCCAACGTCGATGCCACTATAATAAACTTATTAACCCCTAAACCACCGCACTCCCGCCTCGCAAACATTAGTTAAATATTATTAACCCCTAATCTGCCGTCCCTAACATCGCTGATACCTACCTACATTTATTAACCCCTAATCTGCCGCCCCCAATGTCGCCGCCACTATACTAAATGTATTAACCCCTAAACCTAGGTCTAACCCTAACACCCCCTAACTTAAATAGAATTTAAATAAGTCTAAATAAAATTCCTATCATTTACTACATTATTCCTATTTAAAACTAAATACTTACCTATAAAATAAACCCTGAGAAACCTACAATATAACTAATAGTTACATTGTAGCTATCTTAGGTTTTATTTTTATTTTACAGGCAAGTTTGTATTTATTTTAACTAGGTACAATAGTTATTAAATAGTTATTAATTATTTAATAACTACCTAGCTAAAATAAATACAAAAGTACCTGTAAAATAAAACCTAACCTAAGTTACAATAATACCTAACACTACACTATAATTAAATAAATTAACTAAATTAAATACAATTAAATAAATTAAATTAAATTAGCTAAAGTACTAAAAAAAACACTAAATTACAGAAAATAATAAACAAATTACAGATATTTAAACTAATTACACATAATCTAATAGCCCTATTAAAATAAAAAAAGTCCCCCCAAAAAAATAAAATAAAACCTAGCCTAAACTAAACTACTAATAGCCCTTAAAAGGGCCTTTTGCAGGGCATTGCTCCAAAGTAATCAGCTCTTTTACCTGTAAAAAAAAAATACAAACAACCCCCCCAACAGTAAAACCCACCAACACCCCAAATAAAATACTATCTAAAAAAACCTAAGCTCCCCATTGCCCTGAAAAGGGCATTTGAATGGGCATTGCCCTTAAAAGGGCAGTTAGCTCTTTTGCAGGCCCAAACCCTAACCTAAAAATAAAACCCACCCAATACACCCTTAAAAAAACCTAACACTAACCCCCTGAAGATCGACTTACAGTTCTGAAGACCGGACATCCATCCTCAAGGATGCAGCAGAAGTCTTCATCCAACCAGGCCGAAGTCCTCAACGAAGCTGGGAGAAGACTTCATCCAAGTCGGGCGAAGTGGTCCTCCAGACGGGCGGAAGTCTTCATCCAGACGGCATCTTCTATCTTCATCCATCCAACGCGGAGCGGGTCCATCTTCAAGACATTTGATGCGGAGCATCCTCTTCATCCGACAACTACCCGATGAATGAAGGTTCCTTTAAGTGACATCATCCAAGATGGCGTCCCTTAGATTCCGAATGGCTGATAGAATTCTATCAGCCAATCGGAATTAAGGTAGAGAAAATTATATTGGCTGATGCAATCAGCCAATAGGATTGAGCTGGCATTCTATTGGCTGTTCCAATAGAATGTGAGCTCAATCCTATTGGCTGATAGAATTTTTTCTACCTTAATTCCGATTGGCTGATAGAATTCTATCAGCCAATCGGAATCTGAGGGACGCCATCATGGATGACGTCACTTAAAGGAACCTTCATTCGTCGGGTAGTCATTGGATAAAGAGGATGCTCCACGTCGGATGTCTTGAAGATGGACCCGCTCCGCGTCGGATGGATGAAGATAGAAGATGCCGTCTGGATGAAGACATCTGCCCATCTGGAGGACCACTTCGCCCGGCTTGGATGAAGACTTCTCCCGGCCTCGTTGAGGACTTCGGCCCGGTTGGATGAAGACTTCTGCCACTTCCTTGAGGATGGATGTCCGGTCTTCAGAACTGTAAGTCGATCTTCAGGGGGTTAGTGTTAGTTTTTTTTAAGGGTGTATTGGGTGGGTTTTATTTTTAGGTTAGGGTTTGGGCCTGCAAAAGAGCTAACTGCCCTTTTAAGGGCAATGCCCATCCAAATGTCCTTTTCAGGGCAATGGGGAGCTTAGGTTTTTTTAGATAGTATTTTATTTGGGGGGTTGTTTGTGTGGGTGGTGGGTTTTACTGTTGGGGGGGTTGTTTGTATTTTTTGTTACAGGTAAAAGAGCTGATTACTTTGGGGTAATTCCCTGCAAAAGGCCCTTTTAAGGGCTATTGGAAGTTAAATTTAGGCTAGGGTTTTTTTTTTTATTTTGGGGAGACTTTTTTTATTTTGATAGGGCTATTAGATTAGGTGTAATTAGTTTAAATATCTGTAATTTGTTTATTATTTTCTGTAATTTAGTGGTTTTTTTTTGTACTTTAGCTAATTTAATTTAGGTAATTGTATTTAATTTAGTAAATTTATTTAATTATAGTGTAGGTGTTATTGTAACTTAGGTTAGGTTTTATTTTACAGGTACTTTTGTATTTATTTTAGCTAGGTAGTTATTCAATAGTTAATAACTATTTAATAACTATTCTAGATAGTTAAAATAAATACAAAATTGCCTGTAAAATAAAAATAAACCCTAAGCTAGATACAATGTAACTATTAGTTATATAGTAGCTAGCTTAGGGTTTATTGTATAGGTAAGTATTTAGTTTTAAATAGGAATAATGTAGTTAAGGATAGTAATTTTTTTTTAGATTTATTTAAATTATATTTAAGTTATGGGGTGTTAAGGTTAGATTTAGGTTTAGGGGTTAATACATTTAGTATAATGGTGGCGATGTTGGGGGTGGCAGATTAGGGGTTAATAAATGTAGGTAGGTGGCAGCGGACTGCAGGTTAGGGGTTAATAATATTTAACTAATGCCTGCGAGGCGGGAGTGCAGCGGTTTAGGGGTTAATATGCTAATTATAGTGTTGGCGACGTTGGGGGCGGCAGATTAGGGGTTAATAAGTGTAGGTAGGTTGCGGCGACATTGGTGGCAGAAGATTAGGGGTTAATAAATATAATGTAGGTGTCGGCAATGTTGGGGGCAGCAGATTAGAGGTTCATAAATATAATGTAGGTGGCGGCGATGTTGGGAGCTGCAGATTAGGGGTTCATAAATATAATGTAGGTGGGGGCGGTGTCTGGAGCAGCAGATTAGGGGTTAAAAATTAAATTTTAGTGTTTGCGATGCGGGAGGGCCTCGGTTTAGGGGTTAATAGGTAGTTTATGGGTGTTAGTCTACTTTTTAGCACTTTGGTTATGAGTTTTATGTTACGGCGTTGTACCATAAAACTCTTAACTACTGACTTTTAAATGCGTTAGGGATCTGGACAGGGTAGGGTGCACCGCTCACTTTTTGGCCTCCCAGGACAGACTCGTAATACCAGCGCTATGGAAGTCCCATAGAAAAAAGACTTTACGAAGTTTACGTAAGTCGTTTTGCGGTTAGGCCAAATAAGTGTGCGTTGACCCTAAACCTTCAAGACTCGTAATAGCAGCGGTAGTGAAAAAGCAGCGTTAGGACCTCTTAATGCTGCTTTTTTACCTTAACGCACAACTCGTAATCTAGTCATAAAATGGAACTAATACTGAATAGTGCAGTAAACAAATAATTAGAAAAAAATAATTTTTCAGAAAATTCATTACGAATGATTAATTTCAAATTAATTATTCGCTGCTGCACATGTCAATTTATTACTATTATCATTTATTTGTATAGCAACGCAAAATTCCATAGCACTGACATACTGTATTAAAAGTACAGTGTACACACATTTTCTTATAACTGCATGTAATAAACACTACTATAAAGAATAAATGCACAGGTACTGATCTAAAAATCCAGTATAAAACATTTTAAAAACTTACTTTGAAGATCCCAGTTTAGCACTGTTGATGAGGTTAGGCTAGGGAACCCAGTGAAAGGGGCTGGCAAAGCAGAAAGAACAGACACTCCCCCGTCCCCACTTCCCTGCCTATGAAAATACAGATTACACAAACAATAGCAGCAGGAATCAGTAGACCTGGTACTTTTGGGTTTGGTTATGAGTCTGTAGATTTTTTTGTAACAAATTTCAAAGTTATTTCTATTTCCACTAATCCTGTATCATGTGACAACCATCAGCCAATCACAAATCCTTGTATGTATATTCTGTGAATTCTTGCACATGCACAGTTGGGCTGTGCACATTTTGTTAATGAAAGTCAATTGGAAAGTTGTTTAAAATTGCATGATCTATCTGAATCATGAAAGTTTAATTTTGACTTGTGTGCCCCTTTAAAGGACCAGTCAACATAGTAGATTTGCATAATCAACAAATGCAAGATAACAAGACAATGCAATAGCACTTAGGGGCCCATTTATCAAGCCGTCAACTGCAAATACGCTGGAATTCTGCAGCATAATCGTGGAGAGCTTGATTCGCCTTATTTATCAAAGCCTACAGACCGGCAAAAGTAGAAATCTGTGACGTAACATACGATCTGCCGGTTTCAGTCCGACACAGGTCGATGCTTACATCAC
Organism: Bombina bombina; assembly: GCF_027579735.1. Lineage (NCBI taxonomy): Eukaryota > Metazoa > Chordata > Amphibia > Anura > Bombinatoridae > Bombina > Bombina bombina. Next base: position 836,045,555 of record NC_069501.1, read on the forward strand.
TACAGATGTTCCGAATGCAAAATCGGCACTATCTGACTACTTTTGCTAGTTATCAAAAATCTACCAGGTACGCTCGCCACTATTCCGGCCTAGCGTACCTGGTTTTCAATCTGCCGCACCTGGAGGCGGCCGATGCAATAGGAATCAATGGGAGTCTGAAAGCAGCGAAAGCTTATGTTCGCTGCTGCCCGATAATACATTGATTCCTATGGGAGAATAAAATTTAAGTTTACACCTAACACCCTAACATAACCCCAAGTCTAAACACCCCTAATATGCCGTCCCCTATACCGCCGCCACCTACATTATACTAATTAACCCCTAATCTGCTACCCCTACACCGCCACCACCTACATTATACTTATTAAACCCTAATCTGCCCCCCCGACACCGCTGCCACCTACATTATACATATTAACCCCTAATCTGCCACCCAGACACCGCCGCCACCTACATTATACTTATTAACCCCTAATCTGCTGCCCCCTACACTGCCACCACCTACATTATACTTATTAACCCCTAATCTGCCACCCGCCACCGCCGCCACCTACATAAAGTTATTAACCCCTATCCCGCCACTCCCGGACTCCACCGCAACTAAATAAATGTATTAACCCCTAAACCCATGGCCTCCCACATCACTACCACTTACTAAACCTATTAACCCCTAAACAGTCAGCCCCCCACATTGCCATAAACTAAATTAAACTATTAACCCCTAAACCTAACAACCCGCTAACTTTATATTAATTATTAAGTCATCCCTATCTTATAATAAATTTAAACTTACCTTTAGATTTAAATTAAACTATATTAAACTATTAATTAGCCTACCCTAACTGTTATACTAAAATTACATTAAACTATATTAAACAAATAATTAATCTACCCTAACTTTTATACTAAAATTACATTAAACTATATTAAATAATTAATTAATCTACCCTAACTTTTATACTAAAATTACATTAAACTATATTAAATCATTAATTAATCTACCCTAACTTTTATACTAAAATTACATTAAACTACAAATTAAATTAACTATATTATATATTTAAACACCTAACCCTACTCAAATAATTAAAATCTACACTGAAAAATTACTAAGTTACAAAAAACTAACAACTAAGTTACAAAAAATAACAAACACTGTTACACAAAAAGAATAAACACTAAGTTACAAAAAATAAAAAAGAAATTATTAAAGATTTAAACTAATTACACTTAATCTAAGGGCCCTATGAAAATAAAAAAGCCCCCACAAAATAAAAAAACCCTATCCTACAATAAACTACAAATAGTCCTTAAAAGGGCCTTTTGCGGGGCATTGCCCCAAAGAAATCAGCTCTTTTACCTGTAAATAAAAAAATACAAATACAGTAAACAGTAAAACCCACCACCCACACATCCAACCCCCCAAATGAAAACCTAATCTAAAAAAACCTAAGCTCCCCATTGTCCTGAAAAGGGCATTTGGATGGGCATTGCCCTTAAAAGGGCATTTAGCTCTATTGCTGCCCAAAGCCCTAACCTAAAAATAAAACTCACCCAATACACCCTTAAAAAATCCTAACACTAACCCCAGAAGATTCACTAACAGTTTTGAACATCCGACATCCATCCTCCAAGAAGCCGGCAGAAGTCTTCATCCAAGCGGCCGACGTCTTCCTCCAAGCCCGCAGACGTCTTCACCCAGACGGCATCTTCTATCTTCATCCATCCGGCGCAGAGCGGCTCTATCTTCAAGACATCTGACGCGGAGCATCCTCTTCAATCGACGGCTTCTTCGGAATAAAGGTTCCTTTAAATGACGTCATCCAAGATGGCGTCCCTTAGATTCCGATTGGCTGATTGAATTCTATCAGCCAATTGGAATTAAGGTTGAAAAAATCCTATTGGCTGTTGCAATCAGCCAATATGATTGAACTTCAATCCTATTGGCTGATCCAATCAGCCAATAGGATTGAGCTCACATTCTATTGGCTATTCCAATCAGCCAATAGAATGCCAGCTCAATCCTATTGGCTGATTGCAACAGTCAACAGGATTTTTTCAACCTTAATTCCGATTGGCTGATAGAATTCTATCAGCCAATCCGAATCTAAGGGACACCATCTTAGATGACATCATTTAAAGGAACCTTCATTCCGAAGAAGCTGTCGATTAAAGAGGATGCGCCACGTCGGATGTCTTGAAGATGGAGCCGTTCCGCACCGGATGGATGAAGATAGAAGATGCCGTCTGGGTAAAGACTTCTGCGGGCTTGGAGGAAGACTTCGGCCGCTTGGATGAATACTTCTGCTGGCTTCTTGGATGATGGATGTCAGATCTTTAAAACTGTTAGTGAATCTTCTGGGGTTAGTGTTAGGATTTTATTTTTTTTTTTAAATATTTTTATTGAGGTTGTAAAGAGCATTACAGGAAATATTCATCTAGTGGTAGTGAGGACATAATAACAGAACATAAATTATATACCCAAAAACATAGCAAAGAAATAAAGACAAAACCATTCTGGGCATGAAATTTGAGCATCTCTGGAAGAGCATAAGAACCATAGCTATATAACATAAAGCAGTGTCAGGTAACCACATTACAAGTATTGTGCACAATGAAATTTACCACTAAGATCCAGGAAACAGAAGTGCAATTATAAGATATGTGTAACCTGTATACTAATAAAGGGTAATGGAACCTCATTTTATATATAATAAGTATGGTCCCCAAATTGCTGTTCATACAGTTTTTTTAATCTGAAAGATAGAAACCCTTTGGGGCAATTGGGGGTTATATTTAGTTTGGCCACTTTTGGACCAAGTTAGCGGGGAGGGGAAGAGGGAGTTCAGCGGGCAAGAGCCGCTCGAAGTGGAGTAGGGGGGGAAATGAGGGGCGGAGTCTTATAAGATACCAGACTAGTGAAGTGGGAGGAGTAAACAGAAGTCGTATACAATAAACAAAGGGGCATACTGCAAAGGGACAATCAATTGTATATTCAGTCAGTAGGTAGGCACACAGTTCACTCAGGGTACAATGATGAATATTCCCATAGAATCCTGTAAATATCGGTGTATTAGGGTCTAATTAAAAGTTGTGTATAATGCTCCATATGATTTTTAGGAGTCAAGTTATTTCACTATTATGACTATCTAGTATACTACAACATGGATTAGAAAATTGTACTCCAAGAACATGGTCATTGACCTACTAGTATATCACTGTAGAAGTCAGGTATATAAGTCATTGAAAAATTAGCTACAGCGTCAAGACAGGTCTTGAATCAGTAAACATGAGTTATGCTTGCTATCTGCAAACTTTCTAGATAGGCATAGATATTTTTGAGAGCATATACAATCAAATATACAGATAAATCTTAGTTTAGGGATTATATAAGTAATATTATAACAGACATAACAATAGAAACTTGCAAAGCTTAGAAACCTTTATCTCTAAGATTAAATGAGCAGGAACTGCGAACCCAAGGGGCTTAGTATAAGAAAAAAATGTAACCTGCCTGAGGATAATATATGGCATTTAGATAACATTAGGCGAAATAAAGCGCAATCCTGTGACATCAAGTGTGTTATTGTAAAAGAGGGGAACATACATGCAGTATATTACTTCAATTCCCATGCCAAGTCAGGACACACAACAGGTTATTAACAACATCAAAGTCATGTAAAAAGAAAACAAACTAGATGTGAATATAGAGGTTAATGCTCTGTGAGAAAAAAAAAAAAAAATTAGACTATAACTAAGGTGTGCATGCCTAGCAAGGTGCATGTTCAGTACTGAATCAGCAAGTAAAACATTGAGATTTTTATAAACTAGAGGAGGTATGAAAGCACCTAAATAGCCTAGATAGGTGTCATATTAAGACGTGCATTCCAAGCATAAAGTTTCATAAGGGCTCCAGGAACATATCCTATATCTTGTTCAAAATATAAAACGCACAGATGATAATGTTAAGCTAGTTACATAGTAAAACAGTAGGACCTTAAGGTATAGGGAAAAAGAAAAAGAAAGAGCATATATGTGAGAAAGTCTAGCACGATATAGGGAATACTGAGTATGTTTCAGGGACTTGGAGCTTCTGCCCTTAGTGCGTTGTAAGCTTATCTAATGGGATAAAGGGCATAGATGTAAGGGGCAATCAGATCACCCATAAACATATGATAAACAATAAGAGAGCATTAGGGAAATTACTATTGCAGTCTCTGCCATTCCAATATAAAAGTCTCAAACTGACTGGGAAGAGTGATGTATCCGGCGTTGCAGCCATCATAAATATCCTCCAGAACATATACACATCTGCAGGAGCTTTGTCTGCTTCAAATAGGCATAGTGACAAACACATAAGCTGCAATGTAGTTCAGTTGGTGGGTTTATACAAATGCTGCGCTTAATGAACGTAGTGTCAAAAGGTAAAATGCAGCAGAAACAAAGAGATTTTATCTCATATACCCCATGAAGCGATCTAAGCTGTTGTGGGGCTTCTTTAAAAACCTTCCTCTAGCCAGTGCCCGCAACTGTAATGCCAACTTAACAGAGCAAAACATATACAGCTATGTGGTCTGGATGGCAAAGGACAGAGTCAAACTGTGAGAAGTCTCAGGAGGAATGAGCACTAAAATGTCCCATCAACAGCGGAGCAGCTTGTCATCTTACCCCACTCCAGATCTGGCTATAGGCAGAGTAGCAAGCTTCATAAGCAAAAAGGATACCTCCATGTAAGTCTGGGGCCACCTGAGGTTGTTGCAGCTAAATGTGTTAGTGGGCATACGTAAAGCGGCCTGGTCATGAGCAGTGAGATTTCTCGGGAGTAAGCAGCAGCCAATGCCTAGGTATGTGTCAGATAACTTTACCGACAGGAACAAACTCTGTGGCTCCTGAGGAGACGGTGTCACCATAGCTACAGTCTGTTTTAACAAAAGCTCTCCAGACTTTCTAGGGACCACCTGTCCGGCGGGGTCCAGCACGGCAGCCATCACTTGGAGCTGGGCTGGAGGAGCGTGGTGGGTAGGTAAGGCCCAAGATGGCGTCACTTCATGCATGCTCACAACAGCCGAGCACAGAGTCTCCCCGGGTTCTGGTGTCACTTGTACATACGGTGGAGGGGGAAGAGCCGATGGTCGACTCACCTCGTAGAACCCAGTAGTGCACGGCGTGACGCTGTCAGAGGGATTTTCTTGAATTTCATCTGCAGGTGCCAAATATCCCCCAGTGCACTGTACAAAATTTGCAGTCTCAGCCGCATGGTTTATCTGCGGTGCAAGGGCTAATAGTAGTGACGTTAGATCGTCCCTCAGGCTCCTATAATGCTGCTCTAAAAGTTGTTGGGTACGTTGCTCCCAGACTTCCAGGGCTTCCATTTCAGCAGTGCCGTTGAAATGTAGGTGCTGTCTGGTATCCCCACGTGGCGCAGTTTGAGAGTAGGTATCAGCGTTGTGTTCATTAAATGAAGTGTCTTCGGCTTCATGTAGTATATAATGGATAATATTAGTTTTCTAGAGTGATGTAGGGAAAGTTTAGGCTCTATATATATTGATTAAAGCAATTAATGATATCTAAGAGCCTGGAGCTACACATTCACACGTCTAGCTGTTTCAGTAGTTGGCTCCGCCCCCCGTGTTAGGATTTTTTAAGGGTGTATTGGGTGGGTTTTATTTTTAGGTTAGGCCTTTGGGCAGCAATAGAGCTAAATGCCCCTTTAAGGGCAATGCCCATCCAAATGCCCTTTTCAGGGCAATGGGGAGCTTAGGTTTTTTTAGATTAGGTTTTTATTTGGGGCGTTGGGTGTGTGGGTGGTGGGTTTTACTGTTGGGGGGGTATTTGTATTTTTTTATTTACAGGTAAAAGAGCTGATTTCTTTGGGGGCAATGCCCCGCAAAAGGCCCTTTTAAGGGCTATTTGTAGTTTATTGTAGGTTAGGGGTTTTTTTTATTTGGGGGGGGTTATTTTCAAAGGGCCCTTAGATTTGGTGTAATTAGTTTAAATTATTGATAATTTATTTTTTATTTTTTGTAACTTAGTGTTTATTTTTTGTGTAACACTGTTTGTTATTTTTTGTAACTTAGTTGTTAGTTTTTTGTAACTTAGTAATTTTTTAGTGTAGATTCAAATTATTTGAGTAGGGTTAGGTGTTTAAATATATAATATGGTTAGTTTAATGTAATTTTAGTATAAAACTTAGGGTAGATTAATTATTAATTTAATATAGTTTAATGTAATTTTAGTATAAAAATTAGGGTAGGTTAATTATTAATTTAATATAGTTTAATGAAATTTTAAAGGTAAGTTTAAATTTATTAAAAGGTAGGGATGAGTTAATATTTAATATAAGTTAGCGGGTTTAGGGGTTAATAGGTTAATTTAGTTTATGGCGATGTGGGGGGCTGGCGGTTTAGGGGGTAATACATTTATTTAGTTGCGGTGGACTCCGGGAGCGGCGGGATAAGGGTTAATAACATAATGTAGGTGGCGGCGGTGTAAGGGGCAGCAGATTAGGGGTTAATAACATAATGTAGGTGGTGGTGGGCTCCGGGAGTGGCGGAATAGGGGTTAATAACTTTATTTAGTTGCGGTGGGCTCCGGGAGCGGTGGGATAGGGGTTAAACTTTTTAGTATAGTGGTGGTGCTTAGTGACAGAATACAAATGAAGCTGGGAAAAAGCCGAATAGCAGCGAGATCGATGACTGTTAGTTAACAACAGTCGGCTGCTCATTGCCCCGTACTTGGTGTGCGTCTTTTTGACAGCTTTTGTGTTAAATATGGAGAACATATTCAGGTCTGCAGCAGCGATGTTAGGCGATGTCAGGTGAGAGTATTGGTGCCGGCGAATGCACCACAGTTGATGATGGCTTGATAAATAGGCCTCATTGTCTGAACTTCAAAGTAGTAGTAGATTTTTTTTTTACAATTTTAAAAGTTATGACTTTTTCCACTCTCCCTGTACCATGTGACACCCATTAGCCAATCACAAATGCATACATACTTATTCTTGCACATGCTCAGTAGGAGCTGGTGACTCAAAAGGTTTAAATATAAAAAGACTGTGCACATTTTGTTAATGGAAGTAAATTGGAAAGTTGTTTAAAATGGCATGCTCTATCTGAATAATGAAAGTTTAATTTTGATTGAGTGTCCGTTTAAGTATCCAAACAGAACCTGACAGGTTATGAGGGTGCTTTGAGGTTACTTTGAGTTTGTGATTTTTAAAAGGATATGAAACACATGTTAAAAAAAAGTATACTTTTATTATTCACTAGTCTTAAAGCCTGTGTACATGGGCCAAAATGTGTAAGGCCAGGTATGTTGCCTTCTCCCTCATCAGCCCTCCCGATCCCTTCTCCCAATCTTCTCTGCCTCCACCCCCCCCCCTGCCGCTCTGAATTTTTCTTTCCGTAGCATAGAAATCCCAGCCATTCCCGGCCCCATCCATCGATGGGCTGCCCACCCGCCTCCCTCCTAACCCTCCCTGGCCACCAACGATTGGTACCACTACTGCCTATGCAGAGAGGGACACAGAGTGTCCCTCTCTGCTTCAGTACCTCTGCAAGACTATTTCTGCACTGCCCCACTTGTGGGGCTTGCAGAAATAGTGCAATCTCACTACGTTTAGCGAGATCGCATCAGATAGAGAGGCAGTCTCTAATGCACATGCATATTGTCTCTTGCGGAGTCGACGGACACTGATCCTTATGGCCAGGTATGTTTGTCACATGCTGCAGTCTCTACTGCACCTGACTGCATCGGACAAACATACCTGGCTTTTTATAATAGGATTTGCCCTCTTTTTCCATAATTTACCTCTGGAAATTCTTGGTTGTCTAGTTATGAGTACTGGGAGTGCAGAGTTCACAAACTTAACTCTGCTACTTAAAGGGACACTGAACCCATTTTTTTTCTTTCATGATTCAGATAGAACAGGCAATTTTAAGCAACTTTCTAATTTACTCCTATTATCAAATTTTCTTCATTCTCTTGGAATCTTTATTTGAAATGCAATAATGTAAGTTTAGATGCCGGCCCATATTTGGTGAATAACCTGGGTTATTCTTGCTGATTGGTGGATAAATTCATCCACCAATAAAAAAAGTGCTGTTCAGAGTGCTGTTCTAAACCAAAAAAGAAGCTTAGATGCCTTCTTTTTCAAATAAAGATAGCAAGTGAATGAAGAAAAATTCATAATAGGAGTAAATTAGAAAGTTGCTTAAAATTGCATGCTCTATCTGAATCACAAAATAAAAAAAATTGGGTTCAGGGTCCCTTTAACTGTCCTGGACTGTTTACAAAACGACTGGGACAAGGTTTGTCTATTATCCATTGAAAAACAAGTGCAGTAAATAAAGTTTTCACACTAAGCTGACGTTAAGTGTCTTGTAATTTCAAAGTGCTTTATATCCCATACCCATACAATGGCTATTCTGTATTTATTTGTAATTAAACTTTGACCTCCTTTACCAGTAGGTGGGCTTCTATGAAAGGATATAGAGTTCCCTCTGTAGGAGAAACCGATAGATAATGGAGGTGTAAAAAATATTTTTATAAATAATTTATCATCTACATTCCATATGACTTTGGTAGGTGTAGAAGTATTTACATAATTTTATAATTGTATAATTGTATAATTTTAAATACATATTTTCTATTGCATTAGAAAACACTTGGAACCAAGAATAGTACTAATAGGCTAAATCTTTAAAGGGACAGTAGACTCCTAGATATTTTAATAAAAAAGTTTTAGTTAGTTATACAAAGTAAAACAACTTTGCAGTATACTTTTATTATTGATTTTGACCCATTTTCCTGTAATTTAGTTCTGAAAATTGTGGCTTTTCTAATTTTCAGAACTCAAAAAGCCCACTACAGACTTCTAAAGGCTAATCCTATTAGATAACTTTCCCTTATTGGCTTTAACAGATAAGTAGTGCAAAATAATGCACTCTTTACTAACAAAGTGACAGTGGCAAGTCCAGGCGGATTCCTTCAAATGAAGCAAATGATGGGTGGAGTTTTGCCATTGTAAAGCAATTGTTGCAATTGTTTAGATTTAGCTTATGGACTCGATTTATCAAAGCCCCTACGGCTGCAACTTCTCACAAGAACTTGCTTGCCGTATTAAACAAGCAGCGGTCATCACCTAACCTCTTCATCACCTCTAAGGTGGGGAAATTCAATCTCCGCGGTCTGGTCCGACCAAGGAGATTGACAGCTCCTGCTCGCGCATGATTGGCTGTACGCAGGCAGGGTGTGGGATTGCACCTGAGCGCAAAATAGCGCTCATGTGCAATGGTAATTTCCTCCGGGAAAATTTGCCCCGCCAAAGGCAAGCTGAGGTGTACAGGAGCGCGTATATGCGCCCCTGTCCGCCTCAGCTTTAATAAATCAAGCCCTATATGTCATTCTATATCAAGAACAAGACAACAGTAATATCTTTCAATTACAAGGTATTTACTGTTCCTTTCGGCCTTAGTTATTTTTTTCCAACTAAAATATTACACCAGAATTTGCATAGAGTATAAAACATTGCTATGAATTTAATCCAACATAAAAACATTGGGAATAATTTAATCAAGACCTTAGAAAAAAGCAAGATAGTATGACGTACAGAGAACAATACAATTTTTACAAATCCTAAAACAAAAGGAAGAAATATACTGTTTAATATGGTCTTTGCTTTTCCTTTAGATTTATTTTGTACATTCACAATACTTTGTTGCTTAAGACATTCACCTCACAAAACAATGCATATGAGAGTAGCAATCTAACCTGGGAAAACAATATTTAATAAAGTTAAAAATGGCAAGTTACATCTTTTTAAATTTAATATTGAAAATAGGTAAAACTTCATGCTTGCGCACATCTTAATGATACAAATTACATATTGGCTAATAAGGACAATTCTTACAGATCTATTGATAAAGAACACACCTTCACCAACATGAAAACAACAAAAAAGTTTCATTTACACTGCAATATAAAGAAATATTTTATTGTATTTGTTTTTTTAAAACATAGATAAAAAATGCAATACATTTTAAACTATCTTTTTTTTAGATGCATAAAAACAAGAGTGGGACCCATGTACTAATCTGAGGTCACACAGAGTTCCAGACTTGGAAACTTGTCCGTCTGTCTTTGCAGCTAGTGAGCATCTGAAACTGTTCGTCCACAGCCCACATGCACCCGGCTTTTGCGCAATTGGTTGAGAGCAGGGCCTGATGATCTCCCGGAACAAATATGTTTGAGGTAATTTATTTCTGTCACTTCAGAGTTGGTAGAGAGGTTAAAAAGCATTGTATGCACATAAATAATCCAAAAATAATCTAATAATCTCTAGACATTTACAATATATTTAAGACTTCATATAGTAAAAATGTCGGTTTATATTGGCCAATTGTGAAATCATTTTATGAACCCACCCAGTAGTGCTAATCTTGTGTTCTAAACTTTTGTGGAAGAGGTTCCCAAAATGAAGATAGCTAGATATCATTCTTTAAGAGAACTGTCTTTCCTGATTCAGAAACATGATCTTTCTATGTAATACGTTCCCAGTAAAACACTGGTTCTCTTGTCCACTTGGACAATAATTGCCTGACAGCTGCAATGGATATTATAGCCTCTGATCACTTACATCCACTCAAAACAAGTAACTTCCTCCTTCTTTTTGACAATATTGAAAATCTTTTAAACTGACAGGTCATATTGCAGGCAAGCAATGTTTATCTAGATGCCTCTGTCTAGACTGTATCAGCTCCCCTACCTAGGGAGCAGAAGGTTAATATTTAAGTAATAATATCTGAAATCCATTGTAATATTGTCTTTGACACATTGCAACAGGTTTCACCTTTTCCCTTGCAACCACCTGAGGCTTTAAATGCATAAAAACAATCCTTAATATAAAGGCAAGCTGCTACAAAATACAAAGGTTTTCTTATAAATCCTGGTTATTTGCACATACTTGATACATCTCAGAAGGAGCTACCCGGAGACAAAAGAATAAACTATGCTATTGCTGTCAATAGGCCTTTAAATCATCGCTTGAATTTTTTTTTTTTTTTTTTTTTAATTTATAATTTTTTATTGAGATTTTTAGAATGAACAATAGATAACTATTGTCCAAATAAAATAATAACAAGTGAATGGAAATATTACAAATAGGTTGATTCAGGACATTAGCCACTTAGACAGTATCTTTGTAAAAAGTCATAAACAATAATTATGCACTCGTACATTATTTGTAGAGAGGCACATAACATAAGAAGTAGTTATGTAGTAAAAATATCTCTGAAATTAGTAGCCTAGAAAATATTTTGTTAAATACATTTGTAAGAATAAATTGTTTTCTTTACACTCAGATACATCAGCTAACCATCAATATCTTTCACCACTAGGGGTGTAAGTGGACAAATTATGAAATCTCATTTTACATAGCAACCTAAACAGGGTAACTCTTGTACCCAGGGAAGGAAATATGACACAGGGGAAGGTCTCAAATGATATAGACAGTCACTCTTGGACCACTGATGAAATATGTACACTCTCATCTAAGGCTGAGATAGGAGAAAGAGGGCATAGAAACTGATAATGCTAATGATAAAGCAGGTGAATAAAACTGCAGTTCTTATAGTATGTAGGGATATAATATAACAGACTTTTGGGTCTAGTACATATAGAGAAGGTTTAGCATCTTGTATTAGATTATTGCATTAAGGTATACCAAGAATAACAGTAGTAAATATAAAAAGCTATAACATTCTGCACTGAAAAGTTATGAGAGAGCCATATAACTAGCGTACTTACTGAATTAAAAATACCTCCCCTTATCTAGGGGGTCACACTGACTTGGACCTAGCTATGCTTATAACATAAAAAAAGAGGTAGGCTAGTAATTGTATTAGTCACTCATGAACCTTAATATAATTATTTAAGAGAGCTAGACATCTGATAATACAGACATAATATGTAATATATTATATAACATCATGGTTCAGAAATAATAGTTATAAGCTTCTATAGAATGAGAACTAGTAGGCGGAAAAATAATAATATTAGATAGAGTTTCTTAGTATAGGCCTTGAGCATAGGATGATATAAGTTCACATAGGTGTAGGATCCTAGCAGCATTGTAGATCAAGAGGCAGGGTCTGGGGAAAAGAAAATCAGTTACCCAATTAGTTGGTAGATCTACAAAGATAGTTGACTGCACAGGTATATGCAGTGGCGGCTGGTGACTTTTGAAGATGGGGGAGCACTAGCCCCGCCCCTCAGATGGCTCCGCTCATGTTATTGTGTGTGTGTGTGTGTGTATATATATATATATATATATATATATACATATATATATATATACACACATACATACATACATACACACACACTCTGCCAGTTACCTTAACACATCCTTATACAAGGTGAGGGCAGTGTGTTATGTGTATTACTGTGTGTTGTAACCTGTGTATATTGAAAGACAAGAGCACCACATACACCCTGCAGTTACTATATATATATATATATATACTGGGTACCAGGGGCGGACTGAGATCAACCAGGGCCCCCGGGCAAAAGTGTGGCAGGGCCCGCAGCTCCTCTTTGCTCCACCTACCTACCTCCTCTGCCCCTCCTCTACCCTATTCCCCCTCCCATCTCCTGTGCTCCTCCCAACTCCTTTATACACATATATATATATATATATATATATACACACACACACACATTTACACACAAACGCGCACAGTTATACACACACACACACACACACACACTATACACACATATACACAGTTATATACAAACGCACACACACACAGTTATACACACACAAACATTTATACACATTTATACTCACATTTACACACACACATGCACAGTTATACAAACACACTTATACACATTTATATACATACACAGTTATACACAAACTCTTATACACACTTATACACATTTACACATACATGCACTGTTATACACACACTCATACACATTTATACACACATATACACATTTACACACACAGACACACACATTTATACACACATATACACACTCTTACACACATTTACACACACACATGCACAGTTATACACACTTATACACATTTATCCAAATACACACATGCACAGTTATACACACACTTTTATACACACTTATACACATACACATTTATACACACTTATACACACTTATACACATACACATTTATACACACTTATACTCACACACATTCAGTTATACACACTTATTCACATTTATACACATATACACACACATGTACATTTATACACACACTCTTATACGTTATACAAACACACTCATACACATTTATACACATACACATTTATACACACACTCATACACACTTATACACACACATGCAGTTATACACACTTATACAGATTTATACACATATTAATAAATACACTCACATACATATGGATACACTACACACACTGGGACAGATACACAAGGGGATTCCACTTTATTTTTAAAAAGTTAATGAGGAGTGCAAGCAACAAACAAAAAGGGGTTTAGAGTAAACTGAGCAGTTCATAGACAAGGGGACTGATTTATAGCATACAATTTTAGCAAAATTAAAATAACTATAATAAAAACAAAACCATTTTAAAAATATGAAGCAGAGCAAAGTAACTGATTTTTTAACAAATATGACTGAGTGTGATCACTTAACTTAACCTTCATTTTCTGATCGGTCTAAAGCTCCTCATGCAGGATGGTTGAAGAGGCAGACACCAATACACTGCACAATTCAGTGACGACTCCGGATTTCTGTCACTGCGATAGAGATTGCTTGCAACTGCAAGTTGCAGCCAAGGCAGGTTAGCAAATAATATATAGCAATAGCACCAAGTTCAAATTTGTGCCAAGTTGCCAACAAGTTAGAGATGGGAACCAGGGAATGGATTTGCAAAGTCAAGTGTCAGCAAAGCAAGCAACACCAACACAAGACTCCTCTCTCCTCAACGGCTATCTCATCAATGCGACTTTCGCGCCGTTGAGGGGGAGGAGCCTTGTGGGGGCCGTCACGTGGATGCAACAGCGTATCACAGTGGAGGCATAGGCAGAGCACAGGCTGACGTGCAAGACCGCACACTTCAGCATGTGCGATTATGGGTCTATGGCAGTGACGGGCCTGGGAGGAGCTACGCCTGCACAGTGAAGCATAGATCACTGTGCAGGATAGGGTCTCCCTCTATTCGCACGTGCGACGAATAGTTTGTGTGCGCACACAGCAGCCTGCTGGTCGGGTCGGGAGAGGAGGAGACAGAGTGAAAGTCTGGAAGTTAGTGACGTCAGCTGTTGTCAGGCAGAGCAGAGCCAAATACTGTCTGCTATGCTGTTGTGTCCGCCCGGTCCTAGCTCCCTCCCTCCTGCCTCTGCCTCCCTATGTACAAAACAGTAGAACACATACTAGTAGACACAGACAGAGTAAATAAATACTAACTAGGCAGTACTGTTGCAACTTGCTGGGGATAATAATAAAATATAAATTTTTCAGATAGGATCATAGGAGACTATTTGAAAAATTATATTTTATTAAAAAAATATATATTTTTTTTTAGGTAATTTTTTTTTTTTTTTTGCTCAATTTTTTTTTTGCCCTCTTGCCCTGGCTGGGGGTTCACGTGCGAATGTGCATAAACGGAGGAGCCTCCACTGGGTATATGACATTTCTGAGGTTGTTAAAGATAACACATTTCTTCTCTAAATGTTTAAAGAGGAGTATATATCTGGGGTTGATTATTATAAAAGAGTGTAGACTGATGTTATCTATTGAATATTTTCAACACTACCCTAACAACCACAGAAAAGGAAAAGGGTAATTTTATAGTGTAAGTAGCCCTCCTGAATTGATTGATATGTAAATAAAACTGAGGGCAGGAGTGATTCACAACTTAAAGTGAATGCAAATTTTGATGCTAAAGTTCCAGGTTTTTAAAAATTCGATTCAAAATAGGGGCACTTTAATTCATCAAAATTGACATTTCACTCGTGTTGAGAAAAAAAACTTACCTTTTAATCTTGACAGCAGCTCCAGCTTTCTCCACCCGTCCCAAAGCCTCTTCCTGGGTCTAAAATGAGGAATCTGGCTTCCTCCAATCACAGCTTTGAATCAGACACTGATTCCCCCGGGGGGGGGGGGGAAGCTGTGATTGGAGGATGACCTATCCATCATTTCTGACATCAGAAATGGCTTGCAAAGACCGGAGGAAGCTGGAGCTGCTGTCAAATTTAAAAGGTAAGTTTTTTTCACAACAGGAGTGAAATGTAAATTTTGATTAATTAAAGTGCCCCTATTTTTAATTGAATTTTTAAAAAACGGGCACTTTAGCATCAAAATTTACATTCACTTTAATAAAGGTGATCTCTGCAAGGGATGGTATAAGTGCCCAAATACTAACAGAAATACACACACATAACTGATATGAATATAAAAGGTGAGCTCCATAGGGAGAGGAGAAAAAGGTAGTCTATATAGATAAAATTAGAGCTTTAGCCCACTCCAACTGCTGGCATGCAGAAATAGGCATGAAGCGGGTGTCCCAGTCCTCTCTCTACCCCGGATCCAGAAGCCAGTTCTAATGGTAGAGAGCTGTATAGATGGAGATCAGGGGCATTGTGGAGCTGATCAAAGGGTCTGGCTGTGAAAATGTTCCCTTGATATGTGGGCCTTATGGTACTCACAGTCTCTGATAGATGATTCAGACTGTCGGTCTCATTGTACTCAGAGTTCAGCTTCTGTATAAAGAAGTAACCTGTGATGCTCTGCATCACTGTTCTAGATTCCGGCCCCACCACGATCGGCCACCTTGTGACTAGGTCTGGAACCCTGACGGAAATTTCTGAGTCGATAGTAAGGTGACCATCTTCTGCTTCAACAGAGTTAAATCTCAATTCCTTATCTTTTCCCTTGTCATTGGTTAGCGCAGGGCAGCCCTTGAATTGAGGAGTTTCAAAGCTATTTGCCGTAGATACCCCACTTCGTAAAAGGGACATTTGGTGGAGTAGGTTGTTGAAGCGGTGGTCTATGGAAGCATCCAATGCTTAGAGTGCCGCTTTAAGTTGCGCCTCTATATTGCTCTAGCGCGATGTGTCCTCACTTTATCTCCCCATAGTACAGAAGTATCTGAATGTTGGGTTTCCAACAGAGCTTCTAGGTGTTTGGAACATAAGGTTTAGAGCTAGAGTTATCAGATCAGGAGCTGCTCAGCCCGGGTTACTGGGGGGGAGTGTTGAGATTTTTTTGCAAGGGCTGCCGCCATAGATCCCAACTGTCTAGTGCAGGTCCTAGAGGGTTCAAATGTGTCGATCTTGATATTGCTTGAACCTTCAGCTTATAAAGTAGTTAATTGTTGCAATTGTGAGGGATGATGTTGTAAAGTTCCTAAAATAATCAGCGGATTATCAATTTCACTCTAGGAGCTTCTGATTATGCGTCCGGCATGGCTGCTGCTTAGACACACCCCGAGCTTGAATATTTTATTCATCAAAGCAAAGATTAGCCTGAGAATACATTCTACACGCATTTTAAAAAATGATATTAGTTTTTTAAATATTGAAAAAATAAGGGTAACATTCTAATGTCCATAAAGCAGTGGATGCTGCCATATTGTAACTTAGGTTACCTTTTCTGCTGAGGTCAATTAGCAGTTGTTATAAATGGCTTACTAGAGTGTGCAACCAATGACTGTGTGGAATATAGCTGTGTCTGACCTTCCATGTTTAACATAAATAGGAAAGCCCACAATATTCAGAATCAAATTATAGGAAGAGAAAACAAAATAAATCATGAAAGTATAGTTCAAAGTTGTTTTACTACATATAATTAAACAATTTATATTACGTTTTTTGAGGTGCTTAATGTGCCTTTAATAAAAACCTAACACAGACCAATTAGTCCATGTTTTTTTGAGTGTTTTTTCTTTCTTTAAAGGGACATTATACACTCAATTTTTCCTTGCATAAATATTTTGTAGATGATCGATTTTATAGTTTTGCTTATTTTTAAATAACATTGCAAGTTTTAGGAGAATATTGACGTATACCTACTCCAGCTTGCTCCTGCTTGTGTAAAAAGCCTTTTCATATGCAAAGGAAGGGGGAGGGGGGAATGTCTGAATATTTCCCACTTTCAGTGGCTGTTCTAACTAATCCTTTTAACACAGCTAAACTGGGAGCTTTTAAGTAAGTTTTTAAACAGTTTTATGCTGGATTTTTATATCAGTATCTGTGCATATTATTCTTTATAGCAGTGTCTATTACACGCAATTAAATGAAAATTGGTGTATACTGTCCCTTTAACTGTATAAACCTTGCCAATACTTTGTACTGAAAGAATGCACCAGCGATGTTCTAATCCATCAGAAAAAAGATGATTGTTGACAGTTTTGAAAGTTTCTAGATTTTATGTTGAATAATTCAATTATAAATAAAATGCAAATAATACAATAACATAAAAATATTTACAAATTACATCACATACCTTAAAAATTATTTAAAAGTTTCTGTTTTCTCAATTTTAAATACATTATTTACATATTATTATTTGCCTTATTTGTTTGTATTTCTGAGGGTTTTTTTTCTAATATATTAGTCAGGCTACCCTCTAGGCCCTACTCCCTAAAATAGAAAATAAATGTTAGATAAAAACAATATCTAAAAAAATAAATTACAATAAAAAAAATTACAAAACAAAACTTACATTCAAAGGATTTTAAAAATTAATTTTTAATCTAAAATAGATTTTTTTTTATGTTTTCCTTTGGGAAAAAAATGCTCCACATGTTCTTGTGTGTTCTTGTGTAATATCTAACTCAAAAGGAAAGAATCCAACAATATAGGCACCATCAATGCCCAGCTGTTTATTGCTCTCATATAAATTCATGTCTCCATGTATCATCTAAGTTAAGGGATATGAAACCCAAACATTTTTGTAATACATAACATTTAAAAAAAGTTTCCAATTTACTTCTATTATCAAATTTGCTTTGTTCCTATGATATTTTGTGTTGAAGAGCTACCTAGGTAGGCATCTGGTGCACTATATAGCAGAAAATAATGCTGCCATCTAGTGCTCTTGTAAATGGATAACATTCTTGCAAAGCTACTGTCATATCATTCTTTAGAAATGAGCCAACTCCTAAGCATATGTCGGCCCAAACTCTAAGAGAATGAAGAAAAATTGATAACAGAAATAAATTATCTGAATCATGCTCTATCTGAATCATGAAATAATAAAATTGGGTTTTTATATCCCTTTAAAGATTTTTTAAACTATTTATTAAAAATGCGTTTGAATAAAAAATCTGCTTAAAGTGTATGTAAGCTTTCATGAAAAAGTGCCCGGTTTTTAAAAATACTATTAAAAACAGGGGCAGTTTTATTCGTGAAAGTTTACATTGCACCGTATTTTTACAAATAATTACCTTTCTCTTGTGAAAAGTCGGATTGACGATCCTCTGCCTGCTTCTCCTGCTATACTTAGACAGCAATAACGAAACCGGCTTCCTCCAATCATGGCTACCCCCCAGAGCGTCCATCTCGTGAGGCCACGCCGTGATTGGAGGAAGCCGGTTTCGTAATTGGTGTGTAAGTACAGCAGGTGGGGGATCACTGATCCGGATTTGCACAAGAGAAAGGTAATTATTTGTAAAAATACGGTGCAATGTAAACTTTCATTAATGAAAGTGCCCCTGTTTTTAATAGTATTTTTAAAAACCGGCACTAATTAATGAAAGTTTACATTCACTTTAAGGATTTTTACTGTGTCCCTGGTGTAAGGTTTTTTCACCTCTACCCACTCAAACCTACAATTGATCTCACAATAGCTTTGATTATTGATAATGATTTGTATTGACATGAATTGAGTGGGTCAACAAATAAGCCAGGCCAGTTTTAGCCCAAAACACTGCTATTGTTAAAAGGATGTTAAAAAGTTTTTCAAAAACACTGCACTTAAAGGGATATGAAATCCAATTTCTTACTTTCATGATTAAGAAAAAAAACATGCAATTTTAAACAACTTTCCAATCTACTTGTTTTATCTAATTTGCTTCATCCTCTTGATATCCTTTGATAAAAAGCATATCTCTGAACATGTTGTGGTTTCCGGTTAGGGGGAGGAGCGAAACAACAGCACACTCCAAGTCCGACTAAGGAAAAACTTTACCCCACTCATAGCCTCATAGCCCCGGCTACAAGGGGGTTCAGCTGGCTGATGCGTGGCCCTGGGCCAGCGTGAGAAGGAAACCTATATTGCGGAGGAAACCGCAGCGGCTAGACCGCTTACAACTTTTTAAACTTTTGTGACCAGTTATTGGAATATTGAGTGACTTCCTAAGATCCTAATTCCCTGGATTGCAAGGGCCGGTGAGATTACCTGTCGATGACAACAAAGACCGCACTGAAGGAGGCTCGGCTACGCTGCATTGGGGGACGCGGTTGATGGGCGGAGGGATCCGGGCGTCATGCTCTTCCCCAGCAGCGATTGAGAGCAGTGCGCTGTCATCAGACCAGAGACCGGTGACCGGCTGAGCAGAAGCCGCAAGGAGGATGCTCGGAGTATCTGGAAAAGTGTCGAAATGAAGCAGCAGACAGGCGGCTGGTGACAGCAGGGTGAGATCGCAAGTATACATTCCGACTGGTGAATTAGTTGTAGTACGAGGCCCCGCATCAAATCCCAGTAAAGTGGTGGTGGTTCTAAGCAACAGAGCGGCTGGATATACTATTCATTGGGGCTCAAATAGTTTCCAGGTAGTTGGCCCCTCGCAGGTACTTGTGATCATTTGTTGGTACGGAGCGATCAGTGACTGGGCCTTAGGGAGATGAAATAAGCATATAAAGAATTTTTCGATGCTGAACTGACTAAGGAACTTTGTTACCCTAAATTACAAGTTTTTTGGCTAAATCGGAATAAAGGCATCAGAGGATTGTTTTTTCCTCCTCAGCTATAATGGACTTTGTTAATTAATTGTCCGGAATAGGAGGAACTCTTTTGTGATTTGTGTTTTTTTTTCACATATTCTCTTCTTTATTTTTATCGTCTCTGGATATTACTATGGTTAAAATTCTGACTGCAGGATAGCAGCAGTATTGAAAAAGTGCTAAGGGCTATTCTTTGCAATACTGTGGTTTATTGTTGATTGCTTATGTTATCTGCATATATCATGATTTAATTTTGTTCTACTAAGCAAGGTAGTCAAAGGATAGTTCTGTATGTCTTTATTTTGCTAAAGAATAGAGTATATCTGGTAATTTTTATTTTTTCTGCTCGTTAGTGGGAAGTGGTTTCTAGTGTCAAGGAGCTACAGATTTCAGGCATCAGTAAAAGCCAGCAGAGGGCAGACTCACCCCTCTATCACTTTTAAGTTCAAAATTTGGCAAGTTAGCTGCTATAAGCACATGTACAAGAATTAAGCACACATACGTAAGAGCACAATTATGATATAATTGGGAGCAGATCATAATTTTTGATCTGTATAAAGTCCCATCTTCTTCTTAAAGGTTAAAGGGAAACACCTTAATTTAATTTTGTTATTTCAAGCATTATTTCACAAGATAGCCAGACCCGGAGTATAAAGAAGGTGCTGGCTGGTTAATAGTTTATGTTTTTTCTTTTTATTTATTTGTGGGGAAATTGGGAGTGTTTATTTTTCTTTGTTTTGCTGTTTACTGTTTTTGGGGGTTTTTATTTTTATCACATTGTATGGATAAGTTTGTTTCACAGGTTAGAGTCAGTTCTCCAAAGATGCCTGTAAAACTCAAGGAGAAAAAAGCCAAAATGGCTGACACTAGTATGGAGGTAGTTGCAGACGCTAGCCCTGTAGAATCTGATACGCAAGCACTGATGGGTCAGTTAAGTGCCCTTTTTTCTCCTCAGTATGAGATGATTAAGAAAGAATTAGGAGTCATAGTAACAGAAATAGGGGTACTCTCTTCTGAAGTTAAGCAATTTTCAGTCAGGATGTTAGAAGCAGAAAATAGAATCTCGCTATTAGAAGACCAGGTAAATTCTCAAGAGAGTATATCCCAGAATCAGGAGGCCAGAATTAGTAGTATGCAATTGCGTCTGGAGGATCTTGAAGATCGCTCCAGACGCAATAACATCAGGGTTATTGGCCTCCCGGAGTCCGCTGAGTTTGATGATATTGGTAAATTTATGTCTATTACTCTGCCACAAGCCCTGAGTATGCTACCCCAGTCCTTACCATTAGTAATTGAAAGGGCACACAGAGTTGGGTATAAGAGAACGGTATAGTCTGGATCTGTTCGACCCAGAATGGTCATTTGTAAATTTTTAAAATTTCAGGATAAAGTGGAAATTTTAAAAAGGTATAAAAACTCTAGCCCCCTATTATTTGGTAATAACAAAATCCTCTTAATTCAGGATTATTCCGTGGAAACATCCTCTAAGAGGAAAGGGATGGCGCCATATTGCACACAGTTAATAAATAATAAATATAGAGGGAATCAAGTCTCTATATGAGGTGCGCAAAGTTCAAAAAGGCGTTCAGTAGGTGAATGTTCCCAAAGTCTTCCGAAGAAGCAGCAGGCAGCACTCTTGAATAGTGAAGGTAGGTGCCTGTAATTCAAAGAGAAAGAGAGAGGCGCCTCATGGGACAGTATCGAAACAACCAGATAAGGCAAACAATGAGACAGCCCGTGATGGGATATACTCACAAGGATAGCGTCATATGAGGATTCCTAGTAGAGCGGGACGGGACTTTAGGTCGCCCGACAGACAAACTGACCTAAAGTCCCGTCCCGCTCTACTAGGCATCCTCATATGCCGCTATCCTTGTGAGTATATCCCATCACGGGCTGTCTCATTGTTTGCCTTATCTGGTTGTTTCGATACTGTCCCATGAGGCGCCTCTCTCTTTCTCTTTGAATTACAGTTAATAAATAAGGGGTTAAATGCACGTCTGCTCTATCCGGCCAGAATTGTAGTTGAAGTTGGGGGAACAAGGCATACTCTTAGTCAAATAGACGAAGTCAAAAGTTTCATTAAAACATACAATGGTAATTTAGAACAGTTATCCAACCCAGCCAGGAGCACGTAACTGAATTGTGGTAGTCAGTAGGGTTATGTAATGTTAAGGAATGAGGGTAAAGCCCAAATTACCTGATCATTTATATGATTTTGTTTTAAATTTTTCTTTTTCTGTTATGTGTAAGTTTTTATTGAAGGTTAAATTTTGCTTCCAATTGATATGTTGTTGTGTTTTTTTTTTTTGTTGTTGTTTTTTTTTTATTTATTTTGTTTTGGTTGTTAGTTATTTTGTTTTTTTACTGTCCGTCTTGTTTCTTATAAATCAAAGAAGTTTAAGGTATGATAGCTGAAGGTTTTAAAATAGTATCATGGAACGTGGGAGGGATTTCCTCCCCTGTAAAGCGTAAGGTGATCATTAAGATCTTGGCCAAGCAAAAACCCGATTTAGTTTGCCTGCAGGAAACGCACCTGAACAAGCAGGAAGCTGATAAGCTTAAGGTTAAATGGGTAGGGGAGGTAATTTCAACATCTGGGTCCACCAAGAAAGCAGGGGTAGCAATTTTAATCCACAAAAATTTGGAGTATAAAATTATTAAGACAGAAATAGACAGAAATAGATATAGCAGCCAGATTTATTTTTCTTCAGATTAGTATTGAAGGGACGGTATTTTCACTTTGTAATGTTTATGGACCCAATAAATTCTCCTCTAAATTTTGGGGGAAAATCAAAGCAAAAATATTCCCAGAGAACTTAGTGCTATGTGGTGACTTTAACATGACTATACATCCAATATTAGACCGTTTTTCTAAAAAAAACACAGCACTCTTTAAGAAAGAAGCTAAATATTTTAAACAGTTTTGTCAAAAATTAAATCTGGTTGATATATGGAGGATTCAAAATCCTGATAGGCAGGAATTCACGTGCGAATCTAAGACTCATAGAACCTTCTCAAGAATCGACCTGTTTCTGGTCTCTGAGGCGGTTTCTATCTGGAAACTAGAAGCAGAAATTGGTCAAATTTTGATTTCAGATCATGCCTCTATTTCACTA
This sequence comes from Bombina bombina, assembly GCF_027579735.1. Taxonomy (NCBI): domain Eukaryota; kingdom Metazoa; phylum Chordata; class Amphibia; order Anura; family Bombinatoridae; genus Bombina; species Bombina bombina. The sequence continues at coordinate 836,068,618 of NC_069501.1, forward strand.
TCTTTTCCTCCTTGTGCGAAGAGCAAAGCAGGCAACTCAGTTTTCTTTTTTCCCAGACATTTATACTCAGATGCCAGATTTTGCTCGTGGATGAGGCAAAAGTGGCTAGAATTTAGAAGGTTCAATGACGGCTATAGAAACAAGATAGAAATTTTCTGGGAAGCATTAAAAGCCGTGTTTCGGGGAGAGATTACAGCCTATGTTAAAAAGCGGGATAAAATAATGAAGGCAAGGGAAACCCAACTATCCAATAAGGTAAAGAATGCATACAGAAATTTTCAGTTAGACTCCTCTATGTATAATTGGGATGTATATTCAGAACGGAGAAGGGAGAGAGATATCTTTCTAAAACAAAGATCACAGGAGGAAGAAATAAAAATAAATAGACATTATAGGGGAATTAATGGGAGCTCGGCTAAATATTTAGCTAAACTGACCAAAAGTAGAAAGAAAAAAAACCTTATTACAGCTATAAAGTATAAGGGTATAAGATATATGGATACTAAAGAAATAGGTGAGGCTTTTTTAATTATTATCAACAATTATATGCAGCGGTTGACATAAATTACTCTAATCAAGAGCAATTTTGGTCTAGGATTGAGACTCCTAAAGTACAATTAGAAGAAATGGCTTCACTGAATGACCCTATTACAACTCTAGAAATTGGTAAGGCAATTGATCAGTTAAAATTGAACAAAGCAGCAGGCCCAGATGGGTTTCCTGCTGAATTCTATAAAGCTTTAAAGGATGATCTGCTTGAAATACTACAGGATTTGTTTAACACATATTACACTATGGGAGACTCTATTTCACCATATTTTTCTGCGGCAAATATCTCCCTTATCCATAAAAAAGGTAAAGATCCAGAGGAACTTGCCTCCTACAGACCGATTTCGGTATTAAACTCCGACTATAAGATATTAACGGCCATTATTTCTGCGAGATTGTCACAGTGTTTACAGGATCTGATACATCCAGATCAATCGGGTTTTATGACTTCCAGGAATCCAATAAAGAATTTTCGGAAAGTTGTGGTTTTTCTAGATTATGCATGGAATATTCCTCAAAGTGATAGGAGACAGGATTCCCTGGATAGAGCGGTGTTGACATTAGATGCAACTAAAGCATTTGACTCTATTGTCTGGGTCCACCTATTTCGCTCCCTTGAGAGATTTGGGTTTAGGGGAAATTTTGTTCAGTTTGTTAAAAAAATTTATACTGAACCTGTTTCATATTTATTGGTTAATAGAGTGTGTTCTCAATCTATAATTTTGCAGCGAGGGACTAGACAGGGATGTCCGTTATCTCCATTATTATTTAATGTCGCCCTGGAACCGTTTGCAATTGGGCTTAGGGAGAGTTTATCGGGTATCTCCTTGGGCACTCAGAGGTTAAAAGTATTATTGTACACTGATGACGTACTTATCTTTATGGAGAATCTTCATCAATCTATCCCAATTTTGTTGTCCCTCCTTGAGGAATTTGGTTCATTCTCAGGATACAGAGTCAATGCGGATAAAAGTGAATTAATGTTGGTAGGTAAATCGGTTATCCCTGTGGTTAAAATCCCTTTTAGGAGGATTGATGCTATCAAATATCTTGGATTAGTATTACATAGGAATCCTAAGCGGTGGTACTCAGATAATTACATTCCTCTATTGCAAAAAATTAAATGTGATTTACAATTATGGGCTTCTTTCCCACTGGCGATTACAGCAAGGGTGAATTTAATTAAAACGATAATTTTTCCTCGCCTTCTTTACCCACTTCAAAATTTGCCAGTATTCATACCCAATAAAGATATTAAGGAATTATATGGGTATATCTCCAAATTTCTTTGGAAAGACAAAAAACCCCGCATAGCACTTAAGAAATTAATGCAGAAGTCTTCTGTAGGTGGTATGGCATTACCGGATATAAAGACATATAATATAGTTACATTGATAAAATTCGCCTTTGATTGGATTGCAGAGGCAAATACGGTTGCTGCTCTTGCGGAGGAGTCGGCAATAATATATCCTTTTGGTTTAAAGGCAATCCTCCATTGTAAGCCGAGACAATTACCATGTAATGTTTTTTTGCTTATCTCATTTAAGAACATAGTAATAGCCTGGCATAGGTTCTGTACACTGTTGGGCATAGATCCAACATACTCAGATTTCTTACCTATTAAGGGTAATCCTCAATTCATTCCAGGTATTTCTCAGAGAGTATTTGATCTTTGGGCGGAAAAAGGGATAAAGTTGGTTAAACAACTTTTTGATAGCAATTATCGAGTGTTAGATGTGGAATCATTCTATAATCTATTTGAGTTGTCAAGGGCTAACCTGTTCGCATACTTTCAGATCCGGCATTTTATTTCTGCTCAGGAGTGGGTGTTTCCTATGTCAGCGGTATGGTCTGAAGTCAGAGTCATCATTCAGAAATTTGCGAGGCGGGATACTTCGGTGTCATTGATTTATGACATTATGCTGTCTAAACAAAGTCAAGTATATGTAGATAAGATCTGTAGATTTTGGTCTACTTTGGTGGCTGATATAGATTATGAGACCATAGAGCAGAGTTTTCTTAGGTTGAAGAAATGTAAAGTCCCTGTCAGCTGGAAAGAATCGCACATGAAGTTAATTAATATTTTTTATTTTTACCCATTGAAGATAGCTAAATTTTATCCAGCTAGGTCAAGCAGATGCCCTAAATGTTCTCAGATGGGTGCGGATTTATTGCATATGTTTTGGTTTTGTCCCAAAGTTAACCAATTCTGGCTGAAGATTGCCTATTGGTTTAATACACATCTTAAGATCTCGGTTAAACTGAAACCACGAGATATTGTGTTTCTATTTTCTAGGTCAAATGGGAGTGATAATTATTGGGTCAGTACTGTTAATACTATTATTTTGACTGTCAGGTACCTTATATTAAAATACTGGATATCAAATAGAGTTCCGGGTTTTAATGAGGCCATGAAAGTTATCCAAGAACAGATAATTTTTGAAGCTTATCATTTGCAGGATGCCACAGAGAGAAGAGTTAAAAGTTTTTTGGTAGCTTGGTGCCCATTTATAAAATCTTATCCCCTCTCGATACAGAAACAGATTTGCTCTCCGTTCTTATCATCCGTGAGCTTCTTAGAATTAGTATTATTAGGTGCATTCCCTTCCTCATGGATTGATACTAGATAGGTTAAGTTAGTATTAACTGGGTGTTGTTGCGTGTGGGTTTTTTTTTTTTTTTCTTTCCTTTTTGTTTTCTGGTATCACGTAGTAGTACGTGATATGTAAAATATCTTTAAAAAGCTCACCATGGAGATGGAGCCAGACAATGTATAGGCAATAGTTTTATGTCAATCAAGAAAGAATTTTTATTTATTTTTTTGTTAAGAGGATTTGTCTCTTTTTTGTTTTATCTTTGGTTGATCTATGACTATGCTGTATTGTATTATTTGGTGTGAATTAAATAAATGTTTAAAAAAAAAAAAAAAGCATATCTCAAGTAGGCTCAAAAGTTGCTGTTTGGAGGCTGAACATAGATGTCTCCTGTTATTGGCTCACCCATGTGCATTGCTATTTCATCAGCAAAGGATATTTAAATAATGAAGCAAATTAGATAATAGAAGTATATCAGAATGTTGTTTAAAATTGTGTTCTCTATCTGAATCACGAAAGGAAAATGTTAGGTTTCATGTCCTTTTTATTGAAATAACTTCAATATGAATTATTCATCATTTTAAAAGGATTTTTACCTTTTTATTTCTTATTTGTAACTTTGTTTGTGCAGGGTCCATTACTTCCTGTCACAGCCCTACAAGGAGGCTGGGGCCTCTGCAGGAAGGTATTTATAACTTGATGTCATAAAACATCTAGAGTAACATGAGTCGGTTTAATATTCAAATACTAGAGAGACAATAAATCTGTTTTGCTCATGCTCAGAAGTCGCAGAATGCAACTTAAGTTCAAAACATGTTAACTCCTCAGGGGCTGAATTGAGAACTTCTGAGAAAACAAGTAAGTTGTTGTATTTTACAAAATCTTTCTTTTATTTTATGTTTATCTTTCTTTGTTTCTTTTATGTTTAGTTTGATTTAACATATTTGTTTTTACTATAGGATCACTATTTAATATCCCTTTAAGTTGGACATAGATTGATAAATAAAGGTCAATTTTATGGGGGGTTCAAGCTGGACTTATTTGTTTAAAGGGACACTGAACCCACATTTTTTCTTTAATGATTCAGATAGAGCAGGCAATTGTAAGCAACTTTCTAATTTACTCCTATTATCAAATTTTCTTCATTCTCTTGGTATGTTTATTTGAAAAGCAAGAATGAAAGTTTAGATGCCGGACCACTTTTGGTGAACAACCTGGGTTGTCCTTGCTGATTGGACAGCACCAATAAACAAGTGCTCTCCATGTGCTGAACCAAAAATGTGCTGGCTCCTTAGTTTAGATGCATTTTTTTTTCAAATAAAGATAGGAAGCGAACAAAGAAAAATTGATAATAGAAGTAAATTAGAAAGTTGCTTAAAATTGCATGCTCTATCTGAATCATGAAAGAAAAAAATTGGGTTCAGTATCCCTTTAAATATATGTATGAGAAGTGGCAATCCCTGTCCATGCCTGAATTACAACAGCGGTGCTGTCTCTACTTCTTTCCAAGTGTGCATGTACTGAGTGGATGTGAAGCTTAAATTTAAAATCACCACTTAAACTAAAAAAAATAATACTTTAGTATTCATTATAAAAAAGCTATGTAAACAAGAGACAGCAAACAGCAATCAAGTTCCAAGTGGTGTGTGTTTGTGTGTGTGTAAGAGATAAGTAATAAAATAGGTCATTATGTACAGACAGAGAGATAAGATAAGGAGGCCTTAATGTGTAGAGAGATGGGTAATATTAAGAGGTCTGCTGTTTCTGCTGGCTCAGACTATTTATATGGGCATGCTCTTGAGAATTTTAGATTGAGGTTGCAATCCACAAAAAAAGCTATTTCATATACAAGAATAAACCTAAAGTAACAATTTCTCATATATACTCTTCATCTAATATACAAGTGATTGGGAACATATTAAATGGACAGTTTTACAAAGATTCACTCCTCTTTAAATTGTAACCAATTATCCATTTTACCTGCTGAAGTTTATTACATGGATTACAAGTAGCGCCGTTACCCTTAAAGGGACAGTATACTATAAAATTGTTTTTCCCGTAAAGTATTTCCAACTACTTTTTAACCAGCTGCAGAGTATAAAATGTATGCGATTTTCTTTTTTAAGGTTTATTTGCGTATATGAATTAGCTGATTTTGCGTTTTGAAGCCACAACCTAATAAAATGGGTTGAGCTTGTAGGTATAATCAGATCTCATTACTTTATCACATTGTGTACATATAAAGGCTTCTTTATCTTATATCTGTCCATAAATCAATCACAAATACTTGGAGAGAACAATGGAAAATTAACATTTTATTACCTTATGTCTTCTTTAACCCACTGGGAGTGTAATTTCTTCTACTGGCTGTGTTTACACAGCATGACCTTGAGACCAAAAACTTTCAGGATGCATGTATTGGGTACTTGTAAAGCGCGGCTAATAACCCGTAAGGGTCTCAAGGCGCTGCTCATTTTATTGACCTCGAAATGATGAAAGGCTGAGTGGACCTCGCCAAGGATCGAACCTGCAACCCTTGGGTTGCTACAGAGCTCAGCCACAGTGCCTTAGCATGCTTAGGATGTGTGGGGATACCACAGGCTAAATAACTATTTCAAATGCCAATATAAGGGTAATGGAAATACTTATAAACAATTTAATACACTCCAGCTGGTAAAGTGGATCATTAGGAACAAATTAAAGGGGAGGATTTTTTTGAATACACTGTCCCGTTAATTCTGCATTTGAAATAGATGATTTAGCCTCTGGTATCCCAACCTATCCTAAAAAGTTTCTGGTCTTATGTCCAGGTTATTGACAAACCTACATAAACACAGCCAGCAGCGGGGTGCAGAACATTAAGGGCCAGATTACAAGTCAAACGCAACCGTTTGTGCCTAAATGATAAGAAGTTTATCACAGTGGTTTGCGCTCATTGGGCTTACCGCTGGTATTACAAGTTGAATGTAAACGTGGTCGCTTGAACGCAATCGCAATTTACGCTAAAATGATTACTGTGACTTCAGAGCTCTGGTTAACTGTTTTGCGACAAAAACACATTACACCATCTATTAAAAATTATTTAAAAAATATATTGCACACAAAAATTATAAGGGCTCAGATATGATTGATATCTCAGGTGTTAGTAAAAAAAAGCAGACAAAGGGCTTTAACACTGAGATACATACAGATACATTTCTAAAAATGCATATGTATTTTTATTTCTGTTTATATGTGTGTATAGATGTATTTATGAATAAATCAGGTTTGCGCGAGAGTTGGGTGTGTTTTTTTCTCCCACTTTTTTTCTCCTTTGACTTCAAGGGTGGAATACGTGAATGCGCACACAATATTCTAATTTCAGCTTTTTTGCACTTTTCAGGTTAGCACAAGAGCAAAAACATTTTACTTTCAACTCGTAATATGAGCGGAACCCGACAAGCTCAAAAAGCTTACGGCTAGCGCAATTAACAATCGAGCAGAAGCGTTAATTTGCCTCCACTTGTAACCGGGGCCTTATTTTCCATTGTCCTCTCTAAGTATTGATCTTTGGTTTTCCAGACAAATATAAGATCAGGAAAAAAGTTTGTGTACACAAAGTGATAACATAATGAGATCTGATATCACCTGCAAATTCAGCCCATTTCAATAGGTTGTGGTTTAAAATCACAAAACCAGCTAATTCATATACACAAATAAACCTGAAAATGCAATTTCTCATACATTTTATACTCTGCATCTGGTATAACATGTTATTGAAAATACAGTATACTCTCCCTTTAAGTGTAAAACTATTTTACAATAGTGTCTAAAAATCATTGTAGAAGGATGCTCCATACTTCACCACCCGCTGACTCAGGTTGGCAGAAGTGGAATCAAATTTTAGAGAACAAATTATCTAATTTTAACTTACTTCAGTGTGTTCTAAGAAATTTCGTTTTTATAAACACTGTTCTTTCTTTCTTTCTTTTGCTATTTTTGTGATTTGTTTTCTCTATTATGAACAATCTGTAGTCAGTATTATATTTTAGTTAGCTTTTTTGCATTTTGTGGAGCTTTGGTGAATTCCGTAAAGGTCTTCTTTGATTCTCTGTTCAAAATCTGTCCCATGATCTGATAATTAGGGACACTGATGAACAAATTAAAATAGTATTGCAGTGAAAAGTCAATTGCAGCATGGCAATATATTTTTCTAAATCTAATCTATAATGACCAATGATAAAATAGTTTACAGGTTACCTTCATACTTCACAGTAATAAGATTTCCATTTTCTATAATACAAATCAGTTTTGAGGACTGTTTCTACCATGCATGGATTTGCTTGAAAAACCTGTGGCATTAACCAATACAAGAGCAATTGCATTTCAGATATAACATTATCTGTCAAGTGCAGGTATTAGAAATATATAGCATGAGCTGAGAACAGATTTCAAGTACCAGCAGTCATTATATTTTATGTTGAAAATAAATAAATATAAAGAAGCTGATTAAAAAAAAATATTGCTGATGATATAGGCATCAAACAGATAAATAGGTATTACAAATAAACATATGTTTTAATCCACATATGTATTTTCCTTAAATGTCACAATTGTATCAGTGTCACCACAAGCTTCTATCTTAGTTATTTATTTATTGCCTTAATATGGTCATGTCATTTAAAATTATTGATTTCCTGTCCTGACTGGCCACTTTAATGTTTAATCAATAAAATAAGTTTGGCCTTTTACATAATAATATATTTACATAATTGTTGAGCTAAGCTTATTTTAACAACATTATGAATGTGTGATATGATTTAGCAACTTAAGAATGTGAAACATGACATATGACTGGTGATTCAATCACTTAATGCCTTGTGGTAGATTTACAGAATTTTAACAAACGGTTATGCAGTTCTCCAGTTCTTATAAGCTAAATCAAAGTACAAAAAAATCTTCTGAAATTATTTTTTATCTGAATTGATATTGATCTCGCCCATTTTATTCTGATTGGTTAATCTTTGATAGCCAGTCAGGGTCAGTGAAAAATAGATTAATGGAAGAAAATCCCGGATTAGGCCAAATTCAGACTGAAGTGGGGTTACAGTGAAACACATTTCTTGATCCTGGTCAGAAGAGGCTGAAGAGAAAAATACAATTTGAAATATTGTTTTATATATAATCTTTTAGGATGTAATTATTATTATTATTATTATTTATGTTTATTTGTGTTTACAGAAGGATTCTGGATCTTAGGGTTTTTTCTATAGGATGTAATATAGGGTGGTGTTTAGAGGTAGGAGTGGATTTGCGATGGAGGGTTTGTATAGGAAGGTTAAACTAGTCTGACTTGGCCAGGTAGGGCTAAATGAGCCCCAGAGGAGAGCCTGGACGGAGGGGTATGTGACCCCCCTTCACAGGCAAATGGAGCTGTCCGGGGGCGGAGCTGAGCGGAGCCCGGTATTTAGGGCTGTGATGTCTAAGGTATCCATCTTGTGTCTCTGCAATTGCAAGGCGAAATTGACAGGAGCTTGCAGCTTGCGATTGCGGTGACCCGAGATGGATGACCTGTTAAAGGAAGTGCGGAGGGTAGCAGCGGATCATGGCACGGCTGGGCTAAAATATTAATTAGCCGCAGCCAACCTCGATGGGAGCCGGATGGAGGGGACAGAGGGCGGGAGCGAAAACAGCAGGCCGCAGAGGCGGTTTAGGCCCATGGAGGTGATTTAGGGCGGGAGCACAAATGGCAGGCCGCAGAGGCGGTCTAGGCCCCCGGACCAGTTGTCCCCAGATGGGAGAGGAGGCAGGAGCAGTGATAACGGCGATGGGCAGGGGCAATTGGAGAAGAGGCCAGGGGGGGCAGAGGGGCTGGGAAGGTGGTTCATAAAGTTACTGGGAATGGGAAGGGGCAGGGTAAGAGGGCGGGAAGGTGTGGTTTTGGGGGGGGACAGGGACTTCAGGGGGAGTGGTTCCGCTCGGGAGGGCTAATGTGACGTGTTTATTTCCTGCATGTGACGGGAAGTGAGCCAGTGGAGCAGGTGGGCGGCGGGGCAGAAGTATCTGCTGAAGCTGATGTGAGGGACCTGGAGGGGGACGCGTTGTGGATAGATTATTCCTATAGTGATTTGGAGGCTGAGGATCCTGGGGAGGGGACATCATCGGGTCCGGTTATAACACGGCAGGTAGGAGACCTGGCTGCTTTGGAGCATTTGCTCTGGACATGGGTGCCGGGGCAGGGGGGCAGGAGGAAAGGCGGGGGAGTGAGGTAGCTAGATTGGGATCTGTGGGTAGGGAGGGTAGTGTTAGGAGAGGCAGAGGGGGGGAGGGACAGGATAGGGTTCTCACTGTCTTCTCTCCGCAGATACGGCCACAGGGAAGGGACACCTTGGTGTGCCACAGTCCCCTGAGATCTGGAGCTGGGCGGCGGTGGGAAAGGTCCCGATCGCCTAGGGAGAGAGAGAGGTATCGAACTGTGAGGCAAACCCCAACGTGGGGGAGGTTGGAGAGGGTGGCTGACAGGAGTGGCAGAAGAAGGAGGTCAAGATCCCCGTCACAAAGGAGGAGTGCATATAGGCCTAGGGAGAAGGAATCGAGAGGGCAACCAGAGGTCAGGGAGGCAGAGCATGCAGTCGGATCGGGAGGAGGTGGAGCAACAACGGCACTCAGGATGGCAGGTGAGGGTGCTAGTAACATTGTAGGAGTGACTGGTTGTGAGCATGGAGCAAGTGTGGCTCAGATATCGCTGGTGAGTGGCTTGAAAGAATTGCTGGCAAGCTTTGAGAAGCAGCTGCTGGGTCAACAAGGAGGTGTTGGGGCAGCATGGAATGTAGGGACGGGAGCAGGGGTTGGAGCAGGGGTTCCCGGGATGGGGGCAGGGGGTTCCGGCCAAGGGATAGGGGCGCTGCCGGGGATGCAAGCCAGTGGAAGCGGAGAGAGCAGTGTACTGAAAGTGGCGGAGAGTGCGCTTAGGAGGCCTTGCTTGTGCTCCATCGGCTCGCTGGGGATTCATCTAACACAGGAGGTGAAGGAGAAAATATGGAAAAGAGAATTCTTGGAAATATTTTCTCTACTCCCACTGGAGCAAGTCTTGGAGATCAAAGATTACACGAAAGGCAACAAGGAAAAGAAGGAAGAAGACAAAAGGAAGAAGAGGTACTGGAAGTTACCAAAGACACAGTCCAATTGGTCGAAGACATTCTGCATTTTGGCAGCTGTGATTGGGGAGAAATTCCCGGAGCAGTGCTCCGCATTATTCTGCTACTATGATGAAATTGCAGGGGCTTACAGGACATATGGGGGGTTAGCATGGTGGCGGTACGATGAGCAGTTTCGTCAGCAGCTAGCGGTGTGGCCAGAAATGCGGTGGGATGATAGGGATATGGTTGGAACTTATGACCCCACTGCATGGCTCTTTTCGTGGCTCAAGCAGAGTGGGGAGCACGGTCAGCGGTGCAGCTGGGGGGAACGCGAGTGGAGGAGCAGCTGTTGCCATTAGAAAAGGCCTCTGCTTCCACTTCAATGAAGGGCAATGCAAGTTTGGAAGTGGATGTAAGTACAAGCATGCGTGCTCAGGATGTGAAGGGAGTCATCCATGGGCCAGATGCTTTAAGAAAGGGACTGGAGGAGGAAAAGGAGGGGGGGCTTCTTCTAAGGGCCAGGACCCCGGTGAAGGAAAGAAAGATGGTGCCCTGGTTAGAGCAGTTCGCTAAGGTCAGGGGAAAGGCAGCGGACACGGAACTTCTTCTTATGGGGTTTAGCACGGGTTTCTGGATCCTGTTTGTGGAAGGTCGGGAGTTTAAGGTTTCGGGTAATTTAAAGTCTGCCAGGGATTTTCCGGAGATCGTTCAAGGGAAACTAGACAAAGAAGTTGCATTGGGGCAAAGGGCGGGCCCCTTTTTGTTGCCTCCCATGGGGAACTTAAGGGTGTCCCCATTGGGGGTGGTGCCCAAGAAGGCGGTGGGACAATTTTGCATGATCCATCACTTGTCTTACCCGGGACGTCAGTTAATGTTGGGATTGACCCGGAGGTGGCGGTGGTGAGGTATGCTTCATTTGACAAGGTGGTGGGTCTAGTGAGGGAGGCAGGAAAAGGGGCATTGTTGGGCAAAGTGGACGTGGAGGCGGCCTTTAGGCTGTTGCCGGTGCATCCGGTGTGCCATCATTTGCTGGGGTGTTTTTTCAGGGGAGCCTTTTATGTGGATTTGTGTCTGCCGATGAGGTGCTCCATCTCCTGTGCATACTTCAATAAGTTTAGCACTTTGTAGAGTGGGTGGTGTGTCGGGTGTCTGGTTTGTCATCGGTCGTCCATTATTTGGATGACTTTATGTGTGTGGGAAAAGCAGGGAGTACAAATTGCAATAAGTTGATGGAGCATTTTTTCCGGGTGGCTTCGGAGTTTGGGATTCCAGTGGCTCATTAAAAGACCGTTGGCCCGGGAACTTCCTTGAATTTTTTGGGTATCGAGATTGATTCTGACGCAATGGAATGTTGTTTGCCTCAGGACAAGTTGGTGGACCTGAAAGGCTCCATCACCGAGGCAATGAGGCAGCTGCCTGCTGAATTATTCCAGTAGGGAGGGTGTTTTGCAGGAGGCTTTCATTGGCCACGGTGGGAGCGAAGGGCCCGCAGCATTGGATCAGGTTGAGATACGAGCTGAAGGAGAACCTGAAAGTTTGGTTGATGTTTCTGGATGACTTTAACAGGAGGGCTTTGGTGCAGGAGAAGGTGGTGTCCAATGAAGAACTGCACTTGTTCATTGATGCTTCGGGGTCGGTGGACTTCGGAGCATATTGTATGGTGCAGTGGTGTGCGGGGTCGTGGCCCGTGTCTTGGAGGGAGAAGGGGCTGACTAAGAACTTGGTGTTCTTGGAGCTTTTTCCACTGTTGGTGGCGTTGAGGGTATGGTCCAGTAGACTGCGCGACAGAAGGGTGGTTTTCCATACTGGTTTTCGCATTTGTTCGTTCGCAAGTTGTCGTCGAGTTTGCTGCCAGTTGTGCACTTGCTTAGGCTGTTTGTATTGAAGTGTATGCGGATGAATGTATATTTCCGTGCTGTTCATGTGCCAGGTTGTCAAAATGTGATCACTGATGCTCTTTCTCGATTCCAGTGGGAGCGGTTTCGGGAGATGGCACCAGAGGTGGGGGAGGAAGGAGTTCGTTGTCCGGGGGAGCTGTTGGAATTGGAGTTTTGGAACTGTTGAAGGTGGCAAGGGGAGCGTTAGCTCGAGGTACTTGGGGTGCTTATGTGAGAACATGAGGGCAGTGGCTGCAATGGTTGAGGTTAAAAGGGGTGGAGTCCTCTAGAGAAGGGTAGATTAAGGGTTTGTTGGAGTGGATGGCGGAGTGGAGTACAAAAGGTATGTCTAAATCTATGGTGAGGAGGAACGTGGCAGCGTTGGGGTTTCTGTTTAAGCTGTTGGGTCGGGAGGACATAACAAAATTGTTTGTGGTTCAGTTAGTGGTGAAAGGGATGTGCAAAGGTAAGGGGAGTTCAGATAAGAGGAGGCCGGTGGTTTTTGAATTGCTGGTGAAATTGGTGGATGTCTTGGGTGTGGTTTAATCATCAGACTTTGAGACGGTGATGTTCAGGGCAGCATTTGTTTTGGCCTTCTTTGGAGCCTTTCGGATATCGTAATTGGTGGGGACTAATAGGAGGGATGTGGGGGGCCTTCAGGCCTGCGATGTGTCCATCAGAGATGGAGTATTGTGGATTTGGTTGAGGTGATCCAAAATGGATCAGGAAGGGTGGGGTCGTTTGGTCAGGATTGGCAAAACGGGAGGGGCATGTTGCCCAGTTGGTTCTATGATAAGGTTTCTGGAGAGGTGGCTGGTGGGTTTCCTTCCGCTGTTTGTGCATAAAAATAGGTCAGTATTATCTTGTTTCCAATTCTTAGTGGTCCTGCGGAAGGGGTTGGTGAGGCTGGGTTATCCGGCGGGTGAATTTGGGACACATTCCTTCCGCATTGGGGCTGCCACTGAGGCTGCCAGTTTAGGTTTTGGTGAGAATGGGATAAAGAGAATTGGTGGATGGAAGTCTGGATGTTATCGTTTGTATGTTAGGCCAGAATTGACAGTTTAGGATGTTATTTGTCTCGACAGGTCCAGTTCATTGTTGGATTATAGGGCATTTCTACATATATTGGGCCCGCAAGGCAGCGGCAGTGAAAGAACATGGAGTCCAGTTGAACTTTCCTGAGGAGACAGTGTTGCTTAGATGGTTTGGGGTCAGGGGATTGAGGTGGGACCAGTTGCTTAGAAAGGTGGTGGACTATGCTAGGTTGTTTAGGCCCCCAGCTATTTTAGTGATCCATGCCGGGGGTAACGATTTGGGCTTCCAGCCGCAAAAAGGTTTAGTGGAAAAGATTGAGAGGGATTTGGGCAGGTTGAAGGAGTTGTTCCCGAATTTGGTTATTGTATGGGCCGACATTGAGCCCAGGTCAGTGTGGAGAGCGGCTTGGGATTACAAGAAACTAGAGACCTCTAGGAAAAAAAGATCAATAGAACAGTTAGCAGTTTTGTGAGCAAGTTTGGGGGATTTTGTATTCAGCACGTTGAATTTGAAGGAGAAACAGGTAGTTGTTTCTTCTTAAAAGACGGGGTCCATCTGAACGAGGTGGGTCTTCACCTTTTTAATTTCAACATTCGAGAAGGGGTGTTACAGGCCTTGGTCCATGTGAGCTCTGCACATCGGTAACGTGCTGTGGCGGGGGTGCTTGTTGCATGGGATGGAAGTTAGGTAAAAGTGGTACCTACCAAAAGAGGCGGGAGAGTTGAGTGGGGGGATGTACCTGGCGGTAAGACGGTGGAAGGTACATCTCTGTGAGCAAGCACCTTTAGGTTCTTTATACTGGTTTATAAGTTTACATGTTGCTGAATTCTATTGAATTTATTTGTTATATATTTATTGAATAATTTAATAAATGCGGGCTGCGGCCTTTACACCCACTTCTCTTGCGTGTTGTATTATTTATAAAGCATAATGTATGCCTTATAGGGGGGTCAATGAGCCCCAGAGGAGAGCCTGGACGAAGGGGTATGTGACCCCCCCCTTCACAGGCAAATGGAGCTGTCCGGGGGTGGAGCTGAGCGGAGCCCGGTATTTAGGGCTGTGACGTCTAAGGTATCCATCTTGTGTCTCTGCAATCGCAAGGCGAAATTCCCTCCCTGTTTGCTAAGTTTGTTGCAGCCTTTAGCGGTGGTGCTTGTTGCATGGGATGGAAGTTAGTTAAAAGTGGTACCTCCCAAAAGAGGCGGGAGAGTTGTGTGGGGGGATGTACCTGGCGGTAAGCCGGTGGAAGGTACATCTCTGTGGGCAAGCACCTTTAGGTTCTTTATACTGGTTTATAAGTTTACATGTTGTTGAATTCTATTGAATTTGTTATATATTTATTGAATAATTTAATAAATGTGGGCTGCGGCCTTTACACCCACTTCTCTTGTGTGTTGTATTATTTATAAAGCATAATGAATGCCTTATAGGGGGGTCACTATGATAGAGCTCAGATTGTGGTTAGGAATATTAGGGCATCACTAAGACATCAGTTTGGGTTAATAGTGGGGGACCCAGGCTAATTAAGTTTATTGTGGTTAATTCAGTGCAGAGGTTTATTCATTGATTACTGTCCCCATTAGTCAGCTACTTGAAAATGGGGTCAGTAAACACCTCAGCACTCAATACTGACAGGCATAGGATACTGCTGTGGTCACCATAAAGCAGCTCCCACAAAAAGTAATTTCTAAAATATTGTGGACTAGTACAAGCTTTAACTGGCAGGCCCAGTGGTGTAACTATTATGTAGACTCACAATCAATAGTGACAAGCATGAGCTCTAGGCTATTGTGTTTTTACAAATTAACATTTTTAAAATTCTTTAAATATAACTTTTTCATACATTTACCAAAGCAAGACACTTATTGTCAGATGATAATTAATTCAAATATACAGTTTTGTCAAACATGTTTGTTAGACAGAAACTGTTATTACCTTCACTGTTTTGGTAAACTTAGTTTGACTATTCAGGTGTGTAAGCAAAGTCTGAAATTTCTCATCTCAGCACAGAAATATTTTCTATTTTATTGAATGTTGATTCTTAATAAATATTGCTTCTGCTTTAGGATACAGCATCTTTTTTATTTCAACTAGAAATTATTTAAGAGAGAGTTCCCCAAGTCAGTTGTTTGTATTTTTTATTATTATTATTATGAAAAATACCAGCGGATAAAAAAGGAAGCTGAAAATCCCATGGTGTGCCTTACGTTGTGAAATATTGGCTGATGCTTAAAGTGCTCACTAGATAATGAAAATAAAGATTTTTGGGTGCTAAGCTTGTTTGGACTTTATTTATAGTAACTAACATAGCCCCTGCCCCTCATATGTGCTAGAGAGAGTGACCCCACCATTTTTTTCGAATTATGTTGGTGGTCATCTGTCACACTAAAAATCTAATAAATTATTTTTTTTTGTTAAGGAGGGGAGCTTCTAAATACAGACCCCTCAGACAAAATTATTTTCTTTTAGAGGAGGAAGCGGTAACGCCCCCTCTAAGTTTCAGGTAATCACTAGGATAATGAGAGCAATTGAATTACCATGGCAATAGCTTGTGCATTTGTTTTGTTACAAAGAAATTAATTTGTAACAAAAATATGGATAATATTTTTTTTCAATAAATAAACAAATGCCCCAACTAATTTAAACAAACAAAAATACAAAATATTTTTACAAAATTCATCACTATTCATTAGTTTCCTTTAAATTAGCTTTAAAGCCTTGCTAATCCCGACTCTTTTTTCACAGAACCCCTGACCGTGCTTATAGGAGGCTTAGAACCCAGATCCCAGAATTAAAGGAAAAGGTCCTTAGAGATCCGCAATGCTAAGCCTCCTATAAGCGCGATCAGGAGCTCTGTGAAAAATGATCGGGATTAACAAAGCTCTCAAGTGTAGCAAAGAAATATTTTCTTTCATCTAACAAAAACAAATGTAAATGTTCCCAAATATTCTGTATTCATTTTGTTTTAAACTAAACAAATATCAAATAGTGCAGCTGATAATTTTTCAAAATATTTGTCTGAAAAATTTGTCTGGAAGGAATTTTTCGATACTGCACATGTCTAGTGATCACCATATAGGAAACAAAGGCAAAAAGGGGTGGGCATGCCCTATGTTGTCTCCAATAATACAAATACAAACTTATTTGAAAGAAGGAATTCTCATCATTCAAATGAATGTTCCTGTGTATTCCCAGGAGCCAGGTAATTGCCATAACAAAACCTTTGTTCTATTTTGGGGAAACTGGAAATGTCTGCATAACTGTCAAGTGATTGTCATAGTAATAATGATGTCATGGCAGCAACAGCTATCCTCATTTTGTTGTGTTATGGATGTTAAAGTTCTGATAAAAAAAAAAAATCACAGAAATAATTATAGGTGAGAGCCAGGTAAGTGTAGAAATAGATGATTTGTTGTAAAATACTATGGGGTCGATTTATCAACCCCTTCAGCAGGCTTTGCTATGTTGGTATTTACAATTAACAATATAGAAAATGACCAAATGATTGATTTATTTATGTATTTATTTATTTAGCATTTCATATAGTGATGTTTCATCTATCATATGGTTGGTCTACTGTAGAAAGTAAGGTATGATCTGTGTGGAGAATGTACATAGAAAAGTTATCATGTACACTATATGGCCAAAATTATGTGGACACCTGACATTCACCCCTATATGAGCTTGTTGGATATTCCATTCCAAAATCATGGGCATTAATATGAAGTTCCCTTGTGTAGAGTTGCTTGACAATGGAAAATCATTTTATGAAGCTCCTGATTCACAGTTCTTGTTCTGACTTTACATCCAGAGGTTTGGAACTCTGTAGTGAGTGATGCAACAGATGATATGTGATTTTTATGAGCTATACACATTAGCACTTGGCAGCCACTCTCTGTGAGTTTGCATGGTATACGACTTCATGGGTGGCCTGCTGTTGCTCCTAGATGCTTCCATTTCACAACAATAGCACTTACAGATGACCGTGGCAGATCTAGTAGGGCAGACATTTCACAAACTGACTTATAACGAAGGTGAAATCTTATGAGAGCTCTTTAATATGACCCATTGTACTGCCAATGTTTGTCTATGGAGATTTCACGACTATGTGCTGGATTGTATGCACCTGTTAGGAATGGGTGTGGCTGAAACACCTGAACTCAATAATTAGTAGGGGTGTCCATAAACTTGTGGCCATATAGTGTATAAGTAAATGCATTGCGTGCTAAATAACTAAAGTAACCAACGAAAGTTGCTGTTGGCCCTTGTCACCAGAGCATGACTAAAGGCCCTGTACAATGAAATGTTGTTGAATTGCTGGCATGTTTCAATAAGACGTTTTTACTTCTTTGAGGAAGATGGTTATTGATATTATTATTATTATTAGTAGTATTATTATTATTAAT
Organism: Bombina bombina; assembly: GCF_027579735.1. Taxonomy (NCBI): domain Eukaryota; kingdom Metazoa; phylum Chordata; class Amphibia; order Anura; family Bombinatoridae; genus Bombina; species Bombina bombina. The sequence continues at coordinate 836,086,197 of NC_069501.1, forward strand.
GAACTTCCTTATCCAACAATAGAACTGCTTAGGAAAACTACAATTGAATAGTGACTACTTACTATGTTATTGTATTTCCTCCTGTGCCTGCATATCATTTTAAAGCTGTTCTCCTATTTCAATATGTTAAAGGTGCAAGATGGTGAGGCAACGCCTCTTCATATAGGGTGCCCCATCTTGGAGCTTAGGTATTCTCACACTGTGATAGAAGAGGTACAACTTGCAGATCAGCAATGTTTTCAGCTTTTTGACACCTGTACCATTTTTGCACAAAATGAATTAAAAAAAGCACTCAGCAATTATATAGAGCAATGCAGCCACTGTATATTTCTACATTAACCACCAGTTTAACGTCCCTTTAAACCACTGGCAATAAATACTTTTGTATGTTACTTAGATTTAATGTTAGCTTTCAGATAAATTAAAGAAACATGAAAACTGTACCATTTTTAAAAAGTTTCCAATTTACTTTTAATATCAAATTAGTCTTTGTTGAAGATAGGTAGCATGCACATGTCAGGAGCTCTTCATTGTAGGAAGCAGTGCTGCCATCTAGTGCTCTTGCAAATGTATACACTCTTCCAAAATTGCTGCAATATAGTGCAGGCACGTGTATGCTCCTCAACTGATTTTCAGCAAAGAGTACCAAGAAAATTTGATAAAAGAAGTCAATTAGAAAGCTGTTTATAAATGCATGCTTTAGCTGAATCATAAAAGAAAAATGTTGTGTTTCATGTACCTTTAAAATGGACATTGTACTAAAAAAAATCATATAATATAATTGGAACAGCAAAAGTTAAACATGTAGAGAAACATCTATCTATCTATCTATCTATCTATCTATCTATCTATCTCTCTCTATATATCTATCATCTATCTATCTATCTATCTATCTCTATCTATCTATCTATCTCTATCTATCTATCATCTATCTATCTATCTATCTATCTATCTATCTATCATCTATCTATCTATCTATCTATCTATCTATTATCTATCTATCTTTCTCTATAGAATTAAAAGTAACAGCAGTGATATATCAGTATCCTTGTTAGTAAGGAGGACAGTGAAAGAGTTTCTGTTTTTAAACAAATAAATTGCTCAAAATTGGCTAAAAAGGATGCATACAATAAACTCAATTGCTACATATGACTTATTTAAAGGGAAAGGATGGCCAAATTAAAATGTGTATGGTTGCATTTGCATTTTTTTTCCGTATGCTTCCATTAGCAAAATAGTGGAGTTAATGGTATACGCTTGCGCCACCCTAGTAAATTTCATCACGAGGTCCTATCCAGATAGTGCGCATTAATAGGGCTTCATTAATAAACCTGAATACAAATAGTATGCTGATTGTGAACAATGTAAATAAAATAAATAATTAATTAAACATGTTTTCAAATATGTAGTTAATATTCTTTACACACAACAGTAGAAAGACATTTTTAAGGTTTACTGTCCCTTTAACTCTTTAACTGCTGAGCCATTTCCACTCCATGTGTTGAGTTGTTTTACAGTTTTTAGCTGCTGCTCACATCTAAGGCCTAGCCCAAGTAGACTCAATCTATACTATTATTTTATGTATATGGCATGTAGGAAACCTGGGACAAAAAGTGTGGAAAAAAAATGCACTTTTTAATTACATTTTTAATAAACAAGCTTATAAACAATAGTGTGTGTATTTTTCCCCCCTTAACTCGATATAAAAGAAAAAAAAAGCTTAGTAAGATTTTTGGGGTTTTACATAGTAAGATTTGTACAACCAATTCTTCCTTTTGTTATTTTACTCAGGACAAGGTGACAATATAACAAATGTAAAATGCTGATGAAAGAGAAAAAGTCTCATAAGATGCAGAAGTTTGGTAATAATAATGGACACTGCTGAAAGGAAATGAGATCTGAATATGACACCTTATCCCACCCTGCACATGTGCATTTGTATGGGGATAAATCACTTTGCATGAGGCTAAATCACCAGAAAAATGAAGCATCATTGGCACATTGTTACAGCTGTTTTTTAAAAGCATGTAAATCAGAAGTACTCTTAAATGTAGGTCACTGTTTTTAAAAGCATATAAAGTACTCTCAAATGTAGGTCACTGTTATTGAAAAGAGACAAACTCCACAGGATCAGTAATTGCAGTCTCTCTGGGAAAGTGCCTGCTCAGAATATAGTAATGTTGTTTAGTTTCATTGTGCACTAAAGTGAAGAACTCTCTTGTAGTTCCAAAACAAATACAGTTTGGACCTGAACTACTTGTTTGTTTTCTTGCAAGCAATAGAGAAATGCTCACTTTACAACCTAGTCTATGAGTTATAGAACTCTTTCTCAATACTGGCTAGCAATGGGTTCTAACTGTATTAATTGATAACTCATAGAGAGCAACTTCTGAAAAATATACCACACATGAATAAAAATTATTGATATATTTGTGGAAAATATTGTCAAGAAATAAAAAAAATATATATACATTGTTTTGGACAAATGGAAATATGATTGAATAACTGTTTTTTTATTATTATTAAAGGGACACTGTACCCAATTTTTTTTCTTTCGTGATTCAGATAGAGCACTTTTAAGCAACTTTCTAATTTACTCCTATTATCAAATTTTCTTCATTCTCTTGGTATCTTTATTTGAAATGCACAAATGTAAGTTTAGATGCCGGACCATTTTTGGTGAGCAACCTGGGTTGTCCTTGCTGATTGGTGGATAAATTCATCCACCAATAAAAAAAAGTGCTGTCCAGAGTACAGAAACCAAAAAAAGCTTAGATGCCTTCTTTTTCAAATAAAGATAGCAAGAGAATGAAGAAAAAATTATAATAGGAGCAAATTAGAAAGTTGCTTAAAATTGCATGCTCTTTCTGAATTACAAAAGAAAACATTTGGGTTCAGTGTCCCTTTAAGCTACTGCTTTAGTAATTTCTTATACACATGCTCATTTTCCCACAGAAAGCACTACAGCTCTTTTCCTGCATACCTTATTGAGTCATAAATTGTATATTTTGAATGGGGATATCTAATTTTGCCATGTCCGTACTATGTTTTCTTTAATTTACACAGTAATGAAGTCTCTAACACAACTGTTGTTAATCTAGTCTCAATGATTTATACAGAATTAGAAAACGTTATAAGTAGGTTTCTGTCATTTGGTGCATAGGCTAAAGGACACACTAGTAAATCAGTGACACTGACAGATCATTAAAGTTGCAAAGGAACTGCTCAACTCACATCTTTCATCAAGTAAGTTGGTAAAGATTGATGATGTAACATAAGGTTCTCAAGACCATTTAAAGATACAAGGGATGAGATCTTAAAATGATAGTGTACCCCATGTACTTTCTTTGTGCCAATGAAATGAGGGAATTTTAAAATATATGTTAAACAAAAAAACAATGTTTATAGTTAGAAAAATGAAGAGGGAAAAATAAATATTCAAAAATATAGTGTTAAGATTTTTATTACACATAATTAAATATTTTATGAAGAATTCAATTCTGAGTTTAACTGCCTTTTAAAAAAGCATTTGCAAAAAATGTTTTTTTTTAAATATTTAATTCCAACTGGTAAACCGGTAAGATCTGCATCTTTGGAAACAAGCACCATAATTTAGAAAGTATCATAATAATTTTTTGAAATTGATAAAAAGATATTAGAATTAAATAACATGATATAAACCAGATTGTACCAGATTGTAAAGCATGCCATTTTTTCTTTTTACCAGGGGTGGCTAACTGGCAGTCCAAGGGCCATAAGTGGCCTTCTGCATTAGTTTTCTTGCCCCCCCCCCACCGGAAAAAAAAAAAACAGAACAACGAACTTGTGCCAAAGCAAAGATTTGAGGTTTGTTGTGGCCACAATTAAAAAGATCCCTCTGGAGGGGTGAATAGTAGACAGAGGGTACCCTGCAACCTTACCTAACTCTGACCCTGTGCCACTGACATTTTTATGTATGGACATACATTTATAAGCAGCCATTAAGGCTTCTAAAATATTGATCAGGGGCTCCCATGTTGTGTTAGGAAGTTGGCCATCCCTGATTCATACGATAGATTTACATTAATTCATTTGAAATTATTTTACTTAAGATGTGTTCCAAGAAAAACTTGTAATATAGTTTATTATATTATCATAGCAATCAGTGAGTTACTGTCAAATATACACTTTGAAGGACATCAAACTTTAAAACGTCTCTTATGCATAGGAAAAGGCACTAATATATAATGTTTTTGTGAATATTAATGTTAAGTTAAACGCTCTTTATTTGGATTTTAAGTTAAAAGGAGTTTCATGTATGTCATAGCTGCACCTAGGACCTCAATGCTCATTGACTCATAAGAACTCACTTTGCTTTATTGGCAAACAGTGACATGTCACACAAGCATAAGAACAAAGACTGTTGTTTTATCAGTACAAGAACATCCAGACATGACAGTGGGGCCCACTTTGGACACAAAAAATAAGGATATATCAATTCTATAAAAAGGTTTTAATGATTTAAAATAGGTTTAATCTAATAAACAAAACAAGAATTTGCATCTACATATACATAATATAGTATTACAGAATATGCTTAAGACTATGTAATAGTTTTAATTAATTTCAGTAGTTTTAGTGGAAACAGGAAGAATCAAATATCAAATGAGAATATTTCAGGGGAACAGTAATTTTAGATGAGGTATTTACTAGAACAGTATGGTGATTATGAAATAATTGTATGTTCTAAAGCATTTATTTGATGACCTGATATGTAGAACTTAAACAAAAGTAATATGTGAGTGTTACTTTTTCACCAAGCAGCAAATCAAGCCTATTTTCAGCTGAAGAGCGATAATAAACTTGAAACAGCTGTCCAGAAGTGGTTTGATTTTTTGTTGTACCTACCACATAAAGGGGAGTTGCTGTGGTTGAACAAATGCAAAATGCATTAGATATTGTGTATCTAATTTGCATATCTTACCCAGTTCTCTGATGCATTGGTAACAATGCATACAGAGTACTTCTGGGGAAAAGCAAGAGGGGATAGTTGCCTGGATTTGCTAATTTTCTGTACAATAATTTTATGATTCTTATTTTTATGAAATGGAGGATTTTAATCTCATGCATTTATCTCCACTATAACTCAAATGAATATTGTTTTTTCCAGTATATGCAATAAATTGATCAATGATCAAATTCATTATTTAATTAAGCTATTTAATAATAATAATAGAAATGTGAAGAGTTGTGCAACACTAATTTTAGAGCCATGTGCCATCAAAATCACTGTTCTAGAATTCAAATGAGAACTATCTACACTGAGTCAAAAACTACCTCTTAGTTGAAATAAATTGAACTATTTTCAATTGTATTCTTTATGGTCTAAATTATGGGCTATCTAACACACTTGTATGTATGGCATCCTCATTGCAAAGAAAGCATTTCTGCTTAAAACATGCCTAAATATGTCTAATTAGTAAAAAATACAGACAAAAACTGTCGATGACATGAGAAGTTGGTATAGGAAGGTAACAGATAACAGAAAAGTGAGTATAAATGGAGAGAAAGAGATAAGTAAACTAAAAAATTGAAACATTTGTTTCTAAAAGGTGGGCAATATATTGTCAAGGCATATAGTTTAAGTCAAATATGTCACAATAATCAATTCTTAAAAATTGATTATGCTATTTAAATAAAAAGAAATGGTGGGCGGAGCTAACCGCCATCCTGAGAGGACGCATATAAGAAGAGCTCCGCTGAATTAAGCCTGTAATGAGCTTGTAAAAGTGCTTAACCTGACCCTAAACAACAGCATTTTAAATATAATTGCCTGAATATCTAGCAAGTTGAACGTGTGACTTGATTTGAGCTGACACACGCATTTAAAACTGGCTTGTGTGAGGCGGCCTGTGGAACTATCTGGCCACAGGTATGAGACAGAGGATTACAGAGGCCATCCAGAGGGTCGGGGCTCTGCTCCGGTGGCCTATCCCCAAGTCCTCAACACTCGGTGAAGTACTTCATATTACCCTGAGAAGCCGCCTGTCACCCGGGAGAGCACCCAACCCCACTTGCCGTGAGGCCAATATGAGAGAAGGCGGCTGAGGGGCACCAGATCTTGCCGTTCACCTTTACTCTGCATCGAGGCTCTGGAGGGTAAGGTTCCGCTCCGGAACACTAAGGACTTACTCCTGAGGCAATTTGGGTGAGCGGTGTGCGGAGGTGGAGTCCCGGCCAGGATAGCTGCTGGCGCATACACGTACACCCATCTGAGGGAGAAGCGGTCAATTTCTTAGGGACAGCCTTGGTGAGAGGTGAGCCAAAAAGAGTTTCAGAGGGTGACAGAGTGAATTTGAGACCGTGTCTGACACCTCCAACTACGTACGAGCCCAGGAGGAGAAGTGGAGCGAACAGCCGCCATCTTTTAATTTCAGCTCAGGAGCACAGCTGTATTTGCCTTGTGGCAGACCCTTGGCATCAACAAAGCTCCTCAAAAACACTCACAGGTATCCTCCTCACTAATTGATGGTTACGGTGGTTCTCCACAGGCTTGAGCAGTCAGCAACCAAGGAGGCCTGAGACATCTGAGCCCACATGGAGGATCCAACTCATCTCCCCGGACCGGTAAGAGTCCCCCCCCCCCTACACATTTTAGGGATCTTCCCCACTCTTACAGAGGCACAATAACAGCTTATTGGCAGAGCATATTAGAACACTGTCCCATACTTCTGCTCCCAGTCTCCCACTTCACCTTGTACCTAATTCTCTCAGAGGTGAAATCCTGGTTTGCCCCGCTCCTGCAGAGGTGGGGCAAGAATAGGTGGTGAGAAGGTGGAAATTTTAAAGGAGGATTATCACTGCACACATAAGACTAAACAAGGGAAAAAAAAAGCCTACCCTCCTACATATAGCCATGGCCCGATTTATTACTCTGCATTACTGGGACTCCCTATAGCGGTCTCTTCCCTGGGACTGTCAGTAAATCATCACTGCCCCAATACCCAAAATATACCCTGGGACAGATTAACTGAGGTCAGGGGCAGGAGCCCTTTTGGGGTCTGACCTGCTTGGGAGCTTCATTGGAGTTGAGATTGAGGCCATTATTCATACCTATTAGCCCTATATGCTTATCCACATGGGGCCAAACCAATACCTCATTCCACAAGCTTTACGTGGTACAACATCACACGGAACTTTCCCCTAGATATTATTCTGGACTTTTGGGAGTTTACTAAAGAAACTGTTTTTTAGCTGATGCGCCAGCTTATGTACCTCTGTGGCTCGCACCCAGAGTGGAGTGTTATTTATGTGTTTATACTTCCTCACATGGCAGCCTAACTCCAAACCTTAGCCCCATACTCTGTAGGTACTTAATTGCACTTAGCACTCCTAGCGACATATAGGGTCACATCAAATAGATTACCTACCTAGATTAATGTGTTATAAACCACCCTACTACACTCATCATATGTGTCTGGCCTTTATTAGACCTGTTCTTGCCTAGCTGTACCCTGTCACCACTGGCCTTAGTTTAAATACACAGGCCCAACCACTGATATCTATAGTTCAGCTAAATCTGTAGGTGTTACCCACACATCCCCAGCCTACCATATACTACTGCCTCACACCTTCAAGCCTTCTACCACACGCCACACTATAGGCAAAGTTCAGGCCCACAGTAATAACTGCCTACATTTTCCACACTTAGCGTGTAGGGCCTACATCAACCCACATTACTTGCTCTTCCAGCTGACCACTGTGGTATCGCCACGTGGGGGTGTATATTCACTAACTATAAAACACAGACATAGCTTCTAGTACCATAAGCCCACTAGATTTGGGGTGTGTACACATTCATATAGACTTAGTGCACAACGCTTTCATTCCATAGCCGCTGTATCAGCTTTACTGTTCTTGGGGTGTGCACCTGAAGTGTGATGTGATATAACTGTATTATATCTTCGACTCTGTGTAAATTGTATTGCTCTGCTGTATATTTTATCTGTGCTAGGATTTCTAAGGGTGAGCTGTGAGTCTTATTTGTGGAGACTGATAACTGCTGGCCCCCCCATGCCTCCCCCTTTCCGGCCCAGCTTGTCTGGGTTGGTCACTTCCCCTTTCCCTTCCTCACGGTCATATCCCCTTTTTCTCGAGGTGCGTGGGGGTCTGTGAAGTCCACCGCGTATAAGGCACTTACATTTATATTGGGTGGTATCACAAGTAAGATGACCTAAGTTATATACATAAGTGGTTTTCAGCTCCGCTATCACTCTTTACTGTATGTCGGTGTTTTACATATGCTCTAGAATAGACAGGCCCATATCTATATAACTTCTATCCCTTTTAGGACTGTGATAAAGTATTTGTGTTGCTGCAATTTGGTGCAAAGTGATCCCTATGCCCCGGTCCAAAATGCCACACTCTTCGAGGAGGTGAACCCAAACCCCCTCAGGGGTTAAGAAAACAGTCTTAGACCACTTCTCTCAGCGGTCCACTGACTCCACCCAGGGAGTGAGAATGAGTAGCGTTCAGGACTCTCAAGATGAAGGCTCTCAGTCGAGCACACAATTCACGGCCCATTCGCAACATTATATCACAGAAAACGCCATGAAAAAAATGCTTGCAGCTCAAACCAAATCAATTACTGTGGAAATTCAGCGTAGCTCAGCAGCACGATGATTTGGCCACTGACAATCCAACCTGCTTTCCTATGCTGAGAACCTAGCCGAGCAAATAACTCAACTAGAGTTGAAATTAGCGGACGTGGAGGACAGAGCCAGAAGGAATAATATCTGCTTCAGAGGTGTCCCAGAAAGCATTTCAACTGGTGAGTTGCAAGATTTCCTCAAATCACTGTTTTCAGAATTCTTGGGCCCACTCGAAGCCAATTTACATAATATGGAAAGGGCACACAGAGCCCTAAGACCAAGATCGATGGCCTTTGAGGGCCTTTGATAAAGCCAAGTTTGTTGGTGTCAGGGGGGTTTTGTGGGAGACGATGGGGTCCCAATGTTTGTTATTTTAAACAATCAGAACATAGTGCTAATTTACCTACATATATAAAAACCGCTATAAGACTATCCTAAAAGATGTGCTATAACATATACAAATAGATAGAAATATTTAAATCATAGAAACAGAACGTTTCCATACCTTTGAAAGATTCAGAACCTGAGGCGGAGCAAACCGCACGTTATTTGTGTCATAAGATAGGAGATTGTGGAAATGTATAATATAGAAATGCTATAGATAATAATTGTGTGAATGTTTAACTTAGAAAACGCTACAGATGGACTATTGCAGAATATTATAGCTCTAATCTAAACTTGTAACATTACTAATACATATGATAGAAAAAATATACAAATATGCAATACAGAAAATGTTGCAAATTGAGCACCATATAACATTTAAGGCTCTAAAACCGGTGACAAAATAAATATATGAACACCAATATATAGCATTTAAGACCAGTCAGCTGTGGACCCAAGATAAAATATTCAGTTTTATTATATAATATCTTAACGTCAACTACGCAATACAAAAGTTCAGGAGATGCAGTTAAAGATCCAGCAATTGATATACAGGGAGTGCAGAATTATTAGGCAAGTTGTATTTTTGAGGATTAATTTTATTTTTGAACAACAACCATGTTCTCAATGAACCCAAAAAACTCATTAATATCAAAGCTGAATAGTTTTGGAAGTAGTTTTTAGTTTGTTTTTAGTTATAGCTATTTTAGGGGGATATCTGTGTGTGCAGGTGACTATTACTGTGCATAATTATTAGGCAACTTAACAAAAAACAAATATATACCCATTTCAATTATTTATTTTTACCAGTGAAACCAATATAACATCTCAACATTCACAAATATACATTTCTGACATTCAAAAACAAAACAAAAACAAATCAGTGACCAATATAGCCACCTTTCTTTGCAAGGACACTCAAAAGCCTGCCATCCATGGATTCTGTCAGTGTTTTGATCTGTTCACCATCAACATTGCGTGCAGCAGCAACCACAGCCTCCCAGACACTGTTCAGAGAGGTGTACTGTTTTCCCTCCTTGTAAATCTCACATTTGATGATGGACCACAGGTTCTCAATGGGGTTCAGATCAGGTGAACAAGGAGGCCATGTCATTAGATTTTCTTCTTTTATACCCTTTCTTGCCAGCCACGCTGTGGAGTACTTGGACGCGTGTGATGGAGCATTGTCCTGCATGAAAATCATGTTTTTCTTGAAGGATGCAGACTTCTTCCTGTACCACTGCTTGAAGAAGGTGTCTTCCAGAAACTGGCAGTAGGACTGGGAGTTGAGCTTGACTCCATCCTCAACCCGAAAAGGCCCCACAAGCTCATCTTTGATGATACCAGCCCAAACCAGTACTCCACCTCCACCTTGCTGGCGTCTGAGTCGGACTGGAGCTCTCTGCCCTTTACCAATCCAGCCATGGGCCCATCCATCTGGCCCATCAAGACTCACTCTCATTTCATCAGTCCATAAAACCTTAAAAAAATCAGTCTTGAGATATTTCTTGGCCCAGTCTTGACGTTTCAGCTTGTGTGTCTTGTTCAGTGGTGGTCGTCTTTCAGCCTTTCTTACCTTGGCCATGTCTCTGAGTATTGCACACCTTGTGCTTTTGGGCACTCCAGTGATGTTGCAGCTCTGAAATATGGCCAAACTGGTGGCAAGTGGCATCTTGGCAGCTGCACGCTTGACTTTTCTCAGTTCATGGGCAGTTATTTTGCGCCTTGGTTTTTCCACACGCTTCTTGCGACCCTGTTGACTATTTTGAATGAAACGCTTGATTGTTCGATGATCACGCTTCAGAAGCTTTGCAATTTTAAGAGTGCTGCATCCCTCTGCAAGATATCTCACTATTTTTGACTTTTCTGAGCCTGTCAAGTCCTTCTTTTGACCCATTTTGCCAAAGGAAAGGAAGTTGCCTAATAATTATGCACACCTGATATAGGGTGTTGATGTCATTAGACCACACCCCTTCTCATTACAGAGATGCATATCACCTAATATGCTTAATTGGTAGTAGGCTTTCGAGCCTATACAGCTTGGAGTAAGATAACATGCATAAAGAGGATGATGTGGTCAAAATACTCATTTGCCTAATAATTCTGCACTCCCTGTATACACACAAATAGAGAGGTTTATTAACCTAATATATGCTGTAGATATATAGATATTACATGCAATGACATCTTTACAATAATAAATAACGTCAAGAAATATAAATAACAATTGAACCTCGGGAGACCAACAATTTGATACCGGCAAAAACATATATATACACCTTATGACATTTAAATAAATATAATAATACACAACGTCAAGCAAAACAAATAATAATTGAGCTCTGGGAGACCAACAATTTGATACCGGAAAAAACATATATATATATATATATACACCTTATAACATTCAAATAAACACTGAGATTTGCTAAGAAATACATCCATATTCATTGGTATCTATCAAATAAACAAACACTGAGATTTGATAAGGAATACATTTATTTAAAAAAAATAATTAAAAAACACAGTAATTAAAAATAGCATTGAAGCAACAATAGCTGAAGGAAAATTGAAGAATAAAAAACCAAGCTCAATATATCTATAATCAGTGGTGTTTATTAATTAAATGAATATATAGATTTGATAAGGAATATATTTTCTGTAAAACTTTCCAAATAATACAGCATTTATAAACAGTGCAGAAAGAATAACAGCAAAAAAGCTCAATATATATCAATATATACAATTTATTCCAAGTTGCAACATTTAACTATTAGGGAGAAACAAATAAACCAAGAATATCATGCAGTTGATGTTACATATGGATACATTAACCAACTGTGGATTAGAAATATACAATAAAGGATATATGACTATCCAGCGAGAACAACTTTGCACAATACATATTGATATACAAATCAACTGTGGAACCAGAAATATACGATAAAGGATATATGAGTATCCAGTAAGTTGATTGTAAATGAATAACCCTGCACAAACCTAGTAAACACTATTAATCCTGCATATACATAGGGAATATGTAAATAAAGACTCAATACCAAATTAGTGAAACTCAGTTAAAGCACAATAATGAGCCAATGACTAGAGCACAACTCTATACAATACAATATATCCTGCAATTGAAAAAGTTTGCGGATAAATCAGGCAGAATATTCAAAGCAATACTACCAATTGCCAAATTAAGAACCACACAAGTTTAAAATATTTGACCAATAGATATTAACTTAAACAGGATCTTTTGACAAAAGGTCAAAATTTGAATTTATGATCACAGCTACCTTAGCAAATATAGAGGTCATCCTGATAGTATACAATTAAAGTGTCCACAATAATGAGCCAATGACTAGAGCACAATTATATATAATATAACATATCCCGCAATTGATAACGTTTGCGGACAAATCAGGCAAAATATTTTAAGTAATATTATCAATTGCCAAATTAAGAACCACACAAGGTTAAAGTATTTGACCAATAGATATCAACTCAAGTAGGATCTTCTGACAAAGATCAACATTTGAATCTATAATTACAGCTACTTAAGCCAATATAGCGGTCATCCTGATAGCATACAATTAAAGTGTCTCCAATACATTACATATTAGATAAGGCCGGATTGGATAAATAAGCGAGACACTTCAAAAAACTAGCACATTGTTTTTGAAAGTGATTTTAACCATTTTTGTAATGTTCACCCATCTTTTAAATGTAAACAACAAATAAAAGTTACATTTTAAGCCTGTTTTTTTCCCACCTTCATAGTCTGGGCACAGAGTGCTGTTCAAGCATTTCTTTTTGTGGAACATAGTTCCACATACTTTTTTTGTAAAACTAAGGGATGTGGTGGTGTGTTTCCATCATTTCACATTCAAGGACCGTTTGATGCAGGTTGCATTCAGTAAACCTACATTACCAGACCCTTTTAAGGACATCCAACTCCTGCCAGACCTATCAGCTCATACGATACAACAGAGGAGACTATACGCCCCCTTGACGCTGCAACAGCCAACATTAAATACAGATGGGGCTTCCCTACCAAGCTCATTATCACAAAAGATATCAAAACACATGTGGTTTCTTCCCCCTCATTGGGCAGCACCTTCTTGGCAAATTGGGGTATCTTGCTTGAACCGGACCAACAAAGGCCAGCACCTCCCTGCAAGCTACGGGCATCTGCCCCTGAGTGGTCTTCTAAAGACCGTGGGCCTAAACGTCAAAAACCTAGTGCCCTGGATCAGCAAATAAGGCCACAGGCCCTTCCGACCTGAGCAACACCGGCATATAACAAATTGGACATTATTAACCCTAAGCTATGTTTATATCATGTTGTGAATAATGCCTATCCCAGTTTGATAAGCTAGTTTATACTGTTTATATTGTTATGAGATATTTATGAGAGAGGTTTACTCAATGAGACCTAAGATCCTACTGACCCGAGAACTTCCCATGCTCTTCGGAAGGGACATCTTTGAGTCTAAACTTAGCTCTCACTATATTATATTCTATGCTGACCTCAGTTAGATAGGCCTGTTTATATTCTTTGCACTATTAAAATTTATAATTGAAAGCGGGGCTGACCTTTTCAGCCTTTATTCTTTAAGTTTACGATAGCTCTCCCCCCACATAGGGGCCCACACCAGGGTCCTACTTAGGTGGACTACTTCCACCAATCCCCCTTCCCCCCCCATTTTCCGCTTTCCCTTGTCCTACTCCACTCCTAACCCTACTTAAGTAATTAATCTCTCCAACTCCAGTCTGATACATGCTACTCAATCCAAAGTATTGGGTCCAACTAGTCAGACCATGTCTGCCATCAGGTTCCTCACACATAATGTTAGGGGGTTAAATACTATTGGCAAGAGGAGCCTCCTCGCCAGATCCTTATGACATCATAGAGCAGATGTTGTATTTTTGCAGGAAACACACCTCCTAGCAAATGCCCAGCCCATAACTTTCTCTAAGGACTACCCCATATTTGAGAAAGTGTCATATACTAAGAAAGCCAGGGGAGTTGCCATTCTGGTCCATAAGAGAGTAGCCTTTGAACTCATACATGTATTCAGGGATCCCCAGGACAGATTCCTCATATTGATTTGCACCTTAGACCATGTACTATACACACTGATTTCCGCATATCTCCCGAATATCCTCCAGCCCAGATACCTGAAGAAAAGTTTAGGGAAAAATGAGCAACTTAAACAGGGTAAAGTGATAGTAGCAGGAGACTTCAACATGGTATGGGATGATAAGTTAGACAGGAAAGCTAAATCCACCAAATTAAAACACCCCAAAGCAAACTCAGTTAGTGTCAGGTTTCGATCTTTAATGACAGAGTTTGGATATTTTGATATCTGGCGATCACTACACCCAACGGAGAGGGATTATACCCACTTCTCTCACGCACACGCCACTTACTCGAGACTTGATTAAATTTTCTCCCACGCAGATACCCTCAACAGGGTTAATTACACTGCTATATCTATCTGCCCCTGGTCAGACAACGACCAACTAATTACTGACATATGTACTACGTCTAGACCTACCTGGAGACTCCCTCATCACATCCTCTCAGACGTCCCTTTTAGGGAAGAACTGAGAAAGGAGATTAAGTTTACCATCGATACAAACCAGAACCCGGGTATTAGGGACGACATAATTTGGGGGGCATTTAAGGCCACCATAAGAGGCCCCATCATCAACAAACAAGTGTCTCTATGTAAACAGGCAGAGTTGCCACTCTTCAAGGCGTACTGCAAGTTAAGGGAACTAGAACAGCAACAGCGAGCATCTGACACTACAGGTCTGAGTGATAAAATTAAAGAACTTAGACACCATAAAGAACAGATTGAGCTTAAGAGCACTCAAGTCAACCTCCTTAAATTGAAACAAACCATATACACCAAGGGTAACAAAGCTGATTCTCTCCTAGCTAACAGACTTAGAAAATGACCAGGCGCTTCTAGAATTCATACCCTTAGAAAAGATGGTCAGAGCTTTAAACTCCCAACCCAAATAGGTCAGCAATTTAAAGACTACTACTCATCACTGTATAATATCCGAGATAACAAACTTACTGTTGCTGCCCAATCTGAGAATATCAGCTCCTTTCTAACCTCACTACAACTCCCCCCCTTAGTAAAGATCAAAAGAAATCCCTTAATAATCCATTCTCGCTCCAAGAGATAAAACGTGTTATCAAAAATTTAAAGCCGTTAAAGCACCCGGGCCCGACGGGCATTCGGCAATCTTTTATAAAACATTTATCCGGGAATTGCCACCGCTTCTACTCAACTTCTTCAATCTAGCAAATTTGGAAGGTGCCTTTAGTAAGGAGTTTCTCGAGGCGACTATAATTACCATCCCCAAGCCAGATAAAGACCCCACACTTTGTACAAACTATAGACCTATCTCTCTGATTAACTCAGATATTAAGATCTATTCCAAACTCATTGAAAATCGAATATCTACTCTATTGCCAGATCTTATAGATCCCAATCAAGTGGGCTTCATCCCGGGAAGAGAGGGACCGGATAATACTAGGTGACTGTTAAATATTCTTACGGAATCTAACAGATTAAACAGACCCATAGCAGTAATCTCCCTCGACGCTGAGAAAGCATACGATCGGGTCCGATGGCAGGTTCTGAGTACTTTTCAATTCCCAGAAAAACTATTCTGGCCATTAAAGCTCTGTACTCTCACCCCTCAGCCTCGATTAGGGGAGTGGGATTTAACTCTACCCCCTTTTCAATCACTAACGGGACGCGGCAGGGGTGTCCCCTCTCCCCACTACTGTTTGCATTGGCGTTAGAGCCCCTGGCAGTCCAAATTAGAAATGATAAAGTACTCAAGGGAGTAACTATACATGGAACGACCCATAAGGTTGCACTTTTTGCTGACGACACCACAATATTCTCCTCTAAACCTCTGCAAACCATACCCAGACTTCTGGAGATTCTAGAGAGGTTTGGTAGTATGTATCATTTTAAGCTCAACCAATATAAAACAGAGGTCTATCTGAGAGGTTTCCCTGTTGAAGTGGCCACACATATTCAAGATACATATAAGTTTGTCATAAAGTCCTCTCATTTCACACACATTTCACATTGGGGTGTTAAGAACTCCAACAGTAAGTGAAGATCCCTGGAACAAGCTTCTCTCCCCCATCATGTCCTGCTGGAAGACCTTATATGGACCCCTCCACATTGCAGGCGGGCCCTAGCAGTAGAGAATATTATAATTAATGAATGCCTGGCCATTTGGGAACACCTTAGGCACTACAAACACATAGTGCCCCATCCCTCCCTTATCACCTCTATGTCTGGACTTCTGAAGGGACTGCCTGACTCACATGCTAATTTGTGGACAAGACTGGGCATTGTGAGAGTGGCGGACATGTGGTCTTCTACACATAAAGACTCATTCATCACTTTAGACCAATTTGGTACTACCGCTCAAATCCCACCCTACTTATCTTTTGAACACACCAGAGTAATTAGTTTACTTTCAAGCTGGGGGTTTCATCCCTCTTTAAACCGACAACTTACAAGGTGGGAAAATAGGTGGAAACAGGGAATTAGACTGGGGACACCTATGTCTATTCATTATAGCTTAATGGATGGCGCCGTATCAGATGATAAAGCCTCTCACATAGCAAAATGGGAACAAAAACTTAATATATCCATATCTTAGGAAGACTGGCAGCATACATTCATACTCACAAAACAAGTCTTAGACTGTATCACTATTTATGAGACATACTTTAAAATCCTTACTCATTGGTACTACATCCCAACTAGATTAGCTAAAATATTCCCAACATCCACACCTTTATGTTGGAGGAATTGTGGTCAGACTGGAGATATGACCCATATATGGTGGAGTTGTCCCAAGATTAAGCCACTCTGGAGCGCTTGCTTCTCCCTTTTAACTGATTTGGGGATAGCGTTACCTAGAACTCCGGAAACAGCCTTACTACATATCGGTACCTGTGGGTTACCTAAGTACCAAGGATATTTTGGTATCTATTTGTTCTCAGCGGTTAAACTCTCAATAGCTAGATCCTGGAAGACAACAACACCCCCCCTATGGTCCGACATAACCAGGCTCATGGCTTACATGTATGCCATGGAGAAGAATATCTTTTTCTCCTCCAGAAAAATAGACCTTTTGGAAATGATCTGGGCTGATTGGAAATCCAAATTTGATACACATTGGTCTCCAAACATAGATATATAGGGCCCTTCACTGTCTTGTGTCTGGAGGGTTACACTTGGCCTTTTCCTGTCCCCTGCTACTCAGAGTACACTGTCAATGTCAACTACTCCCGTCATACTTCATATACTCTTCCTGGATTACCAGAAGCCCCCTATTGGGCTCCCCTGATCTTCCCCCTTACCCATATACTGCTCCTCTCCCCCCTTCTCCCTCCCTTCTCCCCCTGGGAACAACTACTTACGCTCAAGATACAGTAAAATTTGCAATAAGGGCGATGTTCTTGCCCAGATAAGGGTGATAGAGCCACTGGTGATACAGCCACTGTTTCTGATATCTTCTGTACTTCTGTCCTTTGTTTTATGTCAATATATTGTGTTGTACACCGATGGGTGCAATGTTACTTATTTATTTTGAAAATCAAATAAAATACACTGGAAAAAATAAAAAAATAAAAGAAAAAGAAAAGTGAGTGTTTGTCACACTCCTTTGTGATTACGAAGTTTTATTCAAAGTTTAAGATATAGAAATAATTCAAAACATTTAAAATTATTTTTAATAATTTATTTTAATAATTTATTTTTAAATAATAAGTTTTATACAAAATTTCACCATTTTTACAAAGTAGTTGCCGCAAAATTAAAAAAATGTTGTATAAAATTAGTATATAGGGGCCAATTCATCAAGAACTGAATGGAGCTTGATGCAGCTGTTTCCGTGTGAGCCTTCAGGCTCGCTGGAAACAGGAGTTAAGAAGCAATGGTCTTAAGACCGCTGCTCCTTAACTCATCCGCCTGCTCTGAGGCGGCAGACAGCAATCGCCTGATCATATACGATCGCGTTGATAGACACCCCCTGCTAGCGGCTGATTGGCCGCGAAACTGCAGGGGGCGGCATTGCACAAGCAGTTCACTAGAACTGCTAATGCAATGATAAATGCCAGCAAACAAAGTGTCCAGCACCAATGTGCTAAAGTAGGTGCACGGTGCAGGGTCCTGTATTCACCCAAGTAAAGTCAGTATACAAAAGACAGCAGCACCAATTCTTCACAGCAAAGTTATGTGTTTATTGAGACATAACCAACAGAGTACAACCATGTTTCGGTCTACACAACCTTAATCATGTTGCATACAAAAGACTACTAATTCTCCATATATAAAGCCAATATGGGCGGAGTTTCAATTCTGCAGTTAATTGAAATGTTAACTCTTTCAACATCTCTTGCACTAAACTTTGGCACATTACACACCCCTCTACTGGTGAACTAGAGAAATACAGAAATACTTAAAAGACCTAGTACATAGAAAATTCACAATAAGCAATCACGGTGTATAGTGTATATAGAAATCATTTTCTGACAAGAATACAAAATACATCCTCAAAATTTCTACAGATTTAAGGAAACACCCCCCCTCTCCTGTGTCTCTCCACATGCTCAATAATTTGGAATCTCAATTGAGATACCGTGTGTCCTGCTTTTATAAAACAGGGGCCTTCAAAATCTTCCCTCTAATATTTGATTTATGATAATTAATTATATCTCTTATTCTCCTAGTCTATTCCCCTATATACATTTTTGCACATAGACACTTAATTACATATATAGCATGGTCGGTATTACACGTATGATAGCCAAAAATTCTCATTCTCTGACCACTTGTCGGGTGATGAAAATATTCACCCTTTATCATGTTATTAAAATTACAACTCCCAAGACAGGGCTAGCATCCTACTTTGGGGGTAGACAGATATGTCTGTTTATTAGAGCCCACATCTGTTCTTATAATCTGATCTTTAATATTCTTACTCCTCCTATAGGCTGCCATGGGTCTTAATTGAAACTCCTCTATCTGGGGGTTCACATCCTTTAGAACATTCCAATGTTTGTTAATAATCTTTATGATTTTGTCACTAAGATGGTTATATTGTGATACAAAAGATAGTCTGTTTGTTTTCTCTGTCTAGTTCTTCCCTTTTATCAAGCAGTACCGTAGCCCCGCCCTTATCTGCCGGCTTGCAGATTATGTTTTTATTCAATTTTAATCCCTTAAGGGCCTGTAGCTCTTCCCTGGGGACATTATGTATCCTCCTAGTAGTATGCTTACTAGCACTATTTTTTAAATTTTCTACTTCCCTCTGTACTAAACGTATAAACGTTTCTACTGAATGGTTTTGAGTACCGGGGGTAAAACTGCTCTTATTCCTTAAACCTAGTTGTTTCAAAGACAATACATTTGCATTACCATCAGCTTTATCAATGTTACATTGTTATGCAAACAAGGCACATAAAATTTAAAATGAACCACAGTGAAGACTCAATTGACTTCTTAGACACTGCTGTTAAGAAAAAAAAGGTAGAATACTGCAGGTTGACTTGTTTAGAAAAGAAACTGACAGGGATAGTCTTCTAAACTATAATAGTGCTCACCCTCCGGCCCTTATTAAAAGCTTACCTAAAAGTCAGCTATTGAGGGTAAGAAAAATTGTTTCTGATGAAGAGAAGGTGGACACTAGACTTGAGGAAATGGGACAATTGTTCAGGGAAAGAGGTTACCCCGAAATAATGATAAAGGAACAAATTTATAAGGTGAAGGAAATTCCTAGAGACACCATATTAAGGGTTGTACTGAAAGGGAAGAAACAGACAGAGAACACAAACAGACTATCTTTTGTATCACAATATAACCCTCTTAGTGAGAAAATCATAAAGATTATTAACAAACATTGGAATGTTCTAAAGGATTTGAACCCCCAGATAGAGGAGTTTCAATTAAGACCCATGGCAGCCTATAGGAGGAGTAAGAATATTAAATATCAAATTGTAAGAACAGACGTGGGCTCTAATAAATGAAAGAAACAGACATATCTGTCTACCCCCAAAGTAGGATGCTAGCCCTGTCTTGGGTGTTGTAATTGTAACAACATGATAAAGGGTGAATATTTTCATCACCCGACAAGTGGTCAGAGAATGAGAATTTTTGGCTATCATACGTGTAATACCGACCATGCTATATATGTAATTAAGTGTCCAAGTGCAAAAATGTATATAGGGGAATCGACTAGGAGAATAAGAGATAAAATTAATGAACATAAATCGAATATTAGAGGGAAGATTTTGAAGGCCCCTGTATCCCATAACATTATAAAAGCAGGACACACGGTATCTCAATTAAGATTCCAAATTATTGAGCATGTGGAGAGACCCAGGAGAGGGGGAGACAGGACTAAACTTTTGAAGGAAAGAGAGAGTTTCTGGATATTTAAGGTATGAATAGGGAGATATAATGGCAGTTTATGTAAAGAGAGCTGTATTGAGTTATTTGTTTGTATTAGATATGTTTCCTTAAATCTGTAGAAATTTTGAGGATGTAATTTGTATTTTTCTCAGAAAATGATTTGTATATACACTATACGCAGTGACTGCTTATTGTGAATTTTCTATGTACTAGGTATTTTTAAGTATTTCTGTATTTCTCTAGTTCACCAGTAGAGGGGTGTGTAATGTGCCTAAGTTTAGTGCAAGAGATGTTGAAAGAGTTAACATTTCAATAAGCTGCAGAATTTAAACTCTGTCCATATTGGCTTTATTTATTGTGAATTAGTAGTCTTTTGTATGCAACATGATTAAGGTCATTTAGACCGAAACGTTGTTGTACTCTGTTGGTTATGTCCCAATAAACACATAACTTTGCTGTGTAGCATTGGTGCTGCTGTCTTTTGTGCAATGATAAATGCCAACAGCATATGCATTTATCGATGTGCGGCAGACATGATCCACTACAGCGGATCATGTCCGTCCCCAGGATAATAAATTGCCCTATAGTCTCATCAAATGTTACCTTCCATTAGATGCTGCAGATGACTATTGGCAAGTAAATCTTTCAAAAATTAAACAGCGCTTGTTACCTTAGTAGAGAAAACTATTTCTATCTTAAATAGTGATGATTATAAGCAAAAAATAAAACAATATACTGAAATATTGTAGTAATAATAATAGTGAAAATCAGAATACACATTAAACCAAGTGGAAAAAAAATATATAACTAAACTCATACAATGTTGATATTAATATTAAATTGGCCAGAGACGTAAACACTCTTATGAATAAGCAGTACAAAAAATCTCACCACAGACCAAAATGATTCATAAGTAATGTAGTTGAATTTGCAAGAGACAGGTTGCAGCTGTTTCACCGGAAGGTGTCCTCCGAGCCACCCGGAGTAGGGTAGAATCCTAAATGTTCACAGCATACGTCCTCACGTCCCATGTGTGACTGCAGCTGGAAGCGTGTATCCTGATCGCTGATCTTTTTTCAACCCAATTGCACATCAAATGGAATGGTGTCTCTTGAAATATTTGCATTAAAAACAAAACGCAACATATTTACCTATAGTATTACATTAGGACCCTTGTTCTCTTATCCTTAGAAATTGGACAGTATATTCTCCACCGTATATTACGTTTTTAACATATGCTGATATAATTGTGAATCCTTTGTCAGCATGAATATAACTTCTAATATTTCAAATGTTTTCATCTTTTCTGTGTCAATTAAATCTGAACAAAGGAAGCATTATTTTAATAAAATGTTTTGGCAGGAATCTTGTATCAAATTTTATTAAAGTACTTGTGTTGACATTGAATGTAATCTCATATTCAAATGTCTTGTTATCATAGCTTTTACTTTTCATAAGTAGTGTTATATGAAAAGAGAAATGTATTTCATTTTATTTCATCTGACTTTTACTATATTCAAAGCTTTGAAAAATATGCTATGAATTTTATTTGCAATATTGAAGAAATATAAAAAAAAACATTATGCATTAATTCTCTTGTTTGAAAATCAAATCTCTTATGCTTTTGTTTAGACTCTTAATATTAATTCATAGGGAATAATATATTTTGCCTTTGAACTAAAAAAATAACTGCAGGCTTAAGTTACACCATATAAAAATTTGCTTATTTGAATACGTGTGTTTGTGTGTGTGTATATATATATATATATATATATATATATATATATATATATATATATATATATAAAGTGAGAAAGAAAGAAATACCTGTTTTTTATGTTATTAAACATATCAGAATGTTATTGCAATCTTGTAATCTTCTAACGTGCAATGAACATTAAAAAAGGGAAATTGGATCAGAAACCAATGAAATAATTTCAGGTGGGAATGGAAAGTATGTTTTTACCTTGATCATCCTGCCAAAAATAATCATCCTGGTGTTTAAAAGGAAAAACCTTTCTGGTGGTCAATCTACAAAGTGAGCCAACAGCTTTTTTTTACCTTTTTTCTGCCAACGCAGTTCCTTTTGCCAAGTAATACAGAGTACAACTGGGAAATCCAGGATAGTCATAGCAAATTGATAGAATTAATAGAAGTATTTTTTTTCTTTCCTGGTTTTATCATATATATAAACTATGTCTCTCTCTCTCTCTCTCTCTCTCTCTCTCTCTCTCTCTCTCTCTCTCTCACTCTCTATCGATCTATCTATCTATCTGATTCTGCATACAGTTGCATACACTATCTGTGTATACTGTGCATAAAAAATAAATGTTATTAAACCATTTGAAACTACAGTTTTGATAAGTAAGATTTCCATGATCTTGTGATTCCAGAGCAGTATGGGGATATACTCATTACTTATTGAGGGCATTTATATTATCTTATCTGCTGTGGTCAGTTAGGGAGACATGCAAGTTAATTGTTCAATGATATTCACCCATGCCAGATTTGTGGGGGTGCAAAACTACTCTTATCAATTAGGCCCACCCCCATTGGGCTCACTTCCATTGAGCCGTAATTTGGTTTGTGCAAAGTCGTAAACCGATAAATATGCTATCGGAAGCAATTTTGTTTATAGACTGTTTCCGATGGCATGTTATACCTCAATATCGGCACCTGGGGTCCGGCTACAGAAAACATTTTCATGTCCAATAGAAAGTATTAGAAACTGTTAAAAGATAACTTACCAGGTTTCCAATGAAAGTTCTAACTGTTAATACACTGTTTGAGGCTGTCGATATATTAAGAAAAATTACACCCAGCTCAACTAAGTGTAAAAGAGGAAAAATTAGCTTTTTGAGGCCTGGTTCCTGTTGAAAGTGTATATCTTGCAAATAATGCAAGTGTTTTAATGTAGAAAAAAACCCTGAAATATGTAATATTTTTTTGCCCCATGTATAGGAATAGTTGCACTTATGTTTTTGTAGAAATATCAGTATGTATTTACATATAAAAATATATGGAAGCATATATACACAAAATTCAAACTACACCTATGCCTAGGGCAGCAAAACATATTACATATATTCATAAAGTGGAAAATATAATTATATATAATAAAAAATAATATTTGCCTATAGTTAAAAATATGTATTTTAAATAAGTGTATCTGTTTTTATTTCTCTTTAGAGGTAATGACAGGTAAGGAGTGCAGACGTTAAACATAAATTTTATAGTGTAAGGTCGGGTTATTGATTTTCAAGAAATCCGACATCGGATGGGAGCGTTAACACAATGTTAACTTACACCTACATGAAAAGAGCGACTGCACACAATGTGCAAAATATTTCAATGGAAACTTGGTACTAAAATGGATTTGTAAACTACTTTTAGCTGCCGGCAACTTTGGTAGCTTACGGCTCCATTTTTAACGACTCAATGGAAGCGAACCCAGTGTGTGAAAACACTCATTGTACTGTGGGGATGAAATGTGCCCCTTGCCAATAAGCCTTACCTTTAAACACTTACCTCTGCCAACAACATGCAAAGCTCCACCTACAGAACACTTGCAACATTTACTCTACCCACTGTGACTCCACCCACCAAACACCCATGATTCTGTCCACAGACTTCCCTTGGTCTGTAGCATAATGCAGATTCAGTCATTCTGCACCATAATAAATACTGTATATGAACTGGAGCCTCTCTAAGATAGTAGAATTTTTTTTTTCTGGTATGAATTGTTTGAAAAGCAGATTATATAAAAAATACCCAGTGCATTACCAGTCTCTAGAAATGCATTTTGCTTTTCATTCATCACAATACCTAAGGAGATACAATATAGTTAAAAATCCATGATCGATTATCTATAGTATTAATTAAATAACCGAGAAGGATAATTATGAAATGTATTGCATATTCAATGCTTTAGAATATAATTATATTTAATTAAACAATTTCTTGCAAAAATGTAAATCAGAGAAAATGACCTGACAGATTTCTAGATAGCATTAAAATATATCTTGTTTGGGACTTTAATAAAAAATGAACAGAATGACGAGTCAAATAGTAAAGAAAAATGTATTTAAACCTACGCTTAAAAGGAGAATAGACACATTAAGACATTGTAAAATGGAGTTTTTGAAATAAAAGATTTTAACAAATATATATCAAAAAGAAAATGCAACACAAAACAATATGAATGCTTGGACATTATACATTCAGTAACTTCATGGTTAGATATAGTGGGTGTTAAACAATATAATATTAGTTTATATTTTACCACTCAGCATATTTTCCTTATTTATGACAATACGAATCATAAAGTTACCACTAGACAAAAACACAAAAAAATAAATAAATAAATAAAAGGGGAGAGACGCCCAGTATTAACCAACCAAGTAAAAGGAAATATATAAAAAGGATTTCCCCTGCATGAACACTTTAACTATTCTAGAAGTTAGACTCTGTATTTCTTCCAATTTTATCTAGCCTTCCCATTTTGTAAAGTCTTCATAAAGATTGTCTAAAAAGTGTACCTCTAATTCAGACATCAGGCAGTAATATGGTATTTTAAAGTACTAGGAACTTAAAGTGTGCATTACAGGCATCACAAGCTTAATTATGACAAATGTATGTCATCAATTAACTTGAGCAGAGGTGATAAGGTAAGAACTGCAAATGTTTACATTTTGCTAATATAATGACTGTGGCTACCTATGTCTTCTCCAGAAGCAAGTCTGGATCTGTTTCTCCGAATAAGGCAGGTGGTGGTTGCAGCTTGGCTACTGAAAAATAACTGCAGCAAACAAGTTGCTAATACAGCCCAAAAAATCATATGTTAATTTATTGCACAACTGCAAACTTGTAAATATTGCAATTACAATTTATTTACTTTTACTTTTGTTGCACTATTAAATAAAGTATATCATCACTTACACCACCCTTATTCTTTCAAAGAGGATGCCCCCCTGAAGTATAATTGGCCAGAGACTCTATGTCACATTATCTATAGTCACAGCAATTAATCAATAAATCATTCAATGAAGTGTTTAATTATGTTTAACTGTTCATGCATCCTAGTAGATGGGGTACAATGAGATGTGAGTGTGAATATATACATATATGATTTTTATTTTTACATTGACCACCTGTAACTTAGAGACATAGACAACCTTAATTTTACATTTTAAAAGGCAGACCCCTCTTACAAATGACAAGACACCTGTCTGCTCTATAACTTGGTTCCCCACAGCATAAGCGATTAGTATGTGCCCTTCCTATTGGACACTTCTTTGTTTTGTTTGGAATTGATGGTATTGAACTTTATCTCAGTGTGGTATATTTTGCATTGATTTTCTTCAAGAACATGGAAGAATGTCAAAATACAGCTAATCATTTTAACTTTTTTGATTATATCTTGGAAGTTTATCTGGATATTTTTTTCATCTCATTAGTAATTTGTATTTGATTTTCTTTTCCTTGCTTTGTAAGTTATTAGACTACCAATTCCTTATTTTGTT
Source organism: Bombina bombina (assembly GCF_027579735.1). Classification (NCBI taxonomy): domain Eukaryota; kingdom Metazoa; phylum Chordata; class Amphibia; order Anura; family Bombinatoridae; genus Bombina; species Bombina bombina. Next base: position 836,112,204 of record NC_069501.1, read on the forward strand.
GAACAATCTCTGACCATCACTTTAATGTATTGTCTGTTCTCATACAATCAAATCAACTATATGTGTCATGAATTGTTCCTCTCTGTTGTGATCCCACACCCTAAATTTTCCTAATATATATAATTTAAATTTATTAGAATATGATTATTCTTCTATATGGAAAATATATAGTATATAATAAGTGGCTTATTGGGACTCCATTTCCCAACATTACCTTCCACTGTTATGTTATATGACCAGCTTCTCTGTATATAAAAACAGTGCAATATCCTACCTGGCCGTAGGGTGGCTTTATTAGAGTCATTTGGTGGTAAGTCCAGCTTCCCATGGTCCTCATATCATTCTGTTCTTCCTGGGAGGGAGTGACACAGTCATTGTCCTCAGCAAACTCCTGTGTAGGGACAGTTTAAATACAGTGCATTTATCCATAGTGATTTGTAAAGCAGCAGCTAAATATTCATATTGTTTATGGGACATTGAGGTTAATATGTATGCTCTACCCTGAGACTTTTGGAACTCATGTTTATTATTTGTTACGTGTTGGTCATATTGTTTTAATACTTTTAGAATATTCCTCTCTTCCTCATGCTACCACCATCATTTATTTCAACATCTATCTTAATAAAAAAAAAAAATCTCAGATCATTTCTGAAAATATTTACCTTCCTTGACCTGCATTCTTGAACTTGCAGTTTCATAGTAAGTGACTGAACAATGAACATGTGACACATACAGGGTTGTTAAAGAATGACTAATTTCCTCAGTGTGCTTAAAACAGGGGTGCCCAATAGGTAGATTGCGGTCTACCAGTAGATTGCGAAGGCGCTGCTGGTAGATTACGGCTAATGTGATCAAAATGATGTGATCAAGTGAAGCGATATAAACACTGGGGTGTGAGTAGAGTATGGTTGCTAGGGATACTGCTTTATCTACCGCAGTGTGTGAAGGGACGGGTCATTAAACAGTCTCATGGTCCGACACGAAAAGAGCTACAGGATTGGATCTTGAGGGACATCAATTTGAAACCAATGAATATAGATGATTTTTGAACGACAACACAATTAACCTATCAAAAGAATGGTTGAGTGAGTACTCTCCCAATGGATGTCGCGGTATAGTATAGTTAGGAGGGTAAGCGTCAATAGATAGAAAAAGAAAAGGCGGAGGCTGCTGTGCTATGCTAAACAAAGAAGTCTGATTGACGTCTGGAAAAATGAACGTGTTGACCTGGTAAGAAATGGTCTGCATGATGCGCTATTGACATTTATTTGTGTAAACCTCACTGGGTCATATCAGGCCAAGTCTGCAGCGCAAAGTAAAGGGGGTCAGTGGCAGTAATTTGAATACAGTGTTTTGTAACATAGCACAAGGAGTTGCTCCTTTTCACCTGAATTAAAGTCAGTGCTACTTTTGTCGTCAGGATTAATCTGTATCTTTATACTTTTGCACATCCATGTGTTGCTAAATCATGCAATCTTAAATGGATATGAAAAACACATTTAATTTTTTTCATGATTCAGATATAGAACATGCCATTTTAAACAACTTTCTAATTTACTCCTATTATCAGTGTTTCTTCTTTCTCTTGATATCTCTATTTGAAAAAGCAGGAACGTAAGCTTAGGAGCCAGACCATTTTTAGATGGTAGATCTCGTTGAGCTGGTCATTTGAAAAGTAGATCCCAACATAAAAAATTGTGGGCACCCCTGGTTTAAAACATGTATTTCTTTCATGTAATTAGCAAGAGTCCATGAGCTAGTGACGTATGGGATATACATTCCTACCAGGAGGGGCAAAGTTTCCCAAACCTCAAAATGCCTATAAATACACCCCTCACCACACCCACAAATCAGTTTTACAAACTTTGCCTCCTATGGAGGTGGTGAAGTAAGTTTGTGCTAGATTCTACGTTGATATGCGCTCCGCAGCAGGTTGGAGCCCGGTTTTCCTCTCAGCGTGCAGTGAATGTCAGAGGGATGTGAGGAGAGTATTGCCTATTTGAATTCAATGATCTCCTTCTACAGGGTCTATTTCATAGGTTCTCTGTTATCGGTCGTAGAGATTCATCTCTTACCTCCCTTTTCAGATTGACGATATACTCTTATATATACCATTACCTCTACTGATTTTCGTTTCAGTACTGGTTTGGCTTTCTACAACTTGTAGATGAGTGTCCTGGGGTAAGTAAGTCTTATTTTCTGTGACACTCTAAGCTATGGTTGGGCACTTTTTTATAAAGTTCTAAATATATGTATTCAAACATTTATTTGCCTTGACTCAGGATGTTCAACGTTCCTTATTTCAGACAGTCAGTTTCATATTTGGGATAATGCATATGAATAAATCAATTTTTTCTTACCTTAAAATTTGACTTTTTTCCCTGTGGGCTGTTAGGCTCGCGGGGGCTGTAAATGCTTCATTTTATTGCGTCATTCTTGACGCAGACTTTTTTGGCGCAAATTTTTTTTTCTGTTTCCGGCGTCATACGTGTCGCCGGAAGTTGCGTCATTTTTGACGGTTTTTTGCGCCAAAAGTGTTGGCGTTCCGGATGTGGCGTCATTTTTGGCGCCAAAAGCATTTAGGCGCCAAATAATGTGGGCATCTTTTTTGGCGCTAAAAAAATATTGGCGTCATTATTGTCTCCACATTATTTAAGTCTCATTATTTATTGCTTCTAGTTGCTAGAAGCTTGTTCACTGGCATTTTTTCCCATTCCTGAAACTGTCATTTAAGGAATTTGATCAATTTTGCTTTATATGTTGTTTTTTCTATTACATATTGCAAGATGTCTCACGTTAACACTGAGTCAGAAGATACTTCTGGAAAATCGCTGCCTGGTTCTGGATCTACCAAAGCTAAGTGTATCTGCTGTAAACTTATGGTATCTGTTCCTCCAGCTGTTGTTTGTACTGATTGTCATGACAAACTTGTTAATGCAGATAATATTTCCTTTAGTACTGTTACATTACCTGTTGCTGTTCCGTCAACATCTAATACTCAGAGTGTTCCTGATAACATAAGAGATTTTGTTTCTAAATCCATTAAGAAGGCTATGTCTGTTATTCCTCCTTCTAGTAAACGTAAAAAGTCTTTTAAAACTTCTCATTTTTCAGATTAATTTTTAAATGAACATCATCATTCTGATTCTGATAATGGTTCTTCTGGTTCAGAGGATTCTGTCTCAGAGGTTGATGCTGATAAATCTTCATATTTATTTAAAATGGAATTTATTCGTTCTTTACTTAAAGAAGTCCTAATTGGATTAGAAATAGAGGATTCTAGTCCTCTTGATACTAAATCTAAACATTTAGATAAGGTTTTTAAATCTCCTGTAGTTATTCCAGAAGTTTTTCCTGTCCCTGATGCTATTTCTGAAGTAATTTCCAGGGAATAGAATAATTTGGGTAATTCATTTACTCCTTCTAAATGTTTTAAGCAATTATATCCTGTGCCATCTGACAGATTAGAGTTTTGGGACAAAATCCCTAAGGTTGATGGGGCTGTCTCTACTCTTGCTAAGCGTACTACTATTCCTACGGCAGATGGTACTTCCTTTAAGGATCCTTTAGATAGGAAAATTGAATCCTTTCTAAGAAAAGCTTACTTGTGTTCAGGTAATCTTCTTAGACCTGCTATATCTTTAGCGGATGTTGCTGCAGCTTCAACTTTTTGGTTAGAAGCTTTAGCGCAACAAGTAACAGATCATAATTCTCATAGCATTATTAATCTTCTTCAACATGCTAATAATTTTATTTGTGATGCCATCTTTGATATCATTAGAGTTGATGTCAGGTATATGTCTCTAGCTATTTTAGCTAGAAGAGCTTTATGGCTTAAAACTTGGAATGCTGATATGTCTTCTAAGTCTACTCTGCTTTCCCTTTCTTTCCAGGGTAATAAATTATTTGGTTCTCAGTTGGATTCTATTATCTCAACTGTTACTGGAGGGAAAGGAACTTTTTTACCACAGGATAAAAAATCTAAAGGTAAATTTAGGTCTAATAATCGTTTTCGTTCCTTTCATCACAACAAGGAACAAAAGCCTGATCCTTCATCCTCAGGGGCGGTATCAGTTTGGAAACCATCTCCAGTATGGAATAAATCCAAGCCTTTTAGAAAACCAAAGCCAGCTCCTAAGTCCACATGAAGGTGCGGCCCTCATTCCAGCTCAGCTGGTAGGGGGCAGATTACGTTTTTTCAAAGAAATTTGGATCAATTCCGTTCACAATCTTTGGATTCAGAACATTGTTTCAGAAGGGTACAGAATTGGCTTCAAGATAAGGCCTCCTGCAAAGAGATTTTTTCTTTCCCGTGTCCCAGTAAACCCAGCGAAGGCTCAAGCATTTCTGAAATGTGTTTCAGATCTAGAGTTGGCTGGAGTAATTATGCCAGTTCCAGTTCTGGAACAGGGGCTGGGGTTTTATTCAAATCTCTTCATTGTACCAAAGAAGGAGAATTCATGCAGACCAGTTCTGGATCTAAAAATATTGAATCGTTATGTAAGGATACCAACATTCAAAATGGTAACTGTAAGGACTATCCTGCCTTTTGTTCAGCAAGGGCATTATATGTCTACAATAGATTTACAGGATGCATATCTGCATATTCCGATTCATCCAGATCACTATCAGTTTCTGAGATTCTCTTTCCTAGACAAGCATTACCAGTTTGTGGCTCTACCGTTTGGGCTAGCAACAGCTCCAAGAATTTTTACAAAGGTTCTCGGTGCCCTTCTGTCTGTAATCAGAGAACAGGGTATTGTGGTATTTCCTTATTTGGACAATATCTTGGTACTTGCTCAGTCTTCACATTTAGCAGAATCTCATACGAATCGACTTGTGTTGTTTCTTCAAGATCATGGTTGGAGGATCAATTTACCAAAAAGTTCATTGATTCCTCAGACAAAGGTAACCTTTTTAGGTTTCCAGATAGATTCAGTGTCCATGACTCTGTCTTTGACAGACAAGAGACGTCTAAAATTGATATCAGCTTGTCGAAACCTTCAGTCACAATCATTCCCTTCGGTAGCCTTATGCATGGAAATTCTAGGTCTTATGACTGCTGCATCGGACGCGATCCCCTTTGCTCGTTTTCACATGCGACCTCTTCAGCTCTGTATGTTGAACCAGTGGTGCAGGGATTACACAAAGATATCTCAATTAATATCTTTAAAACCGATTGTACGACACTCTCTGTCGTGGTGGACAGATCACCATCATTTAGTTCAGGGGGCTTCTTTTGTTCTTCCGACCTGGACTGTAATTTCAACAGATGCAAGTCTTACAGGTTGGGGAGCTGTGTGGGGGTCTCTGACAGCACAAGGGGTTTGGGAATCTCAGGAGGTGAGATTACCGATCAATATTTTGGAACTCCGTGCAATTTTCAGAGCTCTTCAGTCATGGCCTCTTCTAAAGAGAGAATCATTCATTTGTTTTCAGACAGACAATGTCACAACTGTGGCATACATCAATCATCAAGGAAGGACTCACAGTCCTCTGGCTATGAAAGAAGTATCTCGAATTCTGGTATGGGCGGAATCCAGCTCCTGTCTAGTTTCTGATGTCCATATCCCAGGTATAGACAATTGGGAAGCGGATTATCTCAGTCGCCAAACGTTACATCCGGGTGAATGGTCTCTTCACCCAGAGGTATTTCTTCAGATTGTTCAAATGTGGGGACTTCCAGAAATAGATCTGATGGCCTCTCATCTAAACAAGAAACTTCCCAAGTATCTGTCCAGATCCAGGGATCCTCAAGCGGAAGCAGTGGATGCATTGTCACTTCCTTGGAAGTATCATCCTGCCTATATCTTTCCGCCTCTAGTTCTTCTTCCAAGAGTAATCTCCAAGATTCTGAAGGAATGCTCGTTTGTTCTGCTGGTGGCTCCAGCATGGCCTCACAGGTTTTGGTATGCGGATCTTGTCCGGATGGCCTCTTGTCAACTGTGGACTCTTCCGTTAAGACCAGACCTTCTGTCGCAAGGTCCTTTTTTCCATCAGGATCTCAAATCCTTAAATTTAAAGGTATGGAGATTGAACGCTTGATTCTTAGTCAAAGAGGTTTCTCTGACTCTGTGATTAATACTATGTTACAGGCTCGTAAATCCGTATCTAGGGAGATATATTATAGAGTCTGGAAGACTTATATTTCTTGGTGTCTTTCTCATCATTTTTCCTGGCATTCTTTTAGAAATCCGAGAATTTTACAGTTTCTTCAGGATGGTTTGGATAAAGGTTTGTCTGCAAGTTCCTTGAAAGGACAAATCTCTGCTCTTTCTGTTCTTTTTCACAGAAAGATTGCTAATTTTCCTGATATTCATTGTTTTGTACAAGCTTTGGTTCGTATAAAACCTGTCATTAAGTCAATTTCCCCTCCTTGGAGTTTGAATTTGGTTCTGGGGGCTCTTCAAGCTCCTCCGTTTGAACCTATGCATTCATTGGACATTAAATTACTTTCTTGGAAAGTTTTGTTCCTTTTGGCCATCTCTTCTGCCAGAAGAGTTTCTGAATTATCTGCTCTTTCTTGTGAGTCTCCTTTTCTGATTTTTCACCAGGATAAGGCGGTGTTGCGAACTTCTTTTAAATTTTTACCTAAAGTTGTGAATTCTAACAACATTAGTAGAGAAATTGTGGTTCCTTCATTATGTCCTAATCCTAAGAATTCTAAGGAGAAATCATTGCATTCTTTGGATGTAGTTAGAGCTTTGAAATATTATGTTGAAGCTACTAAGAATTTCCGAAAGACTTCTAGTCTATTTGTTATCTTTTCCGGTTCTAGGAAAGGTCAGAAGGCCTCTACCATTTCTTTGGCATCTTGGTTGAAATCTTTAATTCATCATGCTTATGTCGAGTCGGGTAAAACTCCGCCTCAAAGGATTACAGCTCATTCTACTAGGTCAGTTTCTACTTCCTGGGCGTTTAGGAATGAAGCTTCGGTTGATCAGATTTGCAAAGCAGCAACTTGGTCTTCTTTGCATACTTTTACTAAATTCTACCATTTTGATGTGTTTTCTTCTTCTGAAGCTGTTTTTGGTAGAAAAGTACTTCAGGCAGCTGTTTCAGTTTGAACCTTCTGCTTATATTTTCAGTTTTTTTCTTTATAAGATTTAAACTTTATTTTTGGGTGTGGATTTTTTTTTCAGCGGAATTGGCTGTCTTTATTTTATCCCTCCCTCTCTAGTGACTCTTGCGTGGAAGATCCACATCTTGGGTAGTCATTATCCCATACGTCACTAGCTCATGGACTCTTGCTAATTACATGAAAGAAAACATAATTTATGTAAGAACTTACCTGATAAATTCATTTCTTTCATATTAGCAAGAGTCCATGAGGCCCACCCTTTTTTGTGGTGGTTATGAATTTTTTGTATAAAGCACAATTATTCCAATTCCTTATATTTTTGCTTTGCACTTTTTTTCTTATCACCCCACTTCTTGGCTATTCGTTAAACTGATTTGTGGGTGTGGTGAGGGGTGTATTTATAGGCATTTTGAGGTTTGGGAAACTTTGCCCCTCCTGGTAGGAATGTATATCCCATACGTCACTAGCTCATGGACTCTTGCTAATATGAAAGAAATGAATTTATCAGGTAAGTTCTTACATAAATTATGTTTTTATTTTAATTCTTAGGAAAACTTTGTAGTATTTATTTTAGTTCTCATGATGAGTTACCATTGTTTTTAAATATTATATTTCACAATATTAGCTGAATAATAATACTATCTGAATAATAATTACATCTCTTCTTATCTGTCTATCTATGTCTGTCGGTCTATCTTTTTATATGTCTTTATCTGTAAAAAACAATTAAACAAAAGAAGGCATAACCCTAGAAACTCTGTGAAATATCAGCAGATCTAACAGGTTTTAGGAAATTGACAAGTCAGAATGTTATTGTCTGCAGATAAATGTAATGTTTGATAATGCATTATAGCGGTAGAGAAACTAGATCTTATTAAGTGTCTGGGAATTGAAGTGGTGCGAATATAATTTTTCATTATGAACTTAATATAAATGATGTGAGCTGTTCAATTTTAAATATATTTAGCAGATCATGCAGTTAAAAAAGACAGAACTGTATACTTTTTATTTTAATGGCTATAGAAATGTCTCTAGAGTGCATTCTATTTCTGAGGCTATACACAGAGCAAACCGACCGTGATATCAGTGCAATGCCATATTTCACATTTGTACTCTTTGAAACCTGATTTTTTTTCCTTTAGTACTTGGTAGGTGAAACAGATCTCATTTCTAGGTTGGAGAAGGATAGGCTACAAGTACAGAAATAGATGAGTCAGCTGTGACTGATTTCTGGTGCTGAGAATTCCAATTAAGGCTAGAAAAAAAAACAACATTTTGTAATTAAAAAGAAACAATGAAACACTTACTCATGTCTTCACCTTATGGCTTCGCAAGTGTTTATAGCTGTATTTTTTGTTTTAGGTTACAAGAAAAAAAAATAACAAAAAAAAAACAATACCATCTACAGCAAAGAAACAAATTAATTATTTAAAAATAATGAAATATACTATCATCTATCTATCTATCTATCTATCTATCTATCTATCTATCTATCTATCTATCTATCTGTCTGTCTGTCTGTCTGTCTGTCTGTCTGTCTGTCTGTCTGTCTATCTATATCTATCTATCTATCTATCTATCTATCTATCTGTCTGTCTGTCTGTCTGTCTGTCTGTCTGTCTGTCTGTCTGTCTATCTATATCTATCTATCTATCTATCTATCATCTATCTCTCTGTCTGGTTGTCTATCTATCTATCTATCTATCTATCATCTATCTCTCTATATGTCTGTCTGTGTTTGTCTGTCCGTCTGTCTGTATCTATCATTTAAAAAGTATGTTCTGTCAATATACTGTACTATTGAACAGTTTCACATTGTGATGCATTTTCAATAATTTATAAAAACTTCCAAAAAACATTTTCTGCATACAATTAATTTCTAGAAAACATGAGTACAATCATAATAGAATATTTACTGACAAATTAATCAGAAATCTAAATATTCCTAATTTATTGTTTTGAAGGCATACAACATCTAGGAACTGATATTGTATGGTATAAAATATAACTTTTATATATATATACTGTATATATATATATATATATATATATATATATATATATATATATATATATATATATATATATATACAGGGCCGTCTTTAATGAAATAAATTGTAATATGTGAAACTGGACCTAAGCAGTACTAATAAGTAAATAAATATATCAATTCCTCCACTGTGGATTAATTAATATATTTACTAATTAATTAATTAAATGTTGTTTTTTTATTTATTTATATATATTTTTTAATAACATAAATATTTATTGCAATCCACAGCATCGCATAGTAAAAATCAGTGTCAGACCTAATGTCTACAGGGCCCCAGTGCAAGAATTTATTTCGGGCCCCCCTAAAAGCATCTCACCAGTTTTGGGATATTTATTACATATTTATTGTTTAGACATCCACTGTGCAGCAAAATTACCACTTTCATGAATACCAAGGGAACACCTAACATAACAAACTCCCCTAACCCATATACATCCACACTCTCAAGAGCATATACATATACATATACACACAAAACACACACTCTCCAGAGCATACACATACACATGTACACACAAACACACACTCTCCAGAGCATACACATACACATGTACACACAAACACACACTATCCAGAGCATACACATGTACGCACAAAACACACACTCTCCAGAGCATACACATACACATGTACACACAAACACACACTATCCAGAGAATACACATGTACGCACAAACACACACTATCCAGAGCATACACATGTACACACAAACACACACTATCCAGAGCATACACATGTACACACAAACACACTACAGAACAAATTTATGTACACACTCTATATAATCCTATACATGTATATATACAAATACTACATTAACACACATTCCCTCTTACACACACATAATTTACAGCATACATAATAATATAACTACACTTGGCATAACAAACAGCACACATTAAATAAATGACAACTAAATGGCATCTCACATAATTCATTTAGATGGGGTGTTTTTTTATTTCCAAAGAAAGCGGAAAAGGCTCTAGTAATCTGTACTGGAGCCAATATTAAAAATACGAAGTATGTGTGCACTGTGCAGTATACTGAGGTGTGCCTGACTTGTAAGGGGGAACTCTGACATTTGGGGAGAACAAGATCAGCTATGGATCATCTAATTAATCAAACTAATGCTTTTCAATGTAATTCTGGTGTGAGGCTAACTGAATAAAGAGATTTTAGGGCTGGTTAAAGATAATTAGGGCTGGTTAAAAAGATTTAGGCCAGCCATCAGGAGCAAAGCAAGGTAAAGACTGAGGGGGAAGCATGGAGGTGCAGACAAATATAAGTTTACTGACTGGAACAGCAGAACTACTATGGATAGCTGTAAAATGTGTGAAGTATCAGCAGGACACTATTCATCAGCCACAGAAGCACATGTCACTTCCCTCTCACCCTGCAATAGATGATGCTGCATGGGGAGGGGTGTGTTTGCACTTATTCTTCCCACTGACACCTTTCTACAAAGCACTGTTCCCCTAACAAACTTAAGCTAGTTGATCTGAGGGCCACAGCAGAAAGAGCAGGGTTAAGGGGACTAGCAGGCTGGATGCTGTCTGTCCAAAGGCTGCAGGGATACAGTGTGAGACGATTCACACAGCCTCAAGACTGAAGAGAGCAGTGTCTGCAGCTGCACAGATGTTCAAATCCCCATGTGCCTTTCGCTCCAGCTTTCTGCTGCATGCGCCTACAGTCAGCCCTACCCTGAACAACCGAACCACCAGAGCAGTTACCTGGTAACAGTGGTAACCCCAGCAGTACCTTTTCGAATGCAGTGGGATTGGTTGGATGCTGAGTTAGGGCTTAGCATTTAGTGCTGCACAGTGCACACTTAAAACAGCACATGGCACTAGCTTGGCACCGGCACGGTCTGGCACAGTTTCTCACAAATAAATATAAGCAGATTACTTTTGACTGTGACAGTTTTAGGACTGACTGTGTGTGTTAGGACTGACATCAGCAGTCTGGCATAAACCAAAAAAAATTAAATTATTTTCTTTTAAGGACTTTTGGGCTCCACAACAAAGACTGGGCCCTGGGCAGCTGCCCCTTTTGCCCTGTATATAGTAACAAAAATGTTTTTAATTTCAATTCTTTGTGCTAAAGGGGAAGAGCAAAGAATTTTTCAAACTAAATTAGCTAATTTTGGATTTACTGCATTTAACCTTGAACAAGAACAAAAAAAGTATCCTCTTTTTTTATATATATATTCATTAGAGAAGAATAAACTTTTCATTTATTGAAAAGAAATCAGAGGGGGATTTTTTTTTTAAACTTAATATGCTATTGATTTTCGATAATTATAGGATTTTATATTCTTTTCAACATAAAACAAATATAGCATTGTACAGTGCTCAATAATTATGTACATTATCTACTATTTCCTTTAATAGATCAATGAGAAAACAAGTAAATAAGAGAAAACAGATTATTGTAATGCACCCATTGCCTTCAGTAGTATTACATTTAGTACAGTGAGCCTGGTACAGTTTATTTTTTTCTGTTTGCACCTGGAATACATTGACACATTTCATCCCAAATCCTCATATGGATCTGTTTAAGGCAGTCTCTATTATTTAAAAAGTGAGTTAAACCAGTGCAAATACCCGACTCCTATACAAGCCACAATAAATCTTATTGAAATTGAAAGGGTTTTTCTTTGATCTATTTTAAACAGAGCTTGTTTACTACCTTTATCACAATTTTGGGTTATGTGTGGTTTATTCCACACTCTGTGCTAAGTATTTACAAACTGTACAAACAAAAAGTTTTTCCAGAAACAATTTCACTTTATTGGGCAGAAAGGGTCTTGCAACAAATATAAATAGTAGAAAGAATGTTTTGGTTGATTGATTATATTAGTATGGAAGTATTGGTTAGTGGTTACCTTTTTGCTCTTTCAAAAAAACAAGAGCAGCACATGTATAAAACATATTTTTCGCTAAAAAAGGAAAAGTTAAAGCATTGAAATTGAAATAATTCAGGAAATAGTAATAATTCTATGACTACTACTAACCAGGGCTTTTTTTGTAGAGGTTTACCTTTTCTTTTATAATAAAAGCATTGCTGCTAACAATAATGTGAAACTATCAGGAAGTTTAACTGATAAATAGGTATCTATTAGACCTATGCACGCAGCATATCCGACTATTTAGCTGCTTTGTTATTTTGTTTTGCTTCAAATGAAACAGATACAGAGATTCACATTTCATTTTGTTAAACAAATGTAAATGTTCCTTTGCTACAGGTGAAAAAGTTTACCTGTAGCGTTACATACTTACCTCTAGTGTGCTGAAGAGCCGCTCTAATCCTGACCCATCTTAATAGAGCATAAGGGTACTAATAGGATGCTTAGCGTGGTAGATCCTAGGTTCTACGCTAAAGGACCTTCATCTTTAGTGCAGGCCCTGGGATCTGCAATGCTAAATCTTCTATTAGTGTGCCCTGGGGCTATTTAAAAAAGGGTCAGAATTACTGCTGCTCTCAGCGCACTAGAGGTAAGAATTTTTAACCCCTAAGGTATTTTAAAGGGTCCGGATTACCGCTGCTCTCAGCGCACTAGAGGTAAATATTTTTAACCCCTAAGGTATTTTAAAGGAAACAAATACTGATGAATTTCATCATAATTTTTTTGTTTTCTTTAAATTTCTGGGTGCATTTGTTCAAATATTAATTTTGTGAAAAGGACACAAATAGCCGTGTTCTATTAAAGGGAGAGTCAACACCAGAATTTTTGTTGTTTTAAAAGATAGATAATCCCTTAGATAATCCCTTAATTACCCATTCCTTAGTTTTGCAGTTATAATAATACACACTTTACCTCTGTGATTGCCTTGTATCTAAGCCTCTGCAGACTGCCCCCTTATTTCAGTTCTTTAGCCAATTAGTGCTCACTCCTCAGTAAATTCATGTGCATGAGCTCAATGTTATCTATATGAAACACATGAACTAATTCTTTCTAGTGGTGAAAAACTGTCAAATGCAGAGGCGTCCTTCATGGTCTAAGAAATTAGCATATGAACCTCCTAGGTTTAGCTTTTAACTAAGAATACCAAGAGAACAAAGCAAAATTGATGATAAAAGTAAATTGCAAAGTTGTTTAAAATTGCATGCCCTATTTAAATCATGAAAGCTTTTTTTGGACTCGACTGTCCCTTTAACAAATTTGCATTTGTAACTAAACAAATGCACATGTCTAGTATCTATTGCTCAATGGATGAGATAAAACGTTGATTTATTAAACAAAGAACAATACATTTTATATACTTTTTTTTTTTAATGGAGCAAAGTAATTTTAAAGTATTATGTCTCTTTAAGCAACCATGGAATATGTTCCAATATTCCTGTCCAAAATAAAAAAAATTCCTCTGGTGTTTTTTTTGTTGTTGCTGTGATTCAATATTGTATTACAGCGTCTGTGAAAAGCTTGTGATTGAATTTGCTAGGCTACTCGTCATACGTCAGAAATAATTTGAAGACATCTAGATTCCCAAGTTTGGACTGACTAAAAACACAAAAAATGTATATTAGACAGGTATTTTCTCTGACTTTTTAGAGAATTACAGGAGAGGAAAAATAAGAAACCAATGGGGAAGGATAAAATCATAAAAACTGATGGATTGTTGTACCATTTATAAGGACATGTAAACATCATTGTAGTTGTTTTCTGAAAATGCAGAGAGATGAACAGGAATTGAAGTAACCTTTTTTTAAAATGTGATCACATAGGGATCAATTACAATCTGTCACTGATTTTCTCCTAAAACAGGTTTTTGCTTTCCACCCAAATTGGTTGTTGAGTTTCTCTTGCAATCACAATGTAAAATAAATCAGTGCATTAAGAATCTGCAACTGTAAACGCCTTTTAAACAGAAAAGCTCCTGATAAAGACCCTTCATGTTTTAAGGTTTTAAGAACCTGTTTTCAAGACAGAAACTGGGAGGTCACCCGTAAATGACAGATATTATAGCTCTTTGACAATTTATAAGGTTATAGTAAATGGATTTTCAATTACCCTTTGGTTTACTATGGATGAAATGAAGACATTTTATCCTTGAAAAAGCCGACTGATCATTGGAAGTTTGCTTGGACTACGGACACTGGTTTCACAGTAAAGGGCAGATCTAAATAAGAATCACTGCTTAAAGGGGCAGTCTGCTCCAGAATTCTTATTGTTTAATAAGGTAGATAATCACTTTATTATTCATTCCCCAGTTTTGCATAACCAACACTGTTATATTAATATAAGTTTTACCTCTGTGATTAACTTGTATCTAAGCTTCTGAAGACTGCCTCCTTATCTCAGATCTTTTGACAGACTTGCATTTCAGGCAATAAATGTGCTTACTCTTAAATAACTCCACGGGCATGAGTACAATGTTATCTATATGGCTCACATGAACTAACTCCCTCTAGAAGTGAAAAACTGTCAAATGCATTCAGATAAGATGCGGCCTTTAAGGGCTTAGAAATTTGCATATGAGCATACATAGGTTAGCTTTCAACTAAGAATACCAAGAAAAAAAAGCAAATTTGATGATAAAAGTAAATTGGAAAGTTGTTTAAAATTGCATGCCCTATCTGAATCATGAAAGTTTAACTCTGACTAGACTGTCCCTTTAACTTGTTAGCTTATTCTCTGCTTATAGGTTGTTATACATATATGTTGAACCCTGTGAATACTGGTCTGTTAATTGTCCATGTGGTTTTAATAAATTAATTTTATACATTACCTCTGAAGTCCCAGTATTTCAATAGTAGAAGGGGGGCTTGGTGCCTACACACCTATTTCACTGAGAGCTAAATCATAGCTCTTGAAAGTGTGAGTATAATCTGTCTTGGGAAATGTGTTTAATCTGCCATACAAACGTCACTATTATCCGTTTTTTCTTATCATTCATTTTGGAATATATATCCTTACTTGATTATTTGGTTTTATTTGGTTTTATTCACTTATTATTTTTTTGTATTTCAGTTTTTATTTTTTAACGGCTAGATTTAGAGTTTTTGTTGGTAACAACCCGCGTAGCTAACGCTGGTTTTTTTTTCCCCGCACCTTTTAAATACCGCTGGTATTTAGAGTTCACAGAATGGCTGCGTTAGGCTCCAAAAAAGGAGCGTAGAGCATAATTTACCGCCACTGCAACTCTCAATACCAGCGGTGCTTACGAACGCGGCCAGCTTCAAAAACGTGCTTGTGCACGATTCCCCCATAGGAAACAATGGGGCAGTTTGAGCTGAAAAAAAAACTAACACCTGCAAAAAAGCAGCGTTCAGCTCCTAACGCAGCCCCATTGTTTCCTATGGGAAAACAGTTCCTAAGTCTGCACCTAACACCCTAACATGTACCCCGAGTCTAAACACCCCTAACCTTACACTTATTAACCCCTGCTATCGCTGACACCTGCATATTTTTTTAACCCCTAATCTGCCGCTCCGTACACCGCCGCAACCTACATTATGCCTATGTACCCCTAATCTGCTGCCCCTAACACTGCCGACCCCTATATTATATTTATTAACCCCTAATCTGCCGCCCACAACGTCGCCGCCAGCTTCCTACAATAATTATCCCCTAATCTGCCTACCGGACCTCACCGCTACTATAATAAATGTATTAACACCTAAAGCTAACTCTAACCCAAACCCTAACACCCCCCTAAATTAAATATAATTTAAATCTAACGAAATAAATTAACTCTTATTAAATAAATTATTCCTATTTAAAGCTAAATACTTACCTGTAAAATAAACCCTAATATAGCTACAATATAAATAATAATTATATTGTAGCTATTTTAGGATTAATATTTATTTTACAGGCAACTTTGTATTTATTTTAATCAGGTACAATAGCTATTAAATAGTTGATACACTATCAATAAATTAATTAAATAAAATACCTACAATTATCTACAATTAAACCTAACACTACACTATCAATAAATTAATTACATAAAATACCTACAAATAAATACAATTAAATAAACTAACTAAAGTACAAAAAATAAAAAAGCTAAGTTACAAAAAATTAAAAAAATAATTTACAAACATAAGAAAAATATTACAACAATTTTAAACTAATTACACTTACTCTAAGCCCCCTAATAAAATAACAAAGCCCGCCAAATAAAAAAATGCCCTACCCTATTCTAAAATTAAAATTGAAAAGCTCTTTTACCTTACCAGCCCTTAAAAGGGCCTTTTGCGGGGCATGCCCAAAAGAAATCAGCTCTTTTGCCTGTAAAAAAAAGCACAATAGCACCCCCCAACATTACAACTCACCACCCACATACCAGAGCGCCAAACAACGTAGGCAGGGTCTATGGGCAGATAGTCAAATACCAAAGATAACAATAGGTTGAAATAATATGATTTAATACATAAGATAAAAAAGTTGGTACATTTAAAATTATACAACAATTAGTCATGGATCCATGTTACACTTTAAAATATATATTGAAACACTAGGAACAATTTAAAAATGCTTGTAGAACAATTAATAGCAACAAAAAAAATCTAACAAATAATGTCTATCGCATAAACTTAAATTCTAATATGTGAATGCTAGGAGCGCCTATGCACACTCTATTTATAAAAACAATGGGTTACAATGCACAGGTGGATAGATTCCAGGTTGCTTGAAACCAGTGGGTGTGAAATGTAAGTGGCTCCGAATTGGGGTTTTGCCTATGTGTTTATCCAAAATTGTGTAAATCCTAACATGTGGACAAAAAATGTTACAGGAATGTCTAGAACCTGAATTCAAAATATAAGACCTGAGGTTGTGCCTATGTGTTTATCCAAAAAGGGTGTAAATCCTAACAAGTGAAAAAATGTGAGAAAAATATTGCAGGGGTGTGTGAATCTTATTTTCAAAATAAACAATGAATTCAAAATAAAACGATATACAAGTGAATTTTGGACAAGTCAACTAATGCAAACATAAAGCATAAATAGAACCAAATAAAAACAACAGCACAACTTTAACGTGTGTTCAAATGTGTTTCTGCTTGCAAACTGTGATGTGATGTGAACAAATATCTATTATAAACACTGAATAGTGGCAAAACTTTGTGATTGGATTGAAATTGAACACAGGCTCTAAATTGATAACCTAAAATACAAATCTAAAGGGCTCAGAGTGGCTGAGCTAGATATAAGGGACTTGCTCAAAGAGCCTCAAGATGTTAATTAAAAGAGACCATATAACAACATTGGGTTAAAAAACAGAAGATATAACATAAAATGCTTAAAAGTCCAAATAAATATTCAAATTGGATAATATGAATCTTGCTATAGTCTATCTCAATATGGATCCCAACTGCTGATTATGTAGAAATCTTCAACAAATAATTCCAACTTGCAATGTTGTCCCTTACCTGCCAAAAAAGGAAAGGCAAACAATAGTGCAGATGGCTTCTTAATGTGATCACAATTAAAATACTCCTTACCAGTCAACCGGTTTCGGTCTCCACTGACCTTTCTCAAGACTCAAGTCGAGTCTTGAGAAAGGTCAGTGGAGACCGAAACCGGTTGACTGGTAAGGAGTATTTTAATTGTGATCACATTAAGAAGCCATCTGCACTATTGTTTGCCTTTCCTTTTTTGGAAGGTAAGGGACAACATTGCAAGTTGGAATTATTTGTTAACTACCGCCCAAGAAGATTTCTACATAATCAGCAGTTAGGATCCATATTTAGATAGACTATAGCAAGATTCATATTATCCAATTTGAATATTTATTTGGACTTTTAAGCATTTTATGTTATATCTTCTGTTTTTTAACCCAATGTTGTTATATGGTCTCTTTTAATTAACATCTTGAGGCTCTTTGAGCAAGTCCCTTATATCTAGCTCAGCCACTCTGAGCCCTTTAGATTTGTATTTTAGGGTATCAATTTAGAGCCTGTGTTCAATTTCAATCTATTCACAAAGTTTTGCCACTATTCAGTGTTTATAATAGATATTTGTTCACATCACATCACAGTTTGCAAGCAGAAACACATTTGAACACATGTTAAAGTTGTGCTGTTGTTTTTATTTGGTTCTATTTATGCTTTATGTTTGCATTAGTTGACTTGTCCAAAATTCACTTGTATATTGTTTTATTTTGAATTCATTGTTTATTTTGAAAATAAGGTTCACACACCCCTGCAATATTTTTCTCACATTTTTTCACTTGTTAGGATTTACACCCTTTTTGGAAAAACACATAGGCACAACCTCAGGTCTTATATTTTGAATTCAGGTTCTAGACATTCCTGTAACATTTTTTTGTCCACATGTTAGGATTTACACAATTTTGGATAAACACATAGGCAAAACCCCAATTCGGAGCCACTTACATTTCACACCCACTGGTTTCAAGCAACCTGGAATCTATCCACCTGTGCATTGTAACCCATTGTTTTTATAAATAGAGTGTGCATAGGCGCTCCTAGCATTCACATATTAGAATTTAAGTTTATGCGATAGACATTATTTGTTAGATTTTTTTTGTTGCTATTAATTGTTCTACAAGCATTTTTAAATTGTTCCTAGTGTTTCAATATATATTTTAAAGTGTAACATGGATCCATGACTAATTGTTGTATAATTTTAAATGTACAAACTTTTTTATCTTATGTATTAAATCATATTATTTCAACCTATTGTTACCATTGGTATTTGACTATCTGCCCATAGACCCTGCCTACGTTGTTTGGCGCT
This sequence comes from Bombina bombina, assembly GCF_027579735.1. Classification (NCBI taxonomy): domain Eukaryota; kingdom Metazoa; phylum Chordata; class Amphibia; order Anura; family Bombinatoridae; genus Bombina; species Bombina bombina. The sequence continues at coordinate 836,131,047 of NC_069501.1, forward strand.
CTGATATCCAATCTTAAAATTGAATCTACCCTTGGCAACTAGGTGCCAATTTATTAGAGCTGGAGGTCTGTTGCATTATATAGTTGGCGCTTAGTTATCACCTTTCCACCACCCACATACCCCTAATCTAACCCAAACCCCCCTTAAATAAACCTAACACTAAGCCCCTGAAGATCTTCCTACCTTGTCTTCACCATGCCGGGTATCACCGATCGGTCCTCCAGAGGGTCCCGAAGTCTTCATCCTATCTGGCAAGAAGAAGTCCAGAAGAGGCTCCAAAGTCTTCATCCTATCCGGGCAGAAGAGGAGATCCGGACCGGCAAACTTCTTCATCCAAGCGGCATCTTCTATCTTCATCCATCCGACGACGAGCGGCTCCATCTTCAAGACCTCCGGCACGGATCCATCCTCTTCTTCCGACGTCCTAACACAGAATGAAGGCTCCTTTAAGGGACGTCATCCAAGATGGCGTCCCTCGAATTCCGATTGGCTGATAGGATTCTATCAGCCAATCGGAATTAAGGTAGGAATATTCTGATTGGCTGATGGAATCAGCCAATCAGATTCAAGTTCAATCCGATTGGCTGATCCAATCAGCCAATCAGATTGAGCTTGCATTCTATTGGCTGATCGGGGCTTAGTGTTAGGTTTATTTAAGGGGGGTTTGGGTTAGATTAGGGGTATGTGGGTGGTGGGTTGTAATGTTGGAGGGTGGTATTGTGGTTTTTTTTTTACAGGCAAAAGAGCTGATTTCTTTGGGGCATGCCCCGCAAAAGGCCCTTTTAAGGGCTGGTAAGGTAAAAGACCTTTTCAATTTTCATTTTAGAATAGGGTAGGGCATTTTTTATTTTGGAGGGCTTTGTTATTTTATTAGGGGGCTTAGAGTAGGTGTAATTAGTTTATAAATATTTTTATTATGTTTGTAAATAATTTTTTAATTTTTTGTAACTTAGCTTTTTTATTTTTTGTACTTTAGTTAGTTTATTTAATTGTATTTATTTGTAGGTATTTGTAGGTAATTTATTTAATTAATTTAATGATAGTGTAGTGTTAGGTTTAATTGTAGATAATTGTAGGTAATTTATTTAATTAATTTATTGATAGTGTAGTGTTAGGTTTAATTGTAACTTAGGTTAGGATTTATTTTACAGGTAATTTGGTAATTATTTTAACTAGGTAGCTATTAAATAGTTATTAACTATTTAATAGCTATTGTACCTGGTTAAAATAAATACAAAGTTGCCTGTAAAATAAATATAAATCCTAAAATAGCTACAATATAATTATAATTTATATTGTAGCTATATTAGGGTTTATTTTACAGGTAAGTATTTAGCTTTAAATAGGAATAATTTATTTAATAAGATTTATTTTATTTCGTTAGATTTAAATTATATTTAATTTAGGGGGGTGTTAGTGTTAGGGTTAGACTTAGCTTTAGGGGTTAATAAATTTAATAGAGTAGCGGTGAGGTCCGGTCGGCAGATTAGGGGTTAATAATTGTAGGTAGGTAGAGGCGACGTTGGGGGGGCAGATTAGGGGTTAATAAATATAATATAGGGGTCGGCGGTGTTAGGGGCAGCAGATTAGGGGTACATAGGGATAACGTAGGTTACGGCGGTGTGCGGTCGTCAGATTAGGGGTTAAAATTTTTTATTAGAGTGGCGGCGGTGTGGGGGGGGGCCTCGGTTTAGGGGTACATAGGTATTTTATAGGTGTTAGTGTACTTTAGAGCACAGTAGTGAAGAGCTTTATGAACCGGCGTTAGCCCAGAAAGCTCTTAACTCTTGGCTTTTTGCTGCAGCTGGAGTTTTTTCGCTAGATTTCTAACGCTCACTTCAGCCAAGACTCTAAATACCAGCGTTAGAAAGATCCCATTGAAAAGATAGGATACGCAAATGGCGTAGGGGGATCTGCGGTATGGAAAAGTCGCGGCTGCAAAGTGAGCGTTAGACCCTTTCCTGACTGACTCTAAATACCAGCGATAGCCCAAAACCAGCATTAGGAGCCCCTAACGCTGGTTTTGACCGCTAACGCCAAACTCTAAATCTAGGCGTAAGTGTTTTTCACCATATGTGTTTACCTGTATTATTTGTATTTAGTTTAGCTGACAAATGCTATACAATGATTTCTTAGTGCAAGCGCTCATATACATCTGGGCATAAATGGCAACAGCAAAGTAAATAAGATGCTTATCAAGAGGCCTTTCAAGCGGTATGCCAACATGTAATAACAACAGGGCAGTTTTAAATGCATATACACACTCATTTTATGCAAAAAATGGAACAATCCATGTTACATGCCATTTTCCCGCCAAAATCTCTGCTCATTTTCGAATGTCTTTAACAAATTAACAGATGTCTAGCAGTTTGCCACAGACTTAAATTTACTACAAATAATGAACGTTTGCGCAAATTAGTTCAGTATATGTTTTAAATAGAGATGTGCGTTCATTTGGTTACAAATACAAATTTGTAATGAGAAACGGATATTCGAATATTGCAGCAGGCAAATATTCAGGGATATTAATTACATAGTTTTAAATTGGTTATTGTTCAACAAATAAAATATCTTGTTGAATTTAGTTTTTGCAAAAATGTTAGCACTGAATAAAGTGCTGAAACAACACGCCAAAAAAAATCAACTTAAATTGGTTAAAATATTGTCTGCATATCCTAGGGATTAAGTTAAAAAAAGTGGCGGACAAATTTGACTGAAGTATAGCTTTAACATATTTTTTTCTCTATATTAACAAACATCATTATTAATGGATCTATGATAAGAAGTTTGTTGTTATTAAACTGACATTGTACACTATATTTTTCTTTGCAAACTGTTTTGTAGATGATCCATTTATATAGGATATTTGGGAGTGTTTTTTGTAACAATGTAAGTTCATTACTTTTTTTTTTTTTAAAGTAACATGCTAATTTTCAGACTCCTAACCAAGCCCCAAGTAGAGTGAAGTCTACAGATTCCTGTCTCCCACTGTTTATGTAATCTGTCTTTTCATATGCAGGGAAGAGTGGAGTGTGTGCTCTTCCTGATTTCCCAGCCCATTTCACTGGGTGTTTCAGCCTAACCTCATCAACAGTGCTAAACAGAGTGCTTCTAAGTAAGTTTTTAAAAGGATTTTCTACTGAAATTTTAGATCAGTATCTGTGCATATTCTTCTTTATAGTAGTGTCTGTTACACACAGTTATATGAATATTGGTGTACACTGTCCCTTTAATGCCCTTCTTGTGATTTTTTTTTGTCGTCATTGTGTTCCCTATTGCCTGCTGTGAACACATTTCACTTTCCTCAGGACATCTTGACTCAAAGAGATTAAAACTAATGAAATTCTTGTGGTTAATGAGTATGGTTCAAGTATTAATAGAACAGCACAGTTAGGCTTATAGTATAGTGGACTTCTGATGTTTAGTTTTTTGTTCAACTATAGTTGTCCTCTTAATCTTTTTAAATATAATTTATGTATTATCAATATAATGAGTTTATACTTAATGAAAAATAAAAAAATACAGAGGACAAAGTCTCACTGATATATATATAAATCATAAGTGATGGGTGACTACATTTCCAACTATACTATCATCCAAAGTTTTTCAACATGGTGTGGTTAAATAAAGAAGTCCTGGTTAAATAGACAATATACATAGAGCAAGATTACAAGTGAAGAGCTATTGTGAGGTCGCTATGTTCTTTGCGCTCAAATTCATATTACAAGTTGAGTGCAATCAAAATTACAGCAAATTATTTTGCGCAAACTTGCAGTAATTTACGCTCCCCATATTTTCTATGGGGAGTGTAAAGCGCTAAGTAGCACTTGTATTACAAGTTGAAACTAAATGCTATTGGTAATAGGAGTAAATTATAAAGTTGCTTAAAATTGCATGCTTTATCTGATTCATGAAAATAAAATTGGGTTTCATATCCATTTAAACCAAAGATGTGAGATTATGTTGTTTATAAATATTCCAAAGCATTATATTTCTCTCTCCCATCTGTTTATACAGGGATACTTGGATAACCTAATATTTAGATAAACTATGTGTTTGTATTGTGTAATCATCTATTGCTATTTATATTTATAATATTTAATATGTTTTAAGAATCCACTTTTTTTTACGTTATTTTAGGCCCATTTTTTTAACTTATAGTAATAAATATAAAATTGTTAGTTTCTGCTGGTTTATTAGCATAATCAGAATAGACTTATCTTCACCTTTTTGCTTTTCATATTTATAATAACAATAAAATCTTGCTCTTGGTAATCAAGATTTATTATCAGAAAAAAAATCCTAACTCATTATCCTCTGAATTAATACACTTATTTTAGCCATCATTCCTATATGCGTAACTCTCACCTTATTTTTACTAAGGGACAATGAAGAGCTGTCATATCAATTGTGATTATGTTGATTGTGCCAGAATAGCTCAGTGATAACAAATATTACAATCAAATTAAAATGCTACAGTGCCAATAACATTTAGAACAAAAATATCTCTGCATTAAAGTTCTCAGAATTACCTATGTAATTATAATGCAATTTACTGAAGAAAATGAAATGTACAATTAACTTCAAACATTTATGCTTAATTATGTGAAAAGTGAAAGCTGTAAGGCACTACGTACAATTAGTAAACACAGGTTTTGGTTACTGCAAATTAATATGCATAAGTAATTTTCCTGACTCGTCTCTTATTAAATTGTGTGTATGGTTATCTTTACAAGAACAGCAGAACAAATAAAGAGCTAGATTACGAGTGGAGTGCAAACTTTGAAAGTAAACGCGATCGCTTGAGCTCAATCGTGATTTTCGCTGGAATGAATACTGCAACCTTAGAGCTTTGGCTAACTGTTGTGCTCTGGCTCAAAGATATGAGGCCTCAGGTGTTAGAAAAAAAGGCAGGCAAAGGGCTTTAACATAGTCATACATACATATACATGTCTAAAGATGAATAGGTATGTGTATATACTGTATATATATATATATATATATATATATATATATATATATATTATATATGTGTGTGTGTGTGCATATGTGTTTATGTATTTATATATGTATATTTGTATTACAGCATATACACACATACAAACACATAAATACATATGTACACATATTATATACAGACATATATAGAAGTGCATTTTAAGTAGATTCCAATGTGATTGCTTAATTCTGAACACAGCTACATCCCCAGTTATAAAAGGGTGTTCACACTTATGCAACCATATTATTTTAGTTTTTTATTTTTATTTCCCTTTACCTAAAAGATTTCAGTTTGTTTTTCAATTGAGTTGTACAGTTTATAGGTCACATTAAAGATGGAAAAAGTTCTGAAATGATTTATCTTTGTCTCATTTTTTTATATCACAGAAACCTGACATTTTAACAGGGGTGTGTAGACTTTTTATATCCACTGTATATATATATACTGTGTGTGTATATATATATATATATATATATATATATATATATATATATATATATGTGTGTGTGTGTGTACATATGTGTTTATGTATTTATACAGTTGTGGTCATAAGTTTACATACCCTGGCAGAATTTATGATTTCTTGGATATTTTTTAGAGAATATGAATGATAACACAAACACTTTTCTTTCACTCATGGTTAGTGTTTGGCTGAAGCTATTTATTATTAATCAACTGCGATTACTCTTTTTAAATCATAATGACAACAGAAACTACCCAAATGACCCTGATCAGAAGTTTACATACCCTAGTGATTTTGGCCTGATAACATGCACACAAGTTCACACAAAGGGGTTTCAATGTCTATTAAAGGTAACCATCCTCACCTGTGATCTGTTTGCTTGTAATTAGTGTGTGTTTATAAAAGGTCAATGAGTTTCTGTACTCCTGACAGACCCTTTCATCTTTCATCCAGTGCTGCACTGACGTTTCTGAATTCTGAGTCATGGGGAAAGAAAAAGAATTGTCAAAAGATCTGTGGGAAAAAAGTAGATGAACTGTATAAAACAGGAAAGGGATATAAAAAGTTATCCAAGGAATTGAGAACGCAAATCAGCAGCGTTCAAACTTTAATCAATAAGTGGAAAATGAGGCGTTCTGTTTCATAACATACTGCATTCATCTTGCCATCAATTCTGACCAAATTCCCTGTGCCTTTGTAGCTCACACATCCCCAAAACATCAGCGATCCACCTCCGTGTTTCACAGCAGGAATGGTGTACCTTTCATCATAGGCCTTGTTGACTCCTCTCCAAATGTAGCGTTTATGGTTGTAGCCAAAAAGCTCAATTTTGGTCTCATCACTCCAAATGACTTTGTGCCAGAAGGTTTGAGGCTTGTCTCTGTGCTGTTGGCGTATTGTAAGCAGGATACTTTTTGGCATTTGCGTAGTAATGGCTTTCTTCTGGCGACTCGACCATGCAGCCCATCTTTCTTCAAGGGCCTCCTTATTGTGCATCTTGAAACAGCCACACCACATGTCCTGTATTTCACCTGAAGTTATTTGTGGGTTTGTCTTTGCATCCCGAACAATTTTCCTGGCAGTTGTGGCTGAAATTTTAGTTGGTCTACCTGACCGTGGTTTGGTTTCAACAGAACCCCTCATTTTCCACTTCTTTATTAGAATTTGAACACTGCTGATTTGCATTCTCAATTCCTTGGATATCTTTTTATATCCCTTTCCTTTGACAATTATTTTGCTTTCCCCATGACTCAGAATCCAGAATCATCAGTACAGGACTGGATAAAAGATGCAAGGGTCTGTCAGGAATCCAGAAACTCATCAACCTTTTATACACACACACTAATTATAAGAAAACAGATCACAGGTGACGATGGTTACCTTTAATAGCCATTCAAACCCCTTTGTGTCAACTTGTGTGCATGTTATCAGGCCAAAATCACCAGAGTATGTAAACTTTTGATCAGGGTCATTTGGGTAGTTTCTGTTGTCATTATGATTTAAAAAGAGTAAACACAGTTGATTGATAATAAATGGCTTCAGCCAAGCACTAACCATGAGTGAAAGAAAAGTTTTTCTCTAGAAAATGGCCAAGAAATCATAAATTCTGCCAGGGTATGTAAACTTATGAGCACAACTGTATATGTATATTTGTATTTACAGACATATATACACATACAAACACATAAATACATATGTACACATATACAGACATATATAGAAGTGCATTGGAGCCCTTTGCAGTTAAGTAGAATCCAAAGTTCTGCACATACCATAATATGTTCTAAGTATTTATATATATAAATATATATATATATATATATATATATGCAATAGTCTGTATCAGACGCACTCACTTATTCAAAAAACGCTCTATGCACTGTGATGTCCCATTGACAAAGATACCAGAACGGTACCGAAACGTTTGGGGATAAGATTGTTTTAATGGATTGAATAAAGAGACGTTTTACTTGAAAACCCGGTGAGTGCAGCATCTATTCTTGGAAGGATCGAAGAATTGTGTATATATAAATATATATATATATATATATATATATATGTATGTATATAACTATACCTATATATAATCATCTATACATATATAAATATATACTGTAGATATAGATGAGATTGGTTTAATGGATTAAATAAAGAGACGTTTTATTTGAAAACCCGGTGAGTGCGGCGTCTATTCTTGGAAGGATAGAAGAACTGTAACTATAGATATATATAATCATCTATACATATATAAATATATAGGTATTGATATATTTTGTACCAAAAAAACATCAAATATATGTAGAAATATGTATTTTTCAGTAAATAGAACATATTATGCTATGTGCAGAACATTGGAATTTGAAATATTCATATTTTTATGTTGGATTAGCACACATGAGAATATGCAATCAGGTTAATGCGAGAGTGGGGAGTTTTTTCTCCACTTTTTTTTTCTCCTTTGACTTCTATGCGGTAATAGGTTATTGTAAAATCAGCTTTTTGCGTGTGTCGGGGTAACGTGAGAGCGATTACTTTTTACTTTTAACGCGTAAAATTATTGCAACCGAATGTGTTCAAAACGTTTACTTCTAGCACAATTAGCGCTCTAGCGAAAGAGCTAAATAGCACTCTACTTTTAATCTAGCCCAAAATGTATAAATAGCATAAGAGAACAAATTGTATAACTATGCATTAGATTATTAATGCATATGAAAATCCAAAATTTGAAAATGATCCTTTTGCTCACACACATAAATCAATCTATGCATGACAAACAAAAGTAAGCATAATTATATTTTGTCAGGCATATCTTATTGACTATTCATGTAATATGTGTGTATGATGGTATTGTGTCTATTTTTCAGGATAAAGACTAAAACATTGGAAAATCACTTGTTGTGGTAGTTTTTAAATGTTTAGATGATGTTTCTACATTGCTAACAAAAAGAAAACAAATAAGGTACTTAAAATCAGAATAAAGTTACAATTTGTTTAGTCATTATTAAAATTATAAGACATTTGGACCATGATTAAAAAATATTACATTAGTACACAATCTTAAGAAAATTTAATAAATTATCATTCGTGCTCTCACATTAAAGGGACAGTCAACACCAGAATTTTTGTTGCTTTAATAGATAGATAGATAATCCCTTAATTACCAATTTGCCAGTTATAATTATACACGTTTTACCTCTGTAATTGGCTTGTATATATGCCTCAGCAGACTGCCCCCTTATTTCACTTATTTTGACACACTTGCATTTTAGCCAATCAGAGCTGTCTCCATGGTAAATTCATGTGCATGAGCTCAATGTTATCTATATGAAACACGTGAACTAATGCCCTCTAGTGGTGAAAAACTGTCAAAATGCATTTAGATTAGAGGCGGCCTTCAAGGTCTAAGAAATTAGTATATGAACCTCCTAGGTTTAGCTTTTAACTAAGAATACCAAGAGAACAAAGCAAAATTGGTGATAAAAGTAAATTGGAAAGTTGTTTAAAATTGCATGCCCTATTTGAATCATGAAAGTTTTTTTGGGACTTGACTGTCCCTTTAACTGCACTCAATTTCATCTTTTTTAGTCCAACGGATACCGCTAGTACTACTAGTTGAAACTTGAGGAACGTTTTCACTAATGTGCTAACCTGACACACACAAAAAGCCAAAGTTACAACATTGCGATTGCGTTAACTTATCCACCTTACCAGTGGCGTATTTGGGTTTTGTGCTGCCCTAGACACTCAAAATTCTTCTGCCCCCCCCCCCAAGGTTTTAGGCATTTTATTGCCATACTATTTTTTGCTCGGGAGTAATGTGATTTGATTTTTTCCCATGGCATTTGCAAAGTCCATGTTCACCAGGACTTACAAAACACTTGCATACACACAAAGACATATAGACAATTTCAAACGTACCCACACACACATAGTCACAGACACATACACACAGAGACTTTTACAAATACACACTGTCACGCGCCAAACACACACTTATATATACAGTATATATATATGTATATTTGTTGTTTTGAAATCCAGTGAGTGCTTATTCCTATTCAGATTGTTCAGTCCGTTAAGCACCCTGGTCTGTGTCTGGGTTGGCCAGTGAGAGTGCACTTAATCGAAGCTTCTGTTAATACGTGTAGCACCCACTGCCTTGCTACCCTCCCTATCTTCAGCCATCACCACTTTTGGATACACCTGGGTGACACTTGCACTCATTTTTGGACTATGGATACACCTGTACTGATCAGTGCCTCACAGGGCCTGCCTGCTATAGCACCATCAGATGTAGAGGGGGCTGATACACTCTCCCTGACTGAGGTGGATGCAGCAAGAATTTTATTTGAACATGAGGAAATCACTACAGATACTGAATCTATTCAAACACTATATTTGAATCTATTAAAACTCAAGAAAAGAGAGGTAGACCTACATTTACATGGAGTCTACTTATCGGAATATTACAAAAAGAAAATGATTCCTAAGGGGTTCAGGATACACAGTGTACCCACGATTGGGAGAAATAACAGTGAATTCTGCAAAAAATGGTGTGCAGTGCTAAATAAATGTTCCTTGGATCTATTGTTGTTGGTGGTGGAAGAAGTTAGAACCCTTCTTAATAAAACCAAGGAAGAAATTGGGATATTTGATACCATGAAAGGCCCCATCTTGATACAGGATCAGAGTGACAACTGGTTGAATAAACTTACAAACCAGGTTAAAGAATATAAGGACTCCCTGATAACCTTTAAAAACAAGAAATTACAACAAGTAATTGAGGATTACAGGGAGAGACAGGTATACAAGTGGCTCTTGAGCCCTGAGGAGAGGCAGAATTATAGACCTAGGCGACCCCGCCGCCAGAGGGCATATACCAGAAGACAATTGAACACTGTCGATACAAGCTCAGGTTCCGATACAGATACTCCAGGACTACATGAATATGCAAGTCCCTCAACTTCCCAGGTGCATTTTTTAGGGGTGACTACAAGGTCAAGCCACCGAAAAAAGGAAGGAGACCACATCCAAGAAGGAGTGGGACTCACCGGAAGACCACCACGACGTGGACGATCCAGGAGAATATAGTGCTGAATCTATCTGATCGTTTGCTTAATAAAGCAGAATTAACACTCCTCAACAGAGGTTTGACATTTGTCCCTACACAGAGACCAGATGAATTTGAGACGTGGTTGGACATCCAGAAGTTTAAAAGAAACCTCAAGCTTAAAGATCATTTCAAAATGATAGAACAGCAAGAAATGGGGACCATCTTCAGAAATAAGAGCACATTTGACCCCCAACATACGGCTGCCAGTATACAAACTTACACCAGATTGGTTCTACAGGAGGCTGCAACAATGCCGAAAGAACTATTCAGACACAACATCTCCAAAGAGGAACGTGTGGCAATTGAAAGTCTGGCCCGGGACCCCAACATCGTGATCCGCAATGCGGACAAAGGTGGGGCCATTGTAGTCCTGAACTATAAGGATTACAAAGAAGAGATACTCTCACAACTAAATGATGAGCAGGTATACTTACCTCTCAAAAGAGACCCTACCAAGCTCTTCCAAGAACGAATTGATAATCTACTGCTTGAAGGGATAGCAGAAGGTTGGATCAGTAAAGATACATATGATTGGTTGAGGGTGGCATATCCGATTTGCCCTATTCTTTATACCCTACCCAAAGTGCACAAGAGCCTGGAGAAACCCCCTGGGCGCCCGATCGTGTCTGCAAGGGGTTCCTTGTTGAGCCCGCTGGCAAAGTGGATTGATTCATTTCTCCAACCACTGGGTGAGACACATGAAATCGTATGTTTAAAGACTCGAGTGATGTATTGGGTCATCTCTCGCAGGTTCAAGATCTTTCTACAGATGACTACTTGGTGTCTATGGATGTCACAAGCCTATATACCATCATCCCACATCAAGATGGAATGAGGGCAGTCACAAAGGCTCTCTCTAGATATCCCTATGTTGGACCTAGTAGCACCTACATCATCAAGATCCTTGAAATATGTTTGACCTTAAACTTCTTCAGGTTTGAATTAAAGTACTTCCAACAGATCACGGGGACCGCGATGGGGTCAAATATGGCCCCATCTTATGCGAACTTATATATGGAGGACTATGAATCTAATACCATGAAGGTCTATGGGATCCCTGAAATTATCAAGTACATGAGATACATCGATGATGTGCTACTGGTGTGGAGAGGCACAGAAGAGCATCTACAGAGGTGGATACAAGATCTCAATGACCTGCCACATCCTGTGAAGTTTAAGATGGTGGCCAGCAAAGAAGCCATTGACTTCTTAGACCTAAGAATACTCAAGGAGAATGGGCAATTAGAAACCACCATGTACCACAAACCTACAGACAGGAACTCCCTATTGCTGGCAAGCAGTTGCCACCCTAGATCTCTCATTAGAGCCATTCCACTGGCACAACTCTACCGAGTGGTGAGGAACAACTCTATAAGGAAAAAAGGCGAAAGACAGCTAGAAGAAATGTCAAACAAATTCCTCCAGAGGGGATACTCCTATCCAACCATTCAGAAAACCCACAAAATAGCTAAGGACACTGAAAGGAGTACCCTGCTAAACTCAGGAAGAAGGAAACCTGTTGAAAAACGGATGACTTGCACTATGACATACTCACCCAATATTGGGATTATAGCACAAGCAGTGAGGGAACACTGGGATCTACTAACCACAGACCAACAATTACCTTTCAAAGAATTCTCCCCACCAAGACTGGGATATAAAAGAGGGCGCAACCTCCAAGATATGTTGATGATCACGGATCATAGACATGCCTACATCAAGGATACCTGGCTAAAATCTAAGAAACAGGGATGCTTCAAGTGCCTTGGATGCACAACGTGCAACTCGATGATTCAGAGCAAAACCTTCCATCATCCGCACACAAACCAGAGCTTTAAGATTCAACACCATCTAACTTGCTCTACCCCATTTGTAGTTTACCTGTTGAATTGCACATGTGGGATGTATTACGTCGGTAAGACGGATGACGACATTAAGAAGAGGATGGCTAACCATCGGAGTGCCATCAGGATTGCACTTAAAGATGGTACATCAGAACAACCGGTGGCACGCCACTTTCTACAGAAGAACCACACTGTGAAAGACTTGCGCTTCGTACTTATTGATCATGTACCACCTTTGATACGGGGAGGCAACAGAAAGAAGAAACTCCTACAAATTGAGGCCAAGTGGATTCATAAACTTGGAACAGTACATCCAGGAGGATTGAACACAAATGTGGACTGGCATTGTTTCCTGTAGTACCCTCTTAGGGATACTACGGGCAGGATGTCTATAAACATCCCATGTATTAGTGAGAGTCCATGTACCTACCTAATATAAACCATTTATAAGACCATACTCTGGGAGACACGAAGTTCCACTCTCAGGTAGGACTTTAATAATATATTTCCATACTATCAGACTTTTAACAATGAATGCACCAAGTTAGTTAATTTGGCCTTGAGACGATTTAGATTTATGTTGTGATCTGGATATCTCACTAATCTATAGGCATAGACCCCCACCAAAATACTATAGTTACTACAGGATTCAGAGTATCCCTAATACACTTCATAAATGTCCATTTCGGGGGTGATTCTAGACCAGTAATCTTAGACCCAGCCATGATACTGTGACCAAGTCGATAGATCCAGAACTGGACCTTTTGCTCCCAACTGTTTTATCCATATTCTAGTCTGGGTAACATTAGAATACATGACTCTTTTAGATTTGGGTTAGAGTTTGTTTGACTTATTGATGGCTATAGTTCCCTTAATCTTTGATTCCCTTAGGAAGAATTTGATCACACCGAGTATAGTCTTAGAGATTTCTTTTAATATATTATACAACAGTGAGCCTCAATCCCCACCACCGCTGGTATTATAGATTTTTTCACTTGACAATCCTCAATGCGCTAGATTATAACTAACCAGATATCTAGTTGTCACATTAACATGTTTTTGATATGCGATCCTATTATGACAGCAGCTGTGTGTAAATTATGGCATTGTTTATGGTTGCCATGGTGACCTGGTATAGACTTACGCAATACAGCCTTGGTCTGGTGTGGCTGATGACGCCAGGACAGGTTGCTATGGCAACACATAACACCGCTCAGTGTTTGGATCTTCAGCAGCGGGTCAAGATGCTAACCCGGATGCTGACACGCCCCCTCCGACCATGCGGTAGCTAGCGTGTTAACCGATGGCGGAGTATACATTTCTTATGATGACTTATTTGCTGTTTGAGACACAGTAAGTTGCCTTACAGCTAAGTGAATAAATGTTTCTAAGTAGTGTATAGGTGGTATAAATAAGTTACGGCTCTTGGTAATAGCATGTCTAATATACTCCTTATGTTTTGTTCATAGAATGTATTATAAGAAGGCAGATGTATTTTCATTATCTATTGGCACACTCCATAGCCGTCCACTTCACTGTCACTGACACTGTAACATAATACACTTTATATGGTTATATCACACATGTGCTTTGTACAAGCATACACTTTATTGATTTTGTACAGAAATGTAATTGTGGTTGTTTAACATACATCCCCTATTGACTGCATTGGATGTATTTTGATTGGCTGAAAATTGATGGGGGAGGGGCTTGAGCTACTATTTAACTTTGTTTGTTTCACATTTTGGGTTGTCTGAGGAAGGGGTGAATGCCCCGAAACGTCACTGCCAAATAAATATTTGTTGTTTTGAAATCCAGTGAGTGCTTATTCCTATTCAGATTGTTCAGTCCGTTAAGCACCCTGGTCTGTGTCTGGGTTGGCCAGTGAGAGTGCACTTAATCAAAGCTTCTGTTAATACGTGTAGCACCCACTGCCTTGCTACCCTCCCTATCTTCAGCCATCACCACTTTTGGATACACCTGGGTGACACTTGCACTCATTTTTGGACTATGGATACACCTGTACTGATCAGTGCCTCACAGGGCCTGCCTGCTATAGCACCATCAGATGTAGAGGGGGCTGATACACTCTCCCTGACTGAGGTGGATGCAGCAAGAATTTTATTTGAACATGAGGAAATCACTACAGATACTGAATCTATTCAAACACTATATTTGAATCTATTAAAACTCAAGAAAAGAGAGGTAGACCTACATTTACATGGAGTCTACTTATCGGAATATTACAAAAAGAAAATGATTCCTAAGGGGTTCAGGATACACAGTGTACCCACGATTGGGAGAAATAACAGTGAATTCTGCAAAAAATGGTGTGCAGTGCTAAATAAATGTTCCTTGGATCTATTGTTGTTGGTGGTGGAAGAAGTTAGAACCCTTCTTAATAAAACCAAGGAAGAAATTGGGATATTTGATACCATGAAAGGCCCCATCTTGATACAGGACCAGAGTGACAACTGGTTGAATAAACTTACAAACCAGGTTAAAGAATATAAGGACTCCCTGATAACCTTTAAAAACAAGAAATTACAACAAGTAATTGAGGATTACAGGGAGAGGACAGGTATACAAGTGGCTCTTGAGCCCTGAGGAGAGGCAGAATTATAGACCTAGGCGACCCCCGCCGCCAGAGGGCATATACCAGAAGACAATTGAACACTGTCGATACAAGCTCAGGTTCCGATACAGATACTCCTGGACTACATGAATATGCAAGTCCCTCAACTTCCCCAGGTGCATTTTTTAGGGGTGACTACAAGGTCAAGCCACCGAAAAAAGGAAGGAGACCACATCCAAGAAGGAGTGGGACTCACCGGAAGACCACCACGACGTGGACGATCCAGGAGAATATAGTGCTGAATCTATCTGATCGTTTGCTTAATAAAGCAGAATTAACACTCCTCAACAGAGGTTTGACATTTGTCCCTACACAGAGACCAGATGAATTTGAGATGTGGTTGGACATCCAGAAGTTTAAAAGAAACCTCAAGCTTAAAGATCATTTCAAAATGATAGAACAGCAAGAAATGGGGACCATCTTCAGAAATAAGAGCACATTTGACCCCCAACATACGGCTGCCAGTATACAAACTTACACCAGATTGGTTCTACAGGAGGCTGCAACAATGCCGAAAGAACTATTCAGACACAACATCTCCAAAGAGGAACGTGTGGCAATTGAAAGTCTGGCCCGGGACCCCAACATCGTGATCCGCAATGCGGACAAAGGTGGGGCCATTGTAGTCCTGAACTATAAGGATTACAAAGAAGAGATACTCTCACAACTAAATGATGAGCAGGTATACTTACCTCTCAAAAGAGACCCTACCAAGCTCTTCCAAGAACGAATTGATAATCTACGGCTTGAAGGGATAGCAGAAGGTTGGATCAGTAAAGATACATATGATTGGTTGAGGGTGGCATATCCGATTTGCCCTATTCTTTATACCCTACCCAAAGTGCACAAGAGCCTGGAGAAACCCCCTGGGCGCCCGATCGTGTCTGCAAGGGGTTCCTTGTTGAGCCCGCTGGCAAAGTGGATTGATTCATTTCTCCAACCACTGGTGAGACACATGAAATCGTATGTTAAAGACTCGAGTGATGTATTGGGTCATCTCTCGCAGGTTCAAGATCTTTCTACAGATGACTACTTGGTGTCTATGGATGTCACAAGCCTATATACCATCATCCCACATCAAGATGGAATGAGGGCAGTCACAAAGGCTCTCTCTAGATATCCCTATGTTGGACCTAGTAGCACCTACATCATCAAGATCCTTGAAATATGTTTGACCTTAAACTTCTTCAGGTTTGAATTAAAGTACTTCCAACAGATCACGGGGACCGCGATGGGGTCAAATATGGCCCCATCTTATGCGAACTTATATATGGAGGACTATGAATCTAATACCATGAAGGTCTATGGGATCCCTGAAATTATCAAGTACATGAGATACATCGATGATGTGCTACTGGTGTGGAGAGGCACAGAAGAGCATCTACAGAGGTGGATACAAGATCTCAATGACCTGCCACATCCTGTGAAGTTTAAGATGGTGGCCAGCAAAGAAGCCATTGACTTCTTAGACCTAAGAATACTCAAGGAGAATGGGCAATTAGAAACCACCATGTACCACAAACCTACAGACAGGAACTCCCTATTGCTGGCAAGCAGTTGCCACCCTAGATCTCTCATTAGAGCCATTCCACTGGCACAACTCTACCGAGTGGTGAGGAACAACTCTATAAGGAACAAAGGCGAAAGACAGCTAGAAGAAATGTCAAACAAATTCCTCCAGAGGGGATACTCCTATCCAACCATTCAGAAAACCCACAAAATAGCTAAGGACACTGAAAGGAGTACCCTGCTAAACTCAGGAAGAAGGAAACCTGTTGAAAAACGGATGACTTGCACTATGACATACTCACCCAATATTGGGATTATAGCACAAGCAGTGAGGGAACACTGGGATCTACTAACCACAGACCAACAATTACCTTTCAAAGAATTCTCCCCACCAAGACTGGGATATAAAAGAGGGCGCAACCTCCAAGATATGTTGATGATCACGGATCATAGACATGCCTACATCAAGGATACCTGGCTAAAATCTAAGAAACAGGATGCTTCAAGTGCCTTGGATGCACAACGTGCAACTCGATGATTCAGAGCAAAACCTTCCATCATCCGCACACAAACCAGAGCTTTAAGATTCAACACCATCTAACTTGCTCTACCCCATTTGTAGTTTACCTGTTGAATTGCACATGTGGGATGTATTACGTCGGTAAGACGGATGACGACATTAAGAAGAGGATGGCTAACCATCGGAGTGCCATCAGGATTGCACTTAAAGATGGTACATCAGAACAACCGGTGGCACGCCACTTTCTACAGAAGAACCACACTGTGAAAGACTTGCGCTTCGTACTTATTGATCATGTACCACCTTTGATACGGGGAGGCAACAGAAAGAAGAAACTCCTACAAATTGAGGCCAAGTGGATTCATAAACTTGGAACAGTACATCCAGGAGGATTGAACACAAATGTGGACTGGCATTGTTTCCTGTAGTACCCTCTTAGGGATACTACGGGCAGGATGTCTATAAACATCCCATGTATTAGTGAGAGTCCATGTACCTACCTACTATAAACCATTTATAAGACCATACTCTGGGAGACACGAAGTTCCACTCTCAGGTAGGACTTTAATAATATATTTCCATACTATCAGACTTTTAACAATGAATGCACCAAGTTAGTTAATTTGGCCTTGAGACGATTTAGATTTATGTTGTGATCTGGATATCTCACTAATCTATAGGCATAGACCCCCACCAAAATACTATAGTTACTACAGGATTCAGAGTATCCCTAATACACTTCATAAATGTCCATTTCGGGGTGATTCTAGACCAGTAATCTTAGACCCAGCCATGATACTGTGACCAAGTCGATAGATCCAGAACTGGACCTTTTGCTCCCAACTGTTTTATCCATATTCTAGTCTGGGTAACATTAGAATACATGACTCTTTTAGATTTGGGTTAGAGTTTGTTTGACTTATTGATGGCTATAGTTCCCTTAATCTTTGATTCCCTTAGGAAGAATTTGATCACACCGAGTATAGTCTTAGAGATTTCTTTTAATATATTATACAACAGTGAGCCTCAATCCCCACCACCGCTTGTATTATAGATTTTTTCACTTGACAATCCTCAATGCGCTAGTTTATAACTAACCAGATATCTAGTTGTCACATTAACATGTTTTTGATATGCGATCCTATTATGACAGCAGCTGTGTGTAAATTATGGCATTGTTTATGGTTGCCATGGTGACCTGGTATAGACTTACGCAATACAGCCTTGGTCTGGTGTGGCTGATGACGCCAGGACAGGTTGCTATGGCAACACATAACACCGCTCAGTGTTTGGATCTTCAGCAGCGGGTCAAGATGCTAACCCGGATGCTGACACGCCCCCTCCGACCATGCGGTAGCTAGCGTGTTAACCGATGGCGGAGTATACATTTCTTATGATGACTTATTTGCTGTTTGAGACACAGTAAGTTGCCTTACAGCTAAGTGAATAAATGTTTCTAAGTAGTGTATAGGTGGTATAAATAAGTTACGGCTCTTGGTAATAGCATGTCTAATATACTCCTTATGTTTTGTTCATAGAATGTATTATAAGAAGGCAGAATCTATTAGCACACTCCATAGCCGTCCACTTCACTGTCACTGACACTGTAACATAATACACTTTATATGGTTATATCACACATGTGCTTTGTACAAGCATACACTTTATTGATTTTGTACAGAAATGTAATTGTGGTTGTTTAACATACATCCCCTATTGACTGCATTGGATGTATTTTGATTGGCTGAAAATTGATGGGGGAGGGGCTTGAGCTACTATTTAACTTTGTTTGTTTCACATTTTGGGTTGTCTGAGGAAGGGGTGAATGCCCCGAAACGTCACTGCCAAATAAATATTTGTTGTTTTGAAATCCAGTGAGTGCTTATTCCTATTCAGATTATATGTATATATATATATATATATATATATATATATATATATATATATATATATATATATATATAAATACAGTACACACACAGACAGAGACTCACACATTCACACATCTATTGCTGCAATATAGATATAAAAAAATAAACAGATTTCTTAAAACAATACTTTTCAAGCCAACAGATCTAAAGGCAGTAGCTAGCTGAATAAATGAAAGTTTCAGAGTTACCTCTAAACTGTAAGCTCCATGGGCACTCTCTTATTATACCCTTTAGAATATAAGCTCCTTGGGCAAAATCTCCCATTATATACCTGTTTAATACTTCTAAAATAATTGTAAGATTCTTATAAATATAGCCACAACAAATGTGCTGCCCCCTTCCAATCTGCTGCCATAGGCAAGTGCCTTGTTTGCCTAGACCAAAATACGCCCCTGCCCCTTAGACTTAAATGGAGCGTGAAAAGTGGAAAAAAACAACACCCTACTTGTGCACAAACCCGATCGCATTTTCTCAGGTGCACTAACCTGATATGAAATATAAATTTTTCCAATTCCAAGCAGAATATTGTCTATTTTTTCATAAATACATATTTCCACATATATGTGATTTTTTTGGGGGGGGTAAATAAATATAATTATATATACGTATATATATATTATATATATATATATATATATATATATATATATATATAGGCAAAAAGAGTCAGTTGCACTCTCACAAACAGTTCTCCAAGGGCCAGGGTGCTAGAGTAGTTGAAATGTAGCAAAACAGGAAACAGCACTCTCTGGACTTAAGTAAAAAACAAGTAGTTTATTCAGTAACGTTTCGGGGAATGCTCCCTTTCATCAGACCGGGTCTGATGAAGGGGAGCATTCCCCGAAACGTTACTGAATAAACTACTTGTTTTTTACTTAAGTCCAGAGAGTGCTGTTTCCTGTTTTGCTATATATATATATATATATATATGTCTAGAAATATCTATTTAAACATACTTAGAATATATTCCTCTATGTGAAGAACATTGGAATGTAAAATATTAACAGTAAATAACATTTGTGTTTATATGTGTTTTGCTATATATTTACTGTACATATTTGCATAACAATGTTCTTCACTTGCATGATAATGTCCTTTTTTAGTCTTAAATACATATATATATATAAATAAATAAATTTATATATATATATACATATATATATATATATATATATATACCTATACCTGCATATATTTTCATATAGGTATATATATATGTATTTTACATGAACAGTATCAGATATATATAGAAATATATATTTAATAATAAAAAGTACATTACTTTGTATGTGAAGAACATAGGTATGTAAAATATGCATTTTGCGCATCACATTTTTAAATTGAGATCTTAATGTGTTCAGGTTGACGTACATGAAAATGTAATATTCTTAAGGCGTGTTATTGAAATATTATATATTAAATATTAAAATAATAAAAATTATTGAAAATGATTAAATATAGGTGGCCCTCGGTTTACGCCGGTTCAATTTGCGCCATTTCAGAATAACAACCTTTTTTTTCAGTCATGTGACTGCTGTTGAAAAGCATTGAGAAAGCAGTGTATTGATTAAAATAGCCAGTAGGTGGAGCTGTCCACTTGTGTTGCAGCAAAACTATGCAAGCTTAGCACACAAGCAGGCTGGAATTTTTTCAGTGTAGCTAGACATGAGCTATCGAGCAGTTATCAAAGGAACAAGATATTCCTGCCTATAAAGCAGTCCAGATTGGAATCCATAGAAGGAACTGTTTGCAGAAAAATGCAAGTAAAGTCTGTGTTGTGTGATTTTTTAATTAGGTTTATAATGCTGTTTAGTATTTAAAGTCTTCATTTCAAAGCTTTAAAAATAAAATATTAGGTGTCACTTATGACAATTTTAAGAGGGGCCTGGAACCTAACTCCCTCACTTCCCATTGACTACGTTATAAACTGGGTTTCAATTTACAACGGTTTTGATTTACAACCATTCCTTCTGGAACCTAACCCCGGCGTAAACTGAGGGCTACCTGTTTTATACTGTAAAATATATAGATATATTTTATGGATTATGTAGAATATTTTACAGTAAGTTTAACGATTTTATGGAAAACAAATTCTAATGTCTGGTAAGAATTCTACATTTAATGACACCAAACAAATACAGCCACCATTAATTAATTTAAACAAATCTGCCATAAATTCACCCATGTTTACTCATCATATGTAAAATAAAACAAAAAAAAAAACAATATATATAGACAGACTGACAGAAAAGCAGGTAAGTAAAATGACAGATACAAAGATGACTGACAGACATGTAGGTTCCCCAAAAATATCTTAAATGCCTTTTATCTTTGGAAGCACAATCAAATAATTTATTGAGAGAAAATAGTATTTAGCACTGCTTCAATTTAATGAGCATATGTTACATTATTAAATATGAGCAAAAATAAAATTATAATTGCTATTGTAATTGTTTGCTTTTTACCCATGTATCTCTATGTCCATTTTGATTTCATAGCGAAAAGTTCACATAACTTCTTTTGCACTCAGATATGAGATTAAAGTACTCTGTTTCTAGAGGTAAAGTAGCTACAGACCTTTTGTAACAAACCCAAAAAGAAAATAAAAGCAATGAGAGGAGAATAAAGTTAGACATAAAGCTTTATTGTAGATCTGCAGCTTTCAGAATAAAATTCGGAGGCTTCACTAGATATTGCTTTATATCATATAACTCTTTTATCCAGTAAGTTTTGTATTATGGCTGAACTAGTACAGTTCTAGTTTAAGTTCAGATGAGTATTCCATGTTAAATGCTATTTTTCAAAAGCTCAGAACTTTGGAATAACTGAATTAATTTGGTTGTTATTTGTCAGTTTAAATTGTACGGTCACTACAAAATCTGAACATGTAACTTGGTTTAGTTCTTTTTGAGTGTTTGGATCATGTGTAAATTTTCCAAGCAGCCACAAGACCTAGACAAAGATATAGCGCAAATACATGCTATATCTGCATGTATATCATTGTCATGATATGATTATATCACCTCTATATTTATATCACACATACTTAGTATTTAGGCAGAAGATTATCCGATTCACATGTCGCATATTTATCTAGGTTGTCACAGTACTATATTTTAGGTTAGTGACACAGTGAGGCATATTATCAGTTCCTTTTTGTTTCAATTATTTTATTTTATTAGGGATTTCTTTTCCCTCCCTAATTATTATATTAAGTTGTTATCACATTTTAAGTTCACATTTCACAGACAGTTAGTCATTAATATCTATCACGAACACTCACAATTATGTTAGGCACACTATCAGAATTTTCACATATTTACATTCTAGCTAAACACATTGCTTTTGTATATCTCTATTGATCATATGTTTTACGATCATGTGATCCTCTCTTAGCTTTCAGACTATCAGCCAGACCTAACATTCACTAATATTTGATTACGTTTGAGAGCATGTTATTCATATGTTTGTGTGCACACTGCCAACATAGACACATTAGCATTGGCATATACTATATCCAAGAAGGTGTAACGGTCACTGCTGATAGTTACACATAGGTGCTGATAGTGACCTATTAGGTGAGTTCACGTATTATATTTATTGCCATTATTTTATTGCGCATTACAGCCCCCCAATATATACTGATTTGATTAGAGAATAACCTTCGGGATCTCATACTATATATATATAGAAATACAATACTAAAATATATCCTTATTCGCACATATAGTTAGCTAAGATGCTGCACTAATTTGATTGGATATCTAAGGTCAGGTATGTCTATAACATCACAAAGCAGGAAATACATTCGGATCGGTATCTGCATCTTCCAATAAAACATCCTGCGATTTAGGTATCATTTATATATACACTATCTTTCACGATCCATGTTTGTATAGAATAGACATAGATATTAGATAGAAAGATTTGTGTATTTGTATGGACCTAACATATTTATGTGGCTATTAGGTGTTTGCTATATAAATATTGTGTTGGGGTAATGATACATATCACACCCTATTAAGTTGCACTATGTACGTCATTAGATGTGGCTGATGTTCTTTATAAGATATGTATTATGATGTTAAAATTTAATGAGTCTAAATTAGGAGACATATGTCCTGATCGTCCAACTATGGGTCTTATTGGTTCATGCTGATTTTAAATAGGCCGTTTCACTTGGGTCTAACATGCCTGATGAAATGGCTGTTTTATAGCGCTTAGAAACATGTTGCATTGTAAGGGGAGTATTGTTCAGGCTCCCAGACACTCTCTGCTTTGTTTCTATTTAACATTTTATTAAATATGCTTTTGCTATGAGCAGCATGGTAGAGTGTTTCACATACAGCATGATCTGTATTGTCACTATGGACAACGTCTGAAGTGTTCCTGTTGTCTGGAGTATGTGAGCTGATACACATTAAACTATCAGCCTGCATCTATAAGCACATTATGGTGTTTTTGTCAAAAGTTAGTACCACCTTATATGCTTTGATCATCTTTTTGGATGAATCTGACTGATACGCACATGAGGCGCCCCTCCATTTGTTTGATATTTTTAGAATTATACCATCAGAAGTGTGAGGAGGAGTGCTGCCTACCTTTCTCATTATGGAAGAACTTGCAGAATTGGACAGGTATCTGTTGTCTCCTATATCTGGGATTGATTAAAGGCTAGTAGATGACATGGTTTTGTTACTTGATTTAAGTGGTATATATATATATATTTATAATAAAATAGATAGACGGACTGTTCTGTCTCAGCTGAGTGCATCTCTCTATTTTCTTATATATATATATATATATATATATATATATTATTCATCATGTTATATATTTTTTAATATCTTTATTAGAGAGCCCCCGCATTAGCCTCCATTTTATCTTGTTTTAAAGTTAAAGCCAGGAGCCGCCCATTTTTTTTAAATGTATATTTATATGGGGTCAGGGTTGTCAAGAACAAAAGTGAACCTCACAAACATTGGCTGGTCCAGGGATTGACTAACAATGAGATTGCTGGGTAGCTATTGAATAGTTTAAAACTGTAAATTTCAAGCCATCTCCATCTACAGAAAAGTCTTTCCCTTTGCAAAAAAAAGACTTTTCCACCATAAAAAAAAAATACTTTCTTGTCTTTAGAGAAACAATTTGAACTGTAGGAATCAACTAAATGTTTGTTTTTAATGCATTCATTTGTTTCAAACAAATGCAAATAATACTGCAAAATTAGAAATTGTTTGTACTCATCTGAATCTGAATACACATGTCTAATATCTATACCCATTTTAGTATATCTGAGTTTATAGTTTTGTATATTGAGCAGTGAAATATGTATTATTTTTTAATTCAAGGGCACACTACTTTCTGTGGCCAGATATAAATGAGATACAACAAAGGTTTTTTTTTGGTTAAGCACACCACAAAAGGACTGTATAATATTAACACACATATTGAATTTGTGGGAGTGCTACCAAAGTGACCAAAACAATTACAAAGCATTGGTGCACATCCAACCACTTAAGTCCACTCTTTCATGGCATATTTGTATATGCTTCTGTCTGCCAAATATACTTACATAGCTTCTAATAAGATTGGGATAAACATCTTGCAATAATATTGGCTTATATTTGAGCTGCAAAAACAAATATACTTCTATCTGCTAAATATACTTACATAGTTCAAATAAAATTGTGATTAACATCTCGCAACAATATTGACTTATATTTATGCTGCAAAAAAATTTTTGCTGTAAAAAATGCCTTTAAATGAAATGGGATCTTAGTCACACAATATGATCATATTCTGCTAAGCCAGTCACCACTTACAAGGTGTCCCATATTAGACTGGTCCTAACACTAACCAGTTTCCACACTGCAGCAAGTCATGTCTACACAGTGTGAAGCTTTCTAGCGTATTAAGTATATTTATCTTGAACACACCTGGGCTGGGTGGCGTGCATTAACCAAAGGGGAGGGATTTGGTCAGCTCCCTGTTTAAGAGTTACAACAAATGAGCTCTCACACTGATACAGAAATTAGTGGGTGGAATTTTGTAGGGTCAGAGTTTAGAATATTGCAAGATAAGTTCCAGCCTCTATTAGGGCAGTGGAGAAACATACTTTTCAGAAATAAATTGCAGGGCAAATGGGCTAAATAAATTGTTTAGTTATTCATAATTGAACAATTTATTTAGACGTACATTTTTAAATTATCATTCCTTTAATTTAGAATAGGAATTCAGAAATTTGAGAATTAGAATAGTCAAAAGGACAATTAAAAAGTATTTTGTGCATAGTTTAAGCACAATCAAAGGTAGAATGTCCCCTTGTGCACCAAGCAGACTAAGAGGCAAATTTATCAAAGCTTCAACTGTGAATGCGCTGGAAGTCCATGTCAAATTAGATGCAAAGTTGATCCGGCCTAGCTAACACAGCGTCAATATTTAAATGTTCGACATTGCTTGCGTTATTCAAGCGTAATACAGATAATCCGCCTTCACATTAGACTCTATTTGAGTGTATTACTGATGATCCGCCTTCACATTCAACTTTATTTGACCCTCTCACCAATTTATCAAACATTCAACATGTACGCTCGCGTCTATTCCGACTCAGCGTACCTATCCTTCAAACCACCAACATTGAGGCCGCAAATGCCATAGAAATCAATTGGAGTCTGAAAAGGTTTTGTTCTATGCTGTTTGTCATTGCAAACAGTTAACAATGAACATGCAGAATATTTCTAAATTTGCAATACTTTTATTACGCGGAAGGAGGATATTAATGAATCATCTGAATCATAAAGTATAATAAAAATGTTTCATGTCCCTTTAATCTTTTGTTATAACAAAATATATTAAGATCGGCCCTTATTACTAAATAAAATCAGGTAGGGAGATGTTATAATCAAATGTAATTTCAAGGGACGGATTAATTTCAAAAGCATTTTTAGAAATCTTTGGTTTATTCTTATTTATTCTTATTTGTTTTTCCATCATTTATTTTTACAGGTAACTTTGTATTTATTTTAACTAGGCACAATAGCTATTAAATATTAACTATTTAATAGCTACCTAGTTAAAATAATTACAAATTTACCTATAAAATAAATCCTAACCTAAGTTACAAATACACCTAACACTACACTATCAATAAATTAATTAAATAAACTACAATTATCTAAACTAAAATACAATGAAATAAACTAAACTATATTACAAAAAAAAACAAACACTAAATTACAAAAAATAAAAAAAAGATTACAAGAATTTTAAGATAATTACACCTAATCTAAGCCCCCTAATAAAATAAAAAAGCCCCCCAAAATAATAAAATTTCCCTACCCTAAACTAAATTACAAAAGTAATCAGCTCTATTACCAGCCCTTAAAAGGGCCTTTTGCGGGGCATTGCCCCAAAGTAATCAGCTCTTTTACCTGTAAAAAAAAGAACAACCCCCCCATTACAACCCATCACCCACACACCCCTACTCTAAAACCCACCCGATCCCCCCCTTAAAAAAACCTAAGTCTAACACCCAAGTGCTCCTTACCTGTCCTGAAGACCGGTAAATCAGCAAATAGAATAACAGTAGCTCTCATTCGATTGGCTGATTTGAATTTGAAGGCTCAAATCAGCCAATAGGAATTCAAGGGACTCCATTTTTAATCGCGTACCTTGAATTCCTATTCAGTGTACGGCGGAGATCATATGAAGAGGATCCTCCACGCTCCATGGCTCCGCGGTCTTCAGTTCCAGCGTCGCCAATCTTCAGTTCCAGCATTGCCGGTCTTCAGTTCCAGAGTGGACGGTCTTCAGCTCCACGGTCATCGGTCTTCAACTCCTCCCCTCCGCGCCGGCTGGTTCCTGGAAGAAGAAGAGGTCACCGCTTGGAAGAAGACTTCACCGCCTGGAACAGGACCTTCTCCGCCGGTCTTCAGGACAGGTAAGGAGCACTTGGGTGTTAGACTTTTTTAGTTTTTTTTAAGGGGCGATCGGGTGGGTTTTAGAGTAGGGGTGTGTGGGTGGTGGGTTGTAATGGGGGGGGGGTTGTTCTGATTACTTTGGGGCAATGCCCCGCAAAAGGCCCTTTTAAGGGCTGGTAATAGAGCTGATTACTTTTGTAATTTAGTTTAGGGTAGGGAAATTTTATTATTTTGGGGGGCTTTTTTATTTTATTAGGGGGCTTATATTAGGTGCAATTAGCTTAAAATTCTTGTAATCTTTTTTTATTTTTTGTAATTTAGTGTTTGTTTTTTTTGTAATATAGTTTAGTTTATTTAATTGTATTTTAGTTTAAATAATTGTAGTTTATTTAATTAATTTATTGATAGTGTAGTGTTAGGTGTATTTGTAACTTAGGTTAGGATTTATTTTACAGGTAAGTTTGTAATTATTTTAACTAGGTAGCTATTAAATAGTTATTAACTATTTAATAGCTATTGTAACTAGTTAAAAAAAATACAAAGTTACCTGTAAAATAAATATAAACCCTAAAATAGCTACAATGTTATTATTAATTATATTGTAGCTATCTTAGGGTTTATTTTATAGGTAAGTATTTAGTTTTAAATAGGAATAATTTTGTTAATAATATTAATATTATTTAGATTTATTTAAATAATAATTAAGTTAGGGGGTGTTAGGGTTAGACTTAGGTTTAGGGGTTAATATATTTAATATAGGTGGCGGCGGTGTAGGGGGATAAGATTAGGGGTTAATATATTTAATATAGGTGGCGGCGGTGTAGGGGGATCATATTAGGGGTTAATAAATTTATTATAGGTGGCGGCGGTGTAGGGGGGGTCAGATTAGGGGTAATATATTTAATATAGGTGGCAGAGGTGTAGGGGGCTCAGATTAGGGGTAATATAGTTAATATAGGTGGCGGCGGTTTAGGGGGCTCAGATTAGGGGGTAATATAGTTAATATAGGTGGCGGCGCTGTAGGGGGGTCAGACTTGGGGGTAATACATTTAATATAGGTTGCGGCGGGGTCCGGGAGCGGCGGTTTAGGGGTTAATACTAGGATAGGTTTATTGTAGTGTGGGCTATGATGGTATAGGGGTTAATAGTTAGGCTTATTGCGTTGTGGGGGGTTGTTGGTCTAGGGGTTAATACATTTATTGTTAGGAGTGAGAGGGGGGATTGCGGATAGAGGGGTATACGTGTCGGGCTATTTTTGGGAGGTGTGTTAGACAGTTACAGGAGATTTAAGACTTTAGTTAGTTTTTTTAGGCAGCGGCAGTTTCTAAAGTGCCGTAAGTCACTGGCGACTCCAGAAATGTGTACTTACGCTTATTTCTGGACATCGCTAGTTTGTCCGACTTACGGCACTTTAGCAACTGTTGGCGCCATATATGTAATACCCCCATGTACGAGGTGAAACTACGGGCAGCGCAGGTTTCCACGCTTGCGCCAAAACCTGCGCCGTATATCAGATCGTGCCCTAGATTGGATTTTTTATTTTGGAGTGTATTTTTTAATGGGTATTAGAATAGGTATAATTTGTATTAATTTTGATAATTTGTTTGTTATTTTGTGTAATGTATTTTTTTAGGAGGTGTTTGTTTTTTGTAGCAAAAGAGCTGTTAAACTTAGAGCATTGGAGGGCCCCCAAAAGGCCCTTTTAAGGGCCCTTGGTAGTTTGGGGGGTGGGGGTTTGTATACTGTTTTTTTTTAAGGGTTTTAGAATAGGAATAATTTTTATTTGTTTGGATATTATTTTTTTTTGTAATGGTAGTTTTTTTTATTTTTTGTAATGCAAGTTTTTTTTAATTTTTTGTAATTTTAGTTTTTAGGTGTAAGGCAGCATAGGTTTTATTTGACAGGTAATTTTGTATTTATTTTAACTAAGTAGTTATTAAATAGTATTACTATTTACTAACTAGTCTACCTAGTTAAAATAAATACAAACTTACCTGTGAAACAAAATTTATATTAGTTATATTGAAGCTAGCTTAGGTTTTATTTCACAGGTAAGTATTTAGTTTTAAATAGGTATTATTTAGTCAATAACTGTAAGTTTAATTTAGCTCTATTTTAATTATGTTAAAGTTAGGGGGTGTTAGGGTTACGTTAGGGTTAGGTTTAGGGGTTAATTTAGTTTAATTTAGGTTGTTGCGATGTGGGGGGCTGGCGGTTTAGGGGTTAATAGGTTTATTTAGTTAATAATTGTAAGTTCAATTTAGCTCTATTTTAATTATGTTAAAGTTAGGAGGTGTTAGGGTTAGGGTTATGTTAGGGTTAGGGTTACTTTAGGGTTAGGAGTTAATAGTTTAATTTAGGTTGTTGCAATGTGGGGGTCTGGTGGTTTAGGGGTTTATAGGTTTATTTAGTGGTAGTGATGTGGGAGGCCAGAGGTTTAGGGGTTAATAGCTTTATTTAGTTGTGGTGATGTCGGGGAGCGGCGGAATAGGGGTTCATAGATTTATTATAGTGTGGGCGATGTTGGGGTGCGGCGGAATAGGGCTTAATAACTTTAGTTTAGTGGCAGCGATATCGGGAGCGGCAGATTAGAGGTTAATACCTTTATTTAGGTGGCGGTGATATCGGGAGCAGTAGATTAGGGGTTAATAACAAAATATAGGTGCCGGTGATGTCGGGGGCAGCATATTAGGGGTGTTTAGACAGGAAGTCTATTAGGTATTTCCCCATAGACTTAAATGGGGCTGCGTTACAGAGCTTTTCTTTCTGCGATTGCAGGTGTTAGGTTTTTTTTGTGACCTGCTCTCCCCATTGATATCTATGGGGAAAGCATGCACGAGCTTAAAAACCCCATATCGCCCACAAAAGCCTGTTTTTTAAAAACTTATAATAGCAGCACTATATGGGATTAAATAACACAACTTTTGTTGCGTTCATTAATTTCCCTATAGCGCTCAAAACTCATAATTCAGGCGATTGTTAGTTCATTTGAAAAAAAAAATACACATTAGACATTAGTCATTATAAATATTGAATCAATTATCTGTCATGTTGAGTTGTATCTTTGACTTTTCCTTTTGCTTTCATGTAAGCATGAAGAAGTCCCTGTAAATAATTATGTATCTTATAGTTTTCCTTATGTTTACCAACCCATGTATAAGAAAACCTCATGCTCCAGTTATAGAAAATATGTAACTCAGGAGTTGTAATTATTTCAAATGGCTGCACATAAAATTATTGAAATGCCACAGAAAATGTAACCAAGAAACACTAGACTTGAGTTTCTGTATGTCATATTCAAATTGAATGGAGCAGAAATCAAACAGGCAATCAGGGAAACAAAGAAAGGATACAAAGAGAAGACTAAGTTTAAAGTATTTTTCACAGTACTTCAGATATTATTGAAAATTGCATGTAACATAAAAATGTCCAGTGAACATCACTTCTGAAATGGCAAAAGTCCTTCAGTATGTTCAATTTCCTTTATATATTTCTGCTCTTATTCTGATTATACTTTTGAAATATATTTTCTTTGTCTGCTGACTGATAGCTACAACAGAGAAAAAGAAGAGCTCCCTGTTAAAAAATAATAATAAAAACTTGCATTTGTAATTATGGAATACTAACTCAAAAAATATTATTAAGTAAAATAGTTTACTTAGAAACCATCGGCTAGAATACGAGTTTTGCGTTATGAGGGGTGCTGTACTAACTTGTAGACATGTGCGATTCGGTTCGGTTCGGTTCGATTCGGAAATTCGGCAAATTCTGCAAATTTGGAGATTCGGATCGAACCGAGTCTCCGAATTAAAATAGTGCCGAATCTACCGAATAAATCCGAATTACTTCGGATTTATTCGGATTTATTCGGTAGATTTGGATGGACATGGATTACACTAGTATTGTACAGTATATTAGGTTATATCACTCTGCTATGGGTTACACCTAATGTACAGTACATAATACTAGTCTAATCCCACCTAACACTTACCGAATTTCCGAATTTCCGAATCGAACTGAATCCAGCCGAATTTATTCGAATCCGAATGAATCCGAAACAAATCCGAACTGAATTTATTCGAATCCGAATGAATCCGAAACAAATCCGAACCAAATTGATTCAAATTTTTCCGAATTCGAATCGCTCCGAACCGAAATTCGAAAAAATCCTAATCGAACCGAACCGAATTTTTTCGCCATGCACATGCCTACTAACTTGCACATTATTTTCACCGCTCACTTACCTACAGCGCTGGTATTACAGGTTTTTACAAACCCGGCGTTAAAAGGCAAGAAGTGAGCGTAGAACAAAATTGTGCTCCATACCGCACTCCAATACCAGCGCTGCTTAAGTCAGCGGTGAGCTGGTTGTACGTGCGCGTGCGCGATTTCCCCATAGACATCAATGGGGAGAGCCGGCTGAGAAAAAGTCTAACACCTGCAATAAAGTAGCGTAAATCTCAGTAACGCAGCCCCATTGATTCCTATGGGGAATCTACTACTCCCGCATCACAAACACTAGTTAAATATTTTTAACCCTTAATCTGCTGCCCCTAACATCGCCGCCACCTACCTACATTTATTAACCCCTAATCTGCCGCCCCCAATGTCGCCGCCACTATATTATATTTATTAACCCCTAAACCTAAGTCTAACCCTAACCCTAACACTCCCTAACTTAAATATAATTCAAATAAATATAAATAAAACCTACAATTATTACCTAAATTATTCCTATTTAAAACTAAATACTTACCTGTAAAATAAACCCTAAGCTAGCTACAATATAACTAATAGTTACATTGTAGCTATCTTAGGGTTTATTTTTATTTTACAGGCAAGTTTGTATTTTTTCTAATTAGGTAGAATAGTTACTAAATAGTTATTAACTATTTGCTAACTACCTAGCTAAAATAAATACAAATTTACCTGTAAAATAAAACCTAACCTAATTTACACTAACACCTAACCTAACCCTACAATTAAATAAATTCCCTAAATTAAATACAATTAACTAAATTCAATAAAATTAGCTAAATTACAAAAAAAACACTAAATTACAGAAAATAAAAAACAAATTACAAGAGCTTTAAATTAATTACACCTAATCTAATAGCCCTATCAAAATAAAAAAAGACCACTCAAAATAATAAAACCCCCTAGCCTAAACTAAACTAACAATAGCCTTAAAAGGGCCTTTTGCGGGGCATTGCCCCAAAGAAATCAGCTCTTTTACCTGTAATGTTTTTACAGCCAATGGAATGCGAGCTCAATCCTATTGGCTGATTGGATCAGCCAATAGGATTGAATTTCAATCCTATTGGCTGATTGCATCAGCCAATAGGATTTTTTCACCCTTAATTCTGATTGGCTGATAGAAGATGGAAGATGACGTCTGGATGAAGATAGAAGATGCCGTCTGGATGAAGACTTCTGCCCATCTGGAGGACCACTTCTCCCGGCTTGGATGAAGACTTCTCCCGGCTTCATTGGGAACTTCTTGCCAATTCAATGAGGACTTCTCCTGGCTTCGTTGAGGATGGATGTCGAATCTTCAAAACTTTAAGTGGATCTTCAGGGGGTTAGTGTTAAGGTTTTTAAGGATTTATTGGGTGGGTTTTATTGTTAGGTTAGGGCTTTGGGCAGCAATAGAGCTAAATGCCCTTTTAAGGACAATGCCCATCCAAATGCCCTTTTCAGGGCAATGGGGAGCTTAGGTTTTTTTAGTTAGGGTTTTATTTGGGGGGTTGGTTGTGTGGGTGGTGGGTTTTACTGTTGGGGGAGTTGTTTGTAAAAATTTTTACAGGTAAAAGAGCTGATTTCTTTGGGGCAATGCCCCGCAAAAGGTCCTTTTAAGGGCTATTGGTAGTTTAGTTTAGGCTAGGGGTTTTTATTATTTTGGGTGGGCTTTTTATTTTGATAGGGCTATTAGATTAGGTGTAATAAGTTTAAATATCTTGTAATTTGTTTTTTATTTTCTGTAATTTAATGTTTTTTTCTTTGTAATTTAGCTAATTTTATTGAATGTAGTTAATTGTATTTAATTTAGGGAATTTATTTAATTGTAGGGTTAGGTTACGTGTTAGTGTAACTTAGGTTAGGTTTTATATTGTATTTATTTTAGCTAGGTAGTTAGTAAATAGTTAATAACTATTTAGTAACTATTCTACCTAGTTAAAATATATACAAACTTGTAAAATAAAAATAAACCCTAAGCTAGCTACAATGTAACTATTAGTTATATTGTAGCTAGCTTAGGGTTTATTTTATAGGTCAGTATTTAGTTTTAAATAGTAATTATTTAGTTAATGATAGTTTTTAGATTTAGATTTATTTATTTATATTTAAGTTAGGGGGTGTTAGGGTTAGACTTAGATTTAGGGGTTAATACATTTAATATAGTGGCGGCGACGTTGGGGGTGGAAGATTAGGGGTTAATAAATGTAGGTAGGTGGCGGCGAAGTTAGGGACGGCAGATTAGAGGTTAATAATATTTAACTAATGTTTGCAAGGTGGAGTGCGGCAGTTTAGGGGTTAATATGTTTATTATAGTGGCGGAGATGTCGGGAGCGGCAGATTAGGGGTTAATATTTGTATTATAGTGTTTGCGATGTGTGAGGGCCTCGGTTTAGGGGTTAATAGGTAGTTTATGGGTGTTAGTGTACTTTTTAGAATTTTAGTTTTGAGTTTTATGCTACGGCTTTGTAGCGTAAAACTCATAACTATTAACTTTAAAATGCGGTATGAATCTTGACGGGATAGGGTGTACCGCTCACTTTTTGGCCTCCCAGGACAAGCTCATAATACCGGCGCTATGGAAGTACCATTGAAAATAGAGTATACGCAAATTGAGTAAATTGATTTGCGGTAAGGCCAAAATGGGGTGCAGTGCCCCTAAATCTGCAAGACTCGTAATACCAGCGGTAGTGAAAAAGCAGCGTTATAAGGCTTAACGCTGCTTTTTTACTCATAACGCAAGACTCGAAATCTAGCCGTAAAAATGTTAGGAATAATCACATACAATGTAAAATGTAAAACACCACACAAAGCTAAGCTACAAAGCATA
Source organism: Bombina bombina (assembly GCF_027579735.1). Taxonomy (NCBI): domain Eukaryota; kingdom Metazoa; phylum Chordata; class Amphibia; order Anura; family Bombinatoridae; genus Bombina; species Bombina bombina. Next base: position 836,165,049 of record NC_069501.1, read on the forward strand.
AAATGAAGAGGTAGTTACAGGCCATATGGTACCAGAGTCAGGAACTGTATGGCAGTGGCGGAACTACCATTGTCACAGCCGGTGTTGTGGCACAAGGGCCCCATTGCTGGGGGGGGGGGAACATAGCAGCAAATCTATACATAGGCAAGTCTATCTCCCTAGCAATAGGTATACAATCCTAATGCTAGGGAAAACCTTTTATTGCAGAATGCAGTTCTATCTATCTATCTATCTATCTATCTATCTATCTATCTATCTATCTATCTATCTATCATCATCTATACCATTAAACAGAGAAGTTTGTATATTATCACTATTGCTTACTACAGTACTATATGACTGCAGTTATGCAGCAATGTTATACCTTAGCAAGAGCACTATTTGGCAGCACTATTTCCTGTCATGTAGTGCTCTAGACATATCTATCCTATCCTATACCTCTTCAACAAAGAATAATAAGTGAACAAAGCAAATTTGATAATAGTAAATTGGAAACTCTTTTTTTAAATTGTATTCTCTATCTACAGGTAAATCAAGAAACATTTTGGGTTTCATGTCCCTTTAATTTGAACTGGATATGTAGAACTCTTCATGGTGAAGGCTTTAGTCAGTGAGTTTATATTAAAAATAAATAAAAAATAATAAAAATCTACACTTGCTAAAGCACACCAGAAAAAAAATAGACCTAATTTATGAATAAAAATTACGGGCGTGATTACATATGCGGTACAGGCTTTAGCGTAACTGCTGAAACCCGCGTCACCCTTAAATTCACCTAGCACATTGGGGAATCCCATATACTGCACAATCAGATGCTAGACTGGCGTAAGTAGGACAAACTGGCGATGTTCAGAAATGTGTGCAAATACACATTTCTGTCGTTGCCAGTAACTCACGCTAGTATTATGTCTGCGTAAATTGTTAATAAAGAGTAGTTTTATGTAAATGAGCATATCACACATAAAATTGAAAGAAATAAAAAAGTGGCACGTAATTACGCCATTCAAAATCCCTATATTGACCTATGCGCAACTGCTATTTTCTTGCGTGTGTTTGGATTGTTTGTTGAGCTACAACTGGAGGTAGAGGATGCTGTCAACAGTGTGACCTCACAGAGGAGGATTGTAGAGGGCCTTAAAAAAAGGTGGAATGACTGCAAGAGGTGGGTCAAGGAAAAGATGGGGCAGGAAGCAATCCACCAGAAGAGAACAGGCGGTGGGCCATCCATGCCAATGGAGTACAACACCTGGCAGAAGATGATATGCAGGTCCCTGAGTAATACAAAAAGTAATATAGAAAAGTGAAGGCGCCTAGAAATGGTGCACACAAATAAAGTGCATACAAAAAAAGGACATATAAAATTTTTTATATATCTCAGTATCCTTAGTACCCTCTTCAACAAAGGACAAGGAATTTGAGATGTGCGTGATATAAATTCACAACTATACTTTTTGTGTGATACAAAACTGGTATTGGATATATATATATAGAAAAGTATATATATAAAAAATAAATATAAAAAACGATATGGTATATGCGAACGCAATAGTAACTATTCTACCTAGTTAAAATATATACAAACTTGTAAAATAAAAATAAACCCTAAGCTAGCTACAATGTAACTATTAGTTATATTGTAGCTAGCTTAGGGTTTATTTTATAGGTCAGTATTTAGTTTTAAATAGTAATTATTTAGTTAATGATAGTTTTTAGATTTAGATTTATTTATTTATATTTAAGTTAGGGGGTGTTAGGGTTAGACTTAGATTTAGGGGTTAATACATTTAATATAGTGGCGGCGACGTTGGGGGTGGAAGATTAGGGGTTAATAAATGTAGGTAGGTGGCGGCGAAGTTAGGGACGGCAGATTAGAGGTTAATAATATTTAACTAATGTTTGCAAGGTGGGAGTGCGGCAGTTTAGGGGTTAATATGTTTATTATAGTGGCGGAGATGTCGGGAGCGGCAGATTAGGGGTTAATATTTGTATTATAGTGTTTGCGATGTGTGAGGGCCTCGGTTTAGGGGTTAATAGGTAGTTTATGGGTGTTAGTGTACTTTTTAGAATTTTAGTTTTGAGTTTTATGCTACGGCTTTGTAGCGTAAAACTCATAACTATTAACTTTAAAATGCGGTATGAATCTTGACGGGATAGGGTGTACCGCTCACTTTTTGGCCTCCCAGGACAAGCTCATAATACTGGCGCTATGGAAGTACCATTGAAAATAGAGTATACGCAAATTGAGTAAATTGATTTGCGGTAAGGCCAAAATGGGGTGCAGTGCCCCTAAATCTGCAAGACTCGTAATACCAGCGGTAGTGAAAAAGCAGCGTTATAAGGCTTAACGCTGCTTTTTTACTCATAACGCAAGACTCGAAATCTAGCCGTAAAAATGTTAGGAATAATCACATACAATGTAAAATGTAAAACACCACACAAAGCTAAGCTACAAAGCATAAAATGAAGAGGTAGTTACAGGCCATATGGTACCAGAGTCAGGAACTGTATGGCAGTGGCGGAACTACCATTGTCACAGCCGGTGTTGTGGCACAAGGGCCCCATTGCTGGGGGGGGGGGAACATAGCAGCAAATCTATACATAGGCAAGTCTATCTCCCTAGCAATAGGTATACAATCCTAATGCTAGGGAAAACCTTTTATTGCAGAATGCAGTTCTATCTATCTATCTATCTATCTATCTATCTATCTATCTATCTATCTATCATCATCTATACCATTAAACAGAGAAGTTTGTATATTATCACTATTGCTTACTACAGTACTATATGACTGCAGTTATGCAGCAATGTTATACCTTAGCAAGAGCACTATTTGGCAGCACTATTTCCTGTCATGTAGTGCTCTAGACATATCTATCCTATCCTATACCTCTTCAACAAAGAATAATAAGTGAACAAAGCAAATTTGATAATAGTAAATTGGAAACTCTTTTTTTAAATTGTATTCTCTATCTACAGGTAAATCAAGAAACATTTTGGGTTTCATGTCCCTTTAATTTGAACTGGATATGTAGAACTCTTCATGGTGAAGGCTTTAGTCAGTGAGTTTATATTAAAAATAAATAAAAAATAATAAAAATCTACACTTGCTAAAGCACACCAGAAAAAAAATAGACCTAATTTATGAATAAAAATTACGGGCGTGATTACATATGCGGTACAGGCTTTAGCGTAACTGCTGAAACCCGCGTCACCCTTAAATTCACCTAGCACATTGGGGAATCCCATATACTGCACAATCAGATGCTAGACTGGCGTAAGTAGGACAAACTGGCGATGTTCAGAAATGTGTGCAAATACACATTTCTGTCGTTGCCAGTAACTCACGCTAGTATTATGTCTGCGTAAATTGTTAATAAAGAGTAGTTTTATGTAAATGAGCATATCACACATAAAATTGAAAGAAATAAAAAAGTGGCACGTAATTACGCCATTCAAAATCCCTATATTGACCTATGCGCAACTGCTATTTTCTTGCGTGTGTTTGGATTGTTTGTTGAGCTACAACTGGAGGTAGAGGATGCTGTCAACAGTGTGACCTCACAGAGGAGGATTGTAGAGGGCCTTAAAAAAAGGTGGAATGACTGCAAGAGGTGGGTCAAGGAAAAGATGGGGCAGGAAGCAATCCACCAGAAGAGAACAGGCGGTGGGCCATCCATGCCAATGGAGTACAACACCTGGCAGAAGATGATATGCAGGTCCCTGAGTAATACAAAAAGTAATATAGAAAAGTGAAGGCGCCTAGAAATGGTGCACACAAATAAAGTGCATACAAAAAAAGGACATATAAAATTTTTTATATATCTCAGTATCCTTAGTACCCTCTTCAACAAAGGACAAGGAATTTGAGATGTGCGTGATATAAATTCACAACTATACTTTTTGTGTGATACAAAACTGGTATTGGATATATATATATAGAAAAGTATATATATAAAAAATAAATATAAAAAACGATATGGTATATGCGAACGCAATTTAGCGTAAAATACAGTGCCAAAAAGTGATATATATTGTGTCCTTCTAATAGAGAGAACGATATCAATCTCCCTCAAACAACAAACACAATGTTGCTAAGACCAAGTAACTATCAATGCGAGTGATATTAAAAACACACAATAGTAACAAGTGATATTAAAGACACATATTAGTGAAGATATTGCATAGCAATACAGGATACATACAATCAGGTACCCAGGTACTATAGAGTATACGTATAGTCCTTATACACAGTTCATGTAATGGAGATTCTTTCCTCCGGATGTCCACTAATTAGCGGGTATGCGGCAGCAAACACTCCTTCCAAGGCTGATGGCACCAGCGACGATCTGCAGATAGAAGGGAGAGAAAAAAGGAGGCGCCACAATAGTGTGAGATCGTAGGTATAAGGGACCCCCACAAAACGATACAGGATCACTTACTAGATTATGAGCACTTGAGAAGTGCCACAGGTGCAGGCTGAACTATTAAAAGCTGTCCAGCGAGCTTATCCTCACGATCCAATAGCCAAAGGGTAAAATTCAGATTCCCCCACATGTACTGGGGTCGGAGATGAGCCAAGTATTGATATGGATTCCCACTCGGGGCAAAAATACAGCTCATATAGAGCTAAAAGCTGGTATAAAGTCAGAACGGCTAATAAAAGCAATAGTAAAAACAAGCGTGATGACAGATAGGTTAAAATATAACATATAAGTTTATTAAAACCTAATACACTACGCGTTTCCCGGTCACAACAACCGTTTCATCAGGTGTATAAAACTAACAGTCATCACACTATTTAAAACAAATCTCGGCGTTCACAAAAATTCCAATGCGCATGCCCATTAAAGCTGTTAACCAATGAGATGTGAATCTGAGCTGGCAAACATTTTGATAGGACAAAACAAGAGGCGTGTGATACCAGCCCCTACTACGAGTGTTACCTGTCACTCAAATGGCGTCACTGGAAAGCACGGCTACGATCAATAACTAAAATACGCCGGCATTGCAAAAAAAAACAACAAAAGGCACTGCTCAGTGATTACACTGGGTGTTTACTACAAGGATAAAATCCCCGTTAACTACCCCAAGAGAGGCACAAATAATTCCTCTACTGGAATAGTTCTATTTCGTGAACAATATTACAAACGGTGGAGCAGTATATATTACTATCACGTAATGGTAATGATAAATATATCAATAATAAATTCCTAATAGCATAAAACTAAATACATCTATAGTACAACTGGGCCCCGGGTCCTATATTCAATGGTAAATATAAAATATATTATAGCCAAGAGATACAAGGTAACACCCCATAGTAATGTGTATTACAATGTGAAATACAGTGTCGCTCAATGAATACAAAATAAAATAAATGATGAAGTTAAAAGACTATGCCAGCTCAGGGATCATCTGATAAGTCACAACTTCATGCACATGTGTAATTATACTATAACGTTTAAACGCATAAATATACACATAAACACATAAAAATATAAAAATACAAAAAATTCACATAAAAACTATTGTCGAATAAAACAGATCAGAATATATAATGGTAACTCAATATAATTCAATTAAAAGCTGCCATGTCGATGTTTTCATTTAGACCGTGGGGTTTCAAAGTTTTTAATTTCCATATCCAATAGGTCTCTCTTTGTCGCAAGTGTATAAACCTATTTCTACCCCATTTGGGAGCTACATGTTCTATAGGGAGAATACTATATATATCGCTTTCTCCCGGATGGCAATTGCCCTTATGGCGAGGAACACTATGATTTACCAATTCATTCTTTTCATTTCTCGTGTGTTCCCCCCATCTTTTTTTGATGGGTCTTGAGGTTCTCCCAACATACTGAACCCCACATTTGCATTGTAGCAAATATACCACAAATGTTGAATCACACGTGTAATGTGAAGAAACACTAAATTTTTCATTGGTGACAGAGGACTTAAATTCAGTAACACTCCCCATCGTATAGCTACAAAGGCCACAATTATTTTTCCCACATTTAAAAAAACCTATCTTAGTGTTTAAAAAAGAATTAGTATTCGATTTATTAACCATCCTATTTGTGCGCTTTTTCATTAAGATCTTACTTGGTGCCAACCTATTTTTAAGTGTCTGTGCTCTTCTAAAGGTACATATAGGGGTATCATCCAATATTTGTTTCAAAACTGGATCATTTTTTCAAATGAACCAGTATTTCTGTAAAATATTCTTGATTAAATGATGATTATTATTATACCTAGTAATGAATCGAGGATGATTATTAATTTTGGAATTATAAAGTAACCTTTCCTCTTCCGAGTTCCATGTTTTTTCATATTTGTCCTTTTTCTTAGAATTAAACAAATCCGATCTTACTTTATTTCTAGCTTTTTGATAGCCTAATTCTATAAGTTTTGGTGGATACTCTCTTGCAAGAAACCTGTCTTTTAATATTTGTGATTGTTCATCAAACACAGACATCTCAGTACAATTTCTGCGTATTCTGCAGAATTGATTGAATGGAATATTTTCTTTCCACGGTTTGTAATGATTACTTTTAAAATTCAAATAACTGTTTGTATCCACAGTTTTGAAAAATGTCTTGGTTAAGATGGACCCTTTTGGATCCCAATATAATATAAGATCCAAAAATTCAATTTGTTCCTTTGAAATATTAGAGGTAAATGTTAAGCCCATATTGTTGGTGTTTAGGGATTTTACAAATTCCTTTGCCTTAGACTCTGTTCCATCCCATATAAAGAGCAAATCATCAATAAAGCCGGATAAAGATCGGATTTGTTTAATTCTAAGAAAAAGGACAAATATGAAAAAACATGGAACTCGGAAGAGGAAAGGTTACTTTATAATTCCAAAATTAATAATCATCCTCGATTCATTACTAGGTATAATAATAATCATCATTTAATCAAGAATATTTTACAGAAATACTGGTTCATTTGAAAAAATGATCCAGTTTTGAAAGAAATATTGGATGATACCCCTATATGTACCTTTAGAAGAGCACAGACACTTAAAAATAGGTTGGCACCAAGTAAGATCTTAATGAAAAAGCGCACAAATAGGATGGTTAATAAATCGAATACTAATTCTTTTTTAAACACTAAGATAGGTTTTTTTAAATGTGGGAAAAATAATTGTGGCCTTTGTAGCTATACGATGGGGAGTGTTACTGAATTTAAGTCCTCTGTCACCAATGAAAAATTTAGTGTTTCTTCACATTTCACGTGTGATTCAACATTTGTGGTATATTTGCTACAATGCAAATGTGGGGTTCAGTATGTTGGGAGAACCTCAAGACCCATCAAAAAAAGATGGGGGGAACACACGAGAAATGTAAAGAAAGAATTGGTAAATCATAGTGTTCCTCGCCATAAGGGCAATTGCCATCCGGGAGAAAGCGATATATATAGTATTCTCCCTATAGAACATGTAGCTCCCAAATGGGGTAGAAATAGGTTTTCTAAATGAAAACATCGACATGGCAGCTTTTAATTGAATTATATTGAGTTACCATTATATATTCTGATCTGTTTTATTCGACAATTGTTTTTATGTGAATTTTTTGTATTTTTATATTTTTATGTGTTTATGTGTATATTTATGCGTTTAAACGTTATAGTATAACTACACATGTGCATGAAGTTGTGACTTATCAGATGATCCCTGAGCTGGCATAGTCTTTTAACTTCATCATTTATTTTATTTTGTATTCATTGAGCGACACTGTATTTCACATTGTAATACACATTACTATGGGGTGTTACCTTGTATCTCTTGGCTATAATATATTTTATATTTACCATTGAATATAGGACCCGGGGCCCAGTTGTACTATAGATGTATTTAGTTTTATGCTATTAGGAATTTATTATTGATATATTTATCATTACCATTACGTGATAGTAATATATACTGCTCCACCGTTTGTAATATTGTTCACGAAATAGAACTATTCCAGTAGAGGAATTATTTGTGCCTCTCTTGGGGTAGTTAACGGGGATTTTATCCTTGTAGTAAACACCCAGTGTAATCACTGAGCAGTGCCTTTTGTTGTTGTTTTTTGCAATGCCGGCGTATTTTAGTTATTGATCGTAGCCGTGCTTTCCAGTGACGCCATTTGAGTGACAGGTAACACTCGCAGTAGGGGCTGGTATCACACGCCTCTTGTTTTGTCCTATCAAAATGTTTGCCGGCTCAGATTCACATCTCATTGGTTAACAGCTTTAATGGGCATGCGCATTGGAATTTTTGTGAACGCCGAGATTTGTTTTAAATAGTGTGATGACTGTTAGTTTTATACACCTGATGAAACGGTTGTTGTGACCGGGAAACGCGTAGTGTATTAGGTTTTAATAAACTTATATGTTATATTTTAACCTATCTGTCATCACACTTGTTTTTACTATTGCTTTTATTAGCCGTTCTGACTTTATACCAGCTTTTAGCTCTATATGAGCTGTATTTTTGCCCCGAGTGGGAATCCGTATCAATACTTGGCTCATCTCCGACCCCAGTACATGTGGGGGAATCTGAATTTTACCCTTTGGCTATTGGATCGTGAGGATAAGCTTGCTGGACAGCTTTTAATAGTTCAGCCTGCACCTGTGGCACTTCTCAAGTGCTCATAATCTAGTAAGTGATCCTGTATCGTTTTGTGGGGGTCCCTTATACCTACGATCTCACACTATTGTGGCGCCTCCTTTTTTTCTCTCCCTTCTACCCTGAGTAATACAGCAGTCCGTGGACTTCCAGGGGCTCTTGACTCAGGGGTTTCAACCACAGCACATCATGCTGGTGAGTAACATCCCACACACTTGTATAATATGTAATTGCAATACAACATCCTTTAATATCACACATTCATGTACATGATGAGGAGCATGTTATTTGGAGTACTAACAAAAATATCTACAATTATATTTGACATTACTGCTACATAACACAATGCAATTCATGATGTGATGTTGAATAGTGCAATACTAACATGTCTCAGAGTAACGCAGGTCAAAAGCCACATAAAGAGTTTTTCTTAAATGGACACTATAGCTATCCCAATACATTTAGCTTAATAAAGCAGGTTCTGCGCCTAGATCAAGCTAAAGTAAATTGTCTGACCATAGTGTCACTTAAATAGCACATTATTTCATCATTGACATGTACACATAACTATTGTATGAAACATCCCTGTATACTGATCCTATTCAAATCACTCATAGACCAAATCACAATGTGCACATGCATGTTATAGCGCTTAACATGTGAATCAGTATAGGCCCTAGCCTGTATCAATGTACATTGTATGCCCTCATGGACATATATCTGACTGTACTTATCCTTCTCATCCTTTAACTCCTCCACAGAACCTTCTGTGACTAGGATACAAACAGCCATGCCACCACCACCACCAGTCTTCAGGCAACAGCAGGAACAGTGGGCTCCCAGGCATGAGCATGGTTGGATGGCTTCAATTGAGGATCCGGGAGTGATGCCACCGACATTGCCATATGACCCTTGGCAACATTCATGGTCAGAGGAATATCATCTCTTTGGTTTTGAAGGGAAGCCAAGACTGGCACAAAGGGTCCATTTACCCCCCCCCCAAAACAATCACAGTCTCAAGTCAGTCATGGATATTACCCATGAACAATGTCACAGGATGTGCCTATGGAAGAGGCTGAAAGGTCACACACTTGTCCACAGTGGGAATATAAATCATCTTTGAGAGCTCCACCATCTGCTTCCCTGGGACAAGCTCAACCATCTACTTCCCTGGGACAAGCTCCACCATCTGCTTCCCTGGGACAAGCTCCACCATCTACTTCCCTGGGACAAGCTCCACCATCTGCTTCCCTGGGACAAGCTCAACCATCTACTTCCCTGGGACAAGCTCCACCATCTGCTTCCCTGGGACGAGCTCCACCATCTGCAGATGAAACAGCGGAAGCTACAGCTGAGCATGAATAACACAATAAAACATATGCATGAATTAGGGGGTTAATGGAAGGGGTGTGGAAGTTGTAGCTTAATCAACATGAAATGGGAATCCTCGTTTTGGGATCATGCAAAACATGAAATATACACATACAATGTTAGGTGAGATACAGCCATACATCCTAATGATTGTGACTAATATGGTTTAGTGGCCTTAAAGGGATATTAAACAAGTTGGAATATAGACAAAATATAATAATATGTACTTTAATCACTTTACCTGCAAATTTATACTTCAGTGCCTCGCCATTTACCCTTTCTTTTAAGTTTCTGAATTGTACAGCTCTAACTCCCCCCACACAATTCCTTTTATGGCTGCCTCTATATCCACCATTGATATAGTAGAATGCAATACTTTAACACTCATTATCTGCAGGAGCATGCCTAGAAGCAAATAAGCTGCTGTGAACTCAGTTAAAATACAATGCCTGTGTTTCTGATGTTAAACACTGATAAGGGGGATGGATCGGTCTACAGCTATGTAATTAATTTTGCTTATTTTTGAATTATTATTTTATTTTAAAATACTTGCCAGTAATTTTTAAACAATTTTTTATGCAAACTATTTTTACTTAATTAGCCCTTTTAGAATATGCACAGATCTCAACATGTTTTATGGCACTTTAAGAACATATCACTTACACGTGAATTATTCTTGGATCATGTAATCCTGTAATTGATCATCACATAATGTTGCTGATGCTAAATGTCCCCCAATAGACGTGTGCCCTGTGAATCCTGGGTTCCCTTGTTTTCACCCTCTGCTGATGCTGCCGTCTGAGTGGCCCTGCAGGTCTTAGGTTGTGCAGGACCAGAAGTTGGAGCAACAGGGGAAGCACCTGGGGCTGGTGGTCCATGTGGCACCCCTTGTGCCCCACCACTTTGCTTCTCCAAACACTTCCTCTCACATCTCAGGATATGGTGGGTAATCAGGGTGTGCTTTGTATGTCAGGTGTTTTAATGCTTCCGGGTGAAAGGTTGTGTTGTTTGTAATTGGTTTGACACAATTGAAGAGGAGGAATATTGCTTTGAATAATTAAGTGGGCAGCAAGGTTTAACTATTTAAGATGTGTGGCTTAAGTGTATGCGAAAAATGTGTTTGTTATGGCTTCCAGGGAGTTACGCCTGCCTATTTGTGGCAAAATGAAAATGTAGTAGATTTTTACAATTCTGCGCCCGTAAGTCCTTGCGCTGAATATATGATACAGATTGGCGACACCAGTTCTATGTTAGTTTATGGGAGTAAAAAATGTGGGCGACAGGTAAAATATACGTGCATAACTTGTAGCTGCGCTGCATATGCGATCGCTTTATTCACAGTAAAACTAGTGTCGCGGGCGACACCACATATGTAATCGTGCCCTACATTCCTTGAGACTTATTCATGAGTCTTATTGGCATTAACATTGATACTATAAAAGATAGGAATAAATAAGATGATAGAAAATATACTCACCTTGTGTTTATAGTGTGTTACATCTTTAGACTGATATTTCAAAAATGTTCAGGTTTCTGTCTCAACACGACCTGAACTTACATTTTGATCAAATCTGCAGATTTGAGTAATTTTTCTTTTTTTCTTTTCTCTCACAGAGTGGATTATTTCCAGTATATATTTTTCAAAACTTTTAATAACAAGATAAAGAATAACTTTTAGCCATGAATAAAATATCTAGGTATAGTATAGAGGAATATTAGAAAACAAAACATACACTTGTTTTCTAGCAGTAAATTATCTGTCATCTTTCATTATAAAGATGTAGCTTTAAGAAGGTGCTGAATTGATAATTTAAATTGAAGTCTACAGATCATCCTTAAACAGCAAGTAAATAATGTCCATACTGAATATCAGTGTATCTTTAATATGCAGCAGTGCATCTTTTTTGTCAGTCCAGGGAATAGGAATTATTGTTTTGCAATGAATTATGTAGAAAACCTGAAAGTGTGCATTATGGATTACTTAGATTGAAAATGTATCCACCTATTAATCAAAGAAAGTCTAGCAATACAAATTGATTTTTTTTTAGTTGCCTTTAAATTAAATCAACAAAAGGAAACTTCATAAAAGTAAACAAAAGAGCCAACTACTAAACTTAACCAGACTGAGTTTTAAAGAGAATAGTTTAGGAATGCAGGCTGTGTTTATTTAGAGATGGCAAACTGAATTGTAGTATAAGTCACCACTCACCAAGTAAAAAAGTCTATCAGCATCTGCAAAATTTTTTTATTCTTATGTGTTTCAATGGTGTCTGTTCCTCGTCAGAGGACACAACATCACAACATATATATATATATATATATATATATATATACACCTTTCAGTCCTTCCTATTTAAACACCTTGTCATATACCATATCCCTTTATAACATTTTTTATATATTAATATCACTACCCATTTAAAGGCACGCTATAGAGATGTCAATCACGCTAAACATTCCTTGATTATTTGTTTTTTACTTGTCAGACAAACACTTACAAAATACATCTAAATGCGAGTTTTGTTTTCTGCACCGATGTAAAACGAAAATTAAATCAATTAATTTTTAAAGGTTTGCTATCCTGTTTAGATGCACTTAGAATTTTTTTTTAAAAACAATTAATCTGTTTAAATCCACTGCTACAGCATGTGTGACATGTCACACACAGGCATTAAGCTTTGGAAACAGAGGAACCAGAGTGCTCCCCCTCCAAAACAAACAAAAAACAAAAGAGGGAATATAGGCAATTGCTCACAGAGGAGATAAAAGTATATTTATAGATCGATAAATAATTTATCTATCTATCTATCTATCTATCTATCTATCTATCTATCATCTATCTATCTATCTATCTATATATGTCTATCTTTCTATCTTTTCTATCCAGATATATATATATATATATATATATATATATATATATATATATAAATAAAAAGAGAGAAGCGTTCAACCTGGGAACGAACAATAGCATAATAGCTTGTTCTATGGCTAGTTACCACCCTAGAAGCAGCCTCTTTTTGCTCAATATGTGCCTTTTACAGAGAAGAACTTTCCTGTAGTATATCAGTCTGATCCTGACCTCACAGTACAGTCCAGCCTCGAAATACCAGGCAATCCCTCTCTGAACAAGAGAAACAGCACAACCCCAGACGTACGTTTCGTAATTCTTTTATTAAAAAAATAATCATATATGCATATATACAAAATAAAATCATAATAACAAATGCAAACAAAATATCTCTTGTTACAAAACTGAAATATTGGCCCAAATTTTTGTCATCAGAAAAAAATCAAAATGCAAACATTAAACTTAAATAATCACACAAAATAAAATTAAACATATTTCAAATACAGACAAAAACAAACTGGAGGAAAAAATAATAATAATAAAAAAAAATTAAATAATCCAATCCTTCCACTTCTTTGTCTTCCAGATGCCTTCCGAATCTAATTCCCCATATCGCCTCCTATCAAAAGAAAAATACAAAAACAACTTCCCATGGATCATACCCACACAATTACCTACAGTAACTACCTCTTTCTTAAAAATCAAAATATTACGCACATCCCACAAAACCTCCTTCACACAACATGCCAACAACCATATAAATCTTGCTTTCTCCTTTTCCACACCACTTCCACACAAACCATACATCATCATATTAAAAGTAAAAAACTGCACTCCAGTCAAACCCTTAATCATCCTTTTCAAACTTCTCCAAACATCCCTAGCATACTCACAATTCCAAAACAAATGAATAACACTCTCGCTTTGAAAACAACCATCTCTAGGATACACTTCTGAAGCCACTAAACGACGCATTCTCTGAAAATCCCTTGTTGGCAAACACTTATGCACACTCATCCAACTAATATCTTTCTGCCTATTCATCAAATACTTATTACACACATTTTTCCATACCAACACACATTCATTTTCATTCAAACCCCCAATCAACTCAAGACCTTCCTTCTTCTCCAACATTTTCAACACCATTCTGTTTGCACACCACATCTCCCTACTAACATTCTCCAAACCATATTTTTTAATCCAACATTCCACCCTTACATAAAACCACCGAACAGCAAAACATACCGGTTTCTTTCTATCAATCTCAAATAAACCATATCGTCTTAAAACATTTCCACAAGCATACTTTACCATACAACCAGCCATGCTATCCTTACCACTCAGAACCACACACCTACTAACATATTTCACAGCCAAAAATCTCTCCACATTTGGAAAACCCTTACCACCAACATTCTTACTCTTAACAACAACATCTCTTTTCAAACGCTCCATACCAGAACTCCAGAAAAAAGAAAACAACACTCTCAAAATTCTCCGAAAAATCCTCTCAGGTGGCGGAAAAACTAACGCCAAATATAACATAATAGGGATCAAAACCGATTTAATAACTAACATTTTTCCTTCCAAAGATAAAGTCCTTAAAGACCAAAACTGAAGTTTTCTACTCACTTTATCAAAAACATTCTCCCAACTTTCCAAGCCTTTCAAATCCACATCAAATTTCACACCCAACACCTCAATTGCACCTTCAGTCACAGGCCATCCACAAGAATCAATCGCCCTATCATTACCAAAAACTTTAACTTTACACTTATTTCAATTAACTCTGAAACCACTTGCCATACAAAAACATTCAACTAAAGTTTTCACCCTCCTCAAACCAGCCTGAGTCTCACATACCACACTCACATCATCCATATACCCAATCACTTTTAAACACCTTCCATTACTACCAGGAACACTCACACCTCTAACTAATTTATCCTTCCTCAAACTAGTTAATAATGGCTCAATGACACATACAAATAACACAGGAGACAAAGGGCATCCTTGACGCACTCCAGATTTAACACAAAATTCCTCAGTCAAAAAACCATTCACCTGAACTTGACTCACAATATCACTATACAAACATTTAAACCATCCAATAATCTTACCAGAAAAACCAAAACGTTCTAAAACATGAAACATAAAATCATGCACTACCCTATCATACGCTTTTTCAAAATCCACAATAGCAACAGCAACAGACCTCATCCTCTCCCCCACATACCACAGTACATCACGTAGTAACAACAAACTTTCAGAAATCTGATGCCCAGGAACAGCATACACTTGCTCTTCACCCACAACCTTACCAATCACTCCACGCATTCTATTTGCCAACACCTTTGCAATAACCTTATAGTCAACATTCAACAACGTAATCGGCCTCCAATTCCTCAAATCTCTCTTATCACCCTTTTTAAATAACAAAACAATCAAACCTTTCCTCATTGAAACAGGCAAACATTCATGCTAAAAACAAACTTACAAACATCCAACATATCAACCCCAATCAAATTCCAAAAACAAGTATAAAATTCAACAGGCAAACCATCACAACCAGGTACCTTCCCATTCTTAAAACTCCTAACAACCTCTGCAATCTCATCCAAACTTAGATCCCTTTCTAACAAATCGTTATCATATTTTTCCAACTTAATCTCAATGTTTTCCAACAACTAATTTTCCAATAAAACATCTCTTGTTTTTTCTTTATACAGCTCACTGTAAAACTCATGAACTTCACGCAAAACACCATCTGTACCATTAACTTCACACTCAACCTTATCAAAAACACTAACAAAACCAGTCTTTCCTTCAAAAGCTTTCTTAAAAAAATATTTACTACAAGACTCATCATTTTCCATTTTCTCCAATCTTGCCATAAAAACAATTTTCTTTCCTTTTTCATGCATACACTTTTTAATTATCTTTCTTGCTTCAGCAATTTCCTCATGCACATCAATACCACAATTTCTCAATTCATACAAATACAACAACCTCAGATACCGTTTATCATACAACTCCCTTTCCATTCTAGCTTTCTCACAGCCTTTCTTAATAAAAAACCTCTTTATTTCCACCTTCAACCATTCCCACCACATAAGCACTTTACTAAAATCACATTTTCTTTCACGCCACCTTTCATACATCCAAACAAACTGACACTTAAACTTCTCATCTTCTAACAAATCCACATTCAGTTTCCAAACACCCTTACCATACTTGATCTTCAAATCACAATTCACCTTACACATCAAAAGGGCATGATCCGTAAAGGGCATCCGCTTTAAAGAAAAATTATCAACACATAAAAATTTAGATAAAAAACAAAAATCAATTCGAGATTTTATCCTACCACTATAACTAAAGAAAGTAAAACCCTCCCCTGAAAAAGAAACAGACCCGAAGGCATCCTTCAAACCGAAAGATTTAAGCAAATCAAGTAAAAACTTCCCTGAGCTATCCACCCTACAATCACTCCCACCCTCTCTGTCCCCATTCTTAATAATACAATTAAAATCCCCAACCAAAAAAGTTGGCTCTCGACCTGGCAGAAAAAACTTTAAAGTTTCAAAATTAAGCAAACGTTCTACCCTATTTGGAGAAGCATATACATTAAACAAACGAAAAACAGTCCCACAAAAACTAAAACTAACCAGAAGTACCCGACCTGGGACAATATGAACTACATTAAGTATAGAAAAACTAAACCCCTTAAACAAAACTCCCACCCCCCCCATTCCTATCAGAAGAACAAGACCATACTTTAGGACCATATTCCCAGTCAGCACATTTAGGATGTTCAGAGAGACCACATTCCTGCAAACAAAAAATATTAGCAGAACATACAGATAATAATTTAAAAATTGCAGCTCTCCTTGCTATAATTGTCATACACTTGACATTAAGGGAAGAAATGGTCAGAAACATCACAAAAATAAATTAAAGAAAAACAAAAAAAAGAAATAACATCAAGGACTTCTTCTTTCCTTTCTTTTTCTTAGGACTCAAAGGAGATCCTTTAAATCTGCCTCTGTGACGTTCCGACCTCCTAGGCTCCCCCTTGCCAGCCTCATAACCAGTAACTTCAGCAAGTTGGTTCACATCTCTTTTATCTAGATAACCAACAGAAGAGGCATCAGAAAAGTCACCTATACACTGGCTTGAGTCAGAAGGAACGTCTTTAGTAGAGACAGAAGGAAACTCTGAAATTAAAGAGTCAGCATCACTTGTAGTATCTGGATCTGCACCCTTAACTACTGGAAGATTCAAATCAGGACTCTCCCATCCATCAGAATCCGCATCTATTTTTCGCTTGGAGGCAGATTTTTTCCCTTCAGTGTCCATATCCTCCTCAGAACTAGAGGACACAACAGCAGACCAATCAATGTTCTCCCCTTCACCAAGAACAGCATCAGGAGCAGCATCACAAGATGACTCAGTGAAGGAAAAATTCTCTGTCCCAGGAACAGCAACAGTATCATCCACAGAATTGGGCAACAGGGCTTCAAGAACATCTGAAGCAGCTATCATATTAGATGTAGCAAGATCCACCTCCTGAAGATGAGATTGGGCTTCCTCTACCTTCTCAGCCACAGGAACCACCACAGGAGCATCAGACACCTCTCCGACAGGGACCCCAACTGCAGATTTCTTACACAAAAGAGGTAATATAGAGTTCAATGCCTCATCAGAGACCTCCTCGTCATTCACAGATGCAACATCAGCATAGGAAGGCTTCACTCTATCAAGCCCCTGAAACATCATCAAAGGACACATCCTGCACAGATGACTTGAAGAACCACACAGGTCACAGGTCCGGCGTTTACTACAGTGGGCAACAAGATGATCTTCCTCACCGCAATTTCGACATCTGGCACCTGGGCAATTTTCAGCAATGTGACCAAACAGGTTGCAACTACGGCAAAAAAGAGGCATGTCATCATAGTATAGGAAACCTCTATTTCCACCAATGGCGAAAGTCTGTGGAGGGTGTTTCTTTCCACCAATACCTAATTCATCTGGCACAAACCGCACCCAGAACCTGCGCTTTCCATTGAAAGTCCCAAACGGATTCTTCAGCTTGCTACCTCCTTGAACATCATCAAAGTAGCGACAAAGAAACAGACGAATTTCCACATCAGTGACCCAAGGGTTGTACATATGTACTGTCACCGGGATTCTTCTTTCCCTCTGCACACAGGCAACAAATTTCATGCCAACCAACTCTGGAGCAGCAGCCATATCAATAGTCCGTTGATAGCAGGTCTGTAAATAATGCTCATTGGTGAAAGCCACATCAAAAATCCCTCTTGAAGGGAATGACTGAACACAATGCAAGCTTGCTCTTGGCATCTTCAAAACACCCTCCAAAACCACCTGCTGGACATGAGCCAAACCAATCTTCTCTCGAAAGTCCTCAGAAATCAACACCCGAAGTGTATGGGGAACATTTGGCACATTGGTAGCCATATTGCCCTATTGCCTCTTTAGGCTGGATTTCAGAGCGCCCCCCCAAAAGCAGCATGTGGCTGAAGTCCAGGGACGATGCCACAAGGCCAAGGGGACGGCCCTATTACCCAGTTGCTCTACGTCTAAGGAGTAGCCACCCCCCCAATAGCAGCAGGAGCCCAAACCCCAAAGGGAAAGGACTCCAGGCCGAAGGAGCAGGTCTCCAGGCAGCAAACCAAGACCAAGACCAAGTACAGAAAACTGCACTTGATCCAAGCCAAAGGCCAGAGAAGCAACCTCAGCTGATCATTTCGGCCTATTGTGGGCCTCGTCAGTGAGGTGCAGCCATATCCCTCTAGGCACACTGAGCAATGGGTCCACGTCTGGATTCCCGCATCACACTTAGAGAGACTTCCCCACGTGTCATAATTTGCATAAATAAAAAGAGAGAAGCGCTCAACCTGGGAACGAACAATAGCATAATAGCTAGTTCTATGGCTAGTTACCACCCTAGAAGCAGCCTCTTTTTACTCAATATGTGCCTTTCATTCCCAGGTTGAGCGCTTCTCTCTTTATATATATATATATATATATATATATAAAAATACACACACACACACATATATATATACACACTTTATGGCCAAAAGTATGTGCACAACCCTACTAATTATTGAGTTCAGTTATTCCAGCTACACCCATTACTAATATGTGTATATATTAGGTGTGAAGTGGAAGCATCTTGGAACAACAAAGCCCAGCCTTGAAATGGTAGCTTATGCAAGCTAACAGTGTTGAAGCACGTAGAGAGCCAGAGTTTCCCATCCAAAATCAGTACCTGACCTCACAAATACTCGTTTGGCTGAATGGGTGCAAATTCCCACCTACACACTACCAAATTTTATGGAAAGTCTTCCCAGAATTGTTGTGGTCACAAAGGGTGGGTGGGGGTGGGCAACTCCATATTAATGCTCATTGTTTCGGAATGGAATCTCCAACAAACTCATATAGGTGTAATTGTCTGATGTCTACATACTTTTGGCCATATAGTGTATTGATTGATGTTACAATACTAATGTGTATATTAAAAACAAAAACAACAACATAGCATATTTGCGTCATTAATGTGAAATATTTACAGTAAATACATAGTTAACATCTTTATTAAATATGAATATTGCATATATATGTTTTATCATGTTTTTATCTGCTTAATGGCAAAGGGCTATAATGAACTTTTAAATATGTCTATATGTGTATACATATATATTAATGTTTTTATATGTGTATATATGACTGTAAATACATATATACACATATAAATACATTAATATATATGTACACATATATTATCTTTAGCAATGTATATTTATGTGTCTCAATGTTAAAGCCCTTTGCCTGCCTTCTAGCACCCAAGATCTCATATCTTTGAGCCCTCATAAATTTTTTGTGCAATCATTTTTATCAGACAGTGTTAATATGAGTGTAATTGTACTTTTTCATGTGTTTTTGAAGTGTTTTGTGTACATTTTTAGTTTTGAAAGACAGTTAAAGGGACGGTCTACACCAGAATTGTTATTGTTTGAAAAGATAGATAATCCCTTTATTACCCATTCCCTAGTTTTGCATAACCAACAGTTATATAAATACACTTTTTACCTCTGTGATTACCTTTTATCTAAGCCTCTGCAAACTGCCCCCTTATTTCAGTACTTTTGACAGACATCCATTTTAGCCAATCAGTGCTTGCTCACTGGAACTCCACGTGCGTGAGCACAATGTTATCTATATGATAAACGTGAACTAACACCCTCTAGTGGTGAAAAACTGTCAAAATGCCCTGAGAGAAGAGTTGGCCTTCAAGGGCTTAGAAATTAGCATATGAACCTCCTAGGTTTAGCTTTCAACTAAGAATACCAAGAGAACAAAGCAAAATTGGTGATAAAAGTAAATTGGAAAATTGTTTAAAATTACATTCTCTATCTGAATCATGAAAGATTATTTTGGACTAGACTGTCCCTTTAAACATAGCACTGAGATCGTGGAAAGGATTGAAGCATAAAGGTCGATTTCGCTTCACTTGTAATATCAGCAAAATGAAAAACATGATTACACTAGTGCAAAACCGTTTGCGCCTCACTTTTAATCTAGCTACATGTCTTTAGTACAAACAACGACCATGTGGGGGGAACACTTTCCTGAGCACTCTCCAACAAGCCTACTGCCACATACAAGGTGGCATTGCTGGGGGAATCCTGGGATGCTGATGATGTCACCATGCATTTTTTTCTTTCATGATTTAGAAAGAGGATGGAGTTTTAAGCAACCTGCAAATTTACTTCTATTATCTTGCATCTATTTATATTGCTTCATTCTCTTGATATCCTTGGTTGAAAAGCATATCTAAATAGGGTCAGTAGCTGCTGATTGTTGTCTACACATAGATGCCTTGTGTGATTGGCTCCTCAATGTGCATTGCTGTTTCTTCAACAAAGGATATCTAAAGAAGGTATCAAAAATTGTATTCTCTATCTGAATCATAAAAGAAATATTTTAGGTTTCATGCCCCTTTAAAGAGACACTAAAGTCAAAAGGAATCTTTCATGATTCAAATAGAACTTGCTGTTTTAAGAGACTTTACATTTTATTTCCATTATCACATTTTGCAGTTATTTTATTTGCACAGTGTCGGTGATTAGCTGATGGCTGTCAGATAATACAGTAGATTGGCAAATTATAAGACATTTTGAAGATTATCAGAAAAAATCTACTGCTCATTTCAAATTCAGAGTAAGTGCCACCTAAATATATTATTATGCACTTGATGATTATGTAGTTCTTCTTTATTTAACAGTCTTTAAGGAAGTTGGATGGCGAGGTAAGTATTCAAATCACTTATTCTCAGCTCCCTTTAAGCCCTAGAAACACCAAAGACCGTTTGAAATATAATTTCCTGCACTTTCAAATGGTGGGAGTCTTGGACATGTAAAGTTAATGCATGATTAAAAAATAAAATAAAAAAATATTTACATGAAAAAATATTTACACTTATAATAGGCCTTCAGAAAGGCCTAGAGATACCTCTTTATAAACCCCATAAGCCCCTATTAAAAATAATGTTCCTACAGTATATACATTTTCATCGCCAGTTGTTAAAAGAACTAATTTAAAAGAGTGGATTCTTTTCTTTAAAATTAGAAGTCTCATGCCCCTTTTGTTAGCATGTATTTGCAAGAGAAAGTCAAGTCATCTATCTTCATGGTGACATCCCAAGGTCTCTGGCTATAAAGTGTACTTTAAATATTCAATATAGGGCTAGATTATAAGTGGTGTGCTAAATTTAGCATGCACAATATAGAAATATTGTACCTGCGCTAACTTGCACTCATATAACAAGTTGAGATTAAACGCAACCGCACCAGCGCAAACACTCCGCTAGATTTAGAGTTCTGCGTTAGCCGTCAAAACCAGCGTTAGGGGCTCCTCTGCGCACCTTGGATGAAGAATTCGGCTCGGCTGGGTGAAGACGACTCAAGGTAGGATGATCTTCAGGGGGTTAGCGATAGGTTTTTTTAAGGGGGGTTTGGGAGGGTTAGAGTAGGGGTATGTGGGTGGTGGCTTGTAATGTTGGGGGGGGTATTGTATTTTTATTTTCAGGTAAAAGAGCTCATTACTTTGGGGCAATGCCCCGCAAAAAGCCCTTTTAAGGGCTGGTAAAAGAGCTGATTACTTTTGTAATTTAGAATAGGGTAGGGCATTTTTTTATTTTGGGGGGATTTTTTATTTTATTAGGGGCTTAGTTTAGGTGTAATTAGTTTAAACTTCTTGTAATTTTTTTTATTTTTTGTAATTTAGTGTTTGTTTTTTTTGTATTATAGATTAATGTATTTGTATTTTAGTTTAGCTAATTGTACTTAATTTATTTAATTAATTTAATGATAGTGTAGTGTTAGGTGTATTTGTAACTTAAAACTAAAAGAAAGTAAATGCGTTATATGTAAATGAATCGTATCACACAATTGTAAAAGAATCACAGATAATGCATATTCACGTATAAATACACATATACTAGTGTGTATATATATAAATATATATACATAAATATACACAAATAAGTTAATATTTAAATACATTTCATATATATAGAGGAGCTGATAAACATATAAAATAAACAATAAATGATCCTAAAATGTTGTAAAAATAATTAATAAAAAGGATAAAAATTATTGTCACTTTTTTTCCTTTGTATTGCACAGTACCTCTTGTTATCCCAAAAAGTTCGAATGTGTTCCAAACAAAAGTTAATAAAGAAAGGAGGATATCCCTTTAAAATTCCCAAATCCCTTATGGTTTTCCAACACGAGTGCTCTCTTGTACAGCTCCAATCAAACCAGGCAGATCCAAGCCTCAGTTGAAATGACAGAGATATGTGAACAGAAAAAAGAGAGAGTGCACAAGAACGACTCAAGTGTAAATTTTATTAAACAAATTGCACACACTTTTAATGTTGCACTTACTAGATCTATATTAAAAACAGCATTCAGGATGATACGCTCAATCCTCAGCGTTTTTGCTGCCTCACACTGTAGCCTAGGATAGCAGTGTCTCCTGGTATTCTGACAAAAAGCATCTTGTACAGGGCTTTCCGGATGCCCAGACTAGCTTCTTGTTTGCCTGGGTAAGGAGGACAGATGGTGCTTCTGGTTTGAGCGTCGGACCTGTCAGATGGTACCTGACGCATTTCCCCCGGTCTGCGGCCGGGCTTTATCAAAGGTAAATGACGGAGTATTTGTAACTTAGGTTAGAATATATTTTACAGGTAATTTTGTACTTTTTTTTAACTATGTAGCTATTAAATAGTTATTAACTATTTAATAGCTATTGTACCTAGTTAAAATAAATACAAAGTTGCCTGTAAAATAAATATAAATCCTAAAATAGCTACAATGTAACTATTAGTTATATTGTAGCTATATTAGGGTTTATTTTCTAGGTAAGTATTTAGTTTTAAATAGGAATAATTTATTTAATTATAGGAATATTATTTTGTTTAATTTAAATGATATTTAAGTTAGGGGGCTGTTAGGGTTAGGGATAGACTTAGGTTTAGGGTTAATAACTTTATTATAGTGTTTGCGAGGCGGGAGTGTGGCGATTTAGGGGTTAATACATTTATTATAGTGACGGCGAGGTCCGGTCGGCAGATTAGGGGTTAATAAGTGTAGGTAGGTGGCGGCGACGTTGGAGGGGGGCAGATTAGGGGGTAATAAATATAATAGAGGTGTCGGCGATGATAGGGGCAGCAGATTAGGGATTTATAGGGATAATGTAGGTGGCGGAGGTGTCCGGATCGGCAGATTAGGGGTTAATAATAAAATGCAGGTGTCAGCGATAGCGGGGGCAGCAGATTAGGGGTTAACAAGTGTAAAGTTAGGGGTGTTTAGACTCGGGGTTCATGTTAGGGTGTCAGGTGTAGACTTAGAGAGTGTTTTCCCATAGGAAACAATGGGACTGCGTTAGGAGCTGAACGCTGCTCTTTTGCAGGTGTTAGGTTTTTATCCAGCCAGCTCAGCCCCATTGTTTCCTATGGGCATATCGTGCACGAGCACATTTTTCCAGCTTACCGCTACTGTAAGCAACGCTGGTATTGAGGGTTGAAGTGGAGCTAAATTATGCTCAACGCTCCCTTTTCTGAGCCTAACGCAGCCACTCAGACAACTCTAAATACCAGCCTTGTCTTAAGGGTGCACTGGGAAAAAAAGCAGCGTTAGCTACACGGGTCTTTACCGACAAAACTCTAAATCTAGGCCATTGTATCCCAAATTGTGTAAGCTTATCTGAAATTTTAGCAACAATGATTAAGGAATATAACATTCATAGGTAAGTCAGCATTTAACTTGCTGCATAAATATCTGAGGCTAATCAACCTCTTAAACATAGGGGTAACAGGAAATTGAGCTGTGTTAGCACAAATGTAAAGTCAGAAAAACTAATGTCCAGTGTGACCATTCCAGTAAATGACCGCGGCTTTCTCCACACACAAGGTCTAACTGGACTGGAGTTAGTCATTGATGGAATGCAAGTATGTGGAATGCTTACGTGACCTTAGAGATGGAGCAGCTTACAATCCCCTCCTGGGACTCCCTTTATCGAGAGCTCGTGTACAAACGAGTAGCTTGGCAGCGTTCAGTAAGCCCTCCTCCTTCTACGTCACTGCACGTCCCTCTCCAGCGAGAGATTACAGCAATCCTAGGCAGCTTTTCTCATAGCCCACTCCAGTTACTGCATTCAGTTGTAAGAATGATCGGACACCTTTGGCAATGTATTCATCTTTCAAGGCATTGAGGTTTCCACATTTTCAGCCGTGACTGGCTATATATCAGCTTCCACAGCCTTCACAGACGTTACCATAAGCAGCCAATGGTTTAACATTGCTTAGCACCTTTTTCCTATGAAGGTCCAGATTAGAACATGGATAGCTTTAAAGTTTCTGTCCTATTTAAAAACAACAAGTGAGAGCCTTAACCAAAAACATACAGTATGTGTTTCACCCTCTAGGCAACCTCTTACTGGGGCTTCGTAAGGGCTACGATTACCTTGGTTCCAAACAGCCTTTTTAACCTCATGTAGCCCAATCCACTTTTTGAAAATACCTTTGGCTCTTAAAGGGACATTATCCTTACTGGTTTTATATACATATATCTTAATGAAGTATAACTTATATACATCTATTTACATAGTTCTCCTTTATTGGAACGGTATACACTTACTCAAAAATCATGTTTACTGACTTTTTAGCTTATGATCCCATTTATTCAAATATATACAGCAATAGGTTTATCCATATAACTTAACCATTTAGAGAAAACATGCATAATCAGACTTTTCATTTAAGCATAGTGAAAACTGGGTTTTCAGTGCAAAAATCCACTTTGCTTCTTTTTGCAGGAGAATTTTATCGATATCACCACCTCTATTATTAGGATCCCCCTTATCTATGGCTACAAACTTCAGGGAACGTGGATCCCCATCATGGCACTTTAAAAGTGTCTAGCTACATTAGTATCTCTCTTGTATAAAAAGAAAGGGAAGATTAATAAAATAATTTGTGATTAAATTTAAAAAAGAGCTGAATTCCCTTTCTTTTTAAGATGATATAGATAACCACAATAGCTATCCTCTTTTTCTCTCTATTTAATGTTAAAGATAATATATATATATATATATATATATATATATGTGTGTGTGTGTGTGTGTGTGTGTATACCTACATATATTCATATAGATATTAGTATATACAGTATATACCCGAGTCGTATGCAAAAGTTTAGGCACCCCTGACAATTTCCATGATTTTCATTTAGAAATAATTGGGTGTTTGGATCAGCAAATTCATTTTGATCCATCAAATAACTGAAGGACGCAGTAATATTTCAGTAGGGAAATAAGATTTATTGGATTAACATAAAATGTGCAATATGCATCAAAACTAAATTAGACAGGTGCATAAATTTGGGCACCCTTGTCATTTTGTTGATTTGAATACCTGTAACTACCTAGCACTTGTTAATTGGAACACACAATTGGTTTGGTGAGCCAATTAAGTCTTTAACTTCATAGACAAGGTTGTTCTCTTTGACTCTCCTCTGAAGAGTGGCAACATGAGGGCCTCAAAACAACTCTCAAATGACCTGAAAACAAAGATTGTGCAACATTATGGTTTAGGGGAAGGCTACAAAAAGCTATTGCAGAGATTTAAGCTGTCAGTGTCCACTGTAAGGAACATAGTGAGGAAATGGAAGACCACAGGCACAGTTCTTGTTAAGGCCAGAAGTAAAATATTGGAGAGGCAAAGGCAAAGGATGGTGAGAACGGTCAAAAACAGCCCACAGACCACCTTTCAATTACCTACAACATCATCTTTCTGCAGATGGTGTCACTTTGCATTGTTCAACAATTCAGCGTATGGGAGAGTAATGCAGAAGAAGCCTTTTCTGCACACATGCCACAAACAGAGTTGCTTGAGGTATGCAAACGAACATTTGGACAAGCCAGCTTCATTTTGGAAAAAGGTGCTGTCGACGGATGAAACAAAGATTGAGTAATTTGGTCATAACAAGGGGTGTTATGCATAGTCGCAAAAGAACACAATGTTCCAAGACAAACACTTGCTAGCCACAGCAAAATGTGGTGGATGTTCCATCATGCTGTCAGGTTGTGTGACCAGTGCCAGTACTGGGAATCTTGTTAAAGTTGAGGGTTGCATGGATTCCACTCAATATCAGCAGATACTTGAGAATAATGTTGAGGAATCAGTCACAAAGTTGAAGTTACGCCAGAGCTGGATATTTCAACAAGACAACGACCCAAAACACTGCTCAAAATCTACTCTGGCATTTATGCAGCGGAACAAGTACAATGTTCTAGAATGGCCATCCCAGTCCCCAGACCTGAATATCATTGAAAATCTTCCAGAATCCAGACACTCATTACAGGCTATAGGAAGCATCTAGAGGCTGTTATTTCTGCTAAAGGAGGCTCTACTAAATATTATTGCAATATTTCTGTTGGGGTGCCCAAATGTATGCATCTGTCTAATTTCGTTTTGATGCATATTGCACATTTTCTGTTAATCCAATAAACCTCATTTTACTACTGAAATATTACTGTGTCCTTCAGTTATTTGATAGATAAAAATGAAATTGCTGATCCAAACACCCAATTATTTAAAAATGAAAATCATTGAAATTGTCAGGGGTGCCTTAACTTTTGCATAAAACAGTAATTTACTAAATAATAACTATATGTATTTAGAAATATATGTTTAAAAATAAATAGAACATTTTCTTCTAAGTGAAGAAAATTGGAATATTCATAATTCATTTTGGATCATAGAGCAGTTAGTTAGACACGGTCAGGTTAGCATGCAAGAGATAGGTGTTAGTTTTCTCTATTTGTGTGCTCTATTGCAGTCTATGGGGAGAAGAAGTTAGCGCAGTTGCGATATTCAAAGTACAACATTTCACTTTCAACTTGTAATACACACGCTAATCCACTGGCGTTAAAAGTTTTCTTCTGGTGGTGTTTCAATGCAAGCCAAAGCGCTTAATAGCACGCCACTTGTAATTTGGCCCGTAATGGCATAAGTGATCTAATTTTTTTAAAGTGAAAAGGTCCATCGTTCTATCAGGTGATCACCATGGAACAGTGATAAAATAATGTGTGTGGAACAAATTTATGGGTACCATGGAAGGGTTGCCATTCCTCAGACACATTTAATACAATACAGGGGGCCCAATCCGATATGCAGCGTCACCCGCAAAAGCCGGCAACGCCAAATTTTGCGCTGGTTTGGTATCCTATATACGGCATAACCTAGAAGTTATGCTCCTATATTTCTGCCTTCGGCCGTAGTTTTTTGCGCAGTTTGGTATTCAATCTACAGCGTAAGGACTTATGTGGCGAAAATGGAGAAATCTTACTCCATTTTCACCTCACCACAAAATGCAGGCATAGTAAGCCTTACGCTGAGTATTGGAGCCCCGTAACTCCCTAAACTACCTACAAAATAAACGCATGCGCAATGTCAACCGCGATCCCCCGCCGCAATCCCTAATAAAGTGTTTAACCCCTAAACCGCCACTCCCGGACCCCGCCGCCACCTACATTAAATGTCTAACACCTAATGTGATCCCCCTACTCCGCCGCCACCTACATTAAAATGATTAACCCCTAATGTAATCCCCCTACACCGCCGCCACCTCTATTAAAATTATTACCCCCTAATGTGAGCCCCCTATCCCGCCCCCACCTATTTTAACTAAATTACCCCCTAATCTAATCCCCCTACCCCGCGGCCACCTATATTAAAATGATTAACCCCTAATCTAATCCCCCTACCCCGCCGCCAACTATTTTAAAATGATTAACCTCTAATCTAATCCCCCTACATCGCCACACCTATAATAAATGTATTACCCCCTAAAATACTAAAATGTCCCTACCCTAAACTAAATTACAAATAGCCCTGAAAAGGGCCTTTTGCGGGGCATTGCCCAAAAGTAACCAGCTCCATTACCAGCCCTTAAAAGGGCCTTTTGCGGGGCATTGTCCCAAAGTAATCAGCTTTTTTACCTGTAATCTGACCCCCCTACACCGCCGCCACCTATATTAAATATATTAACCCCTAATCTGACCCCCCCCTACACCGCCGCCACCTATATTAACTATATTAACCCTAATTATATAAGGTTTAATATAGTTAATATAGTTATTATATTATATATATTATTAATATAGTTAATAATTAATATAGTTATTATATTATATATATTAACTATATTAACCTTATCTAACACTAACACCCCTAACTTAATTATTATTGCAATAAATCTAAATAATATTAATCTTATTAACTAAAATATTCCTATTTAAAACTAAATACTTACCTATAAAATAACCCTAAGATAGCTACAATATAATTAATAATAACATTGTAGCTATTTTAGGGTTTATATTTATTTTACAGGTAACTTGGTATTTATTTTAACTAGGTACAATAGCTATTATTGGCTGATTTGAATAGCCAATAGAATGAGAGCTACTGTAATTCTATTGGCTGATTAGAATAGACAATAGAATTACAGTAGCTCTATTATTAGGGTTAATATAGTTAATATAGGTGGCGGCGGTGTAGGGGGGTCAGATTAGGGGTTAATATATTTAATATAGGTGGCGGCGGTGTAGGGGGATTAGATTACAGATTAAAAGAGCTGATTACTTTGGGACAATGCCCCGCAAAAGGCCCTTTTAAGGGCTGTTAATAGAGCTGGTTACTTTGGGGCAATGTCCCGCAAAAGGCCCTTTTAAGGGCTGGTAATAGAGCTGGTTACTTTGGGACAATGCCCCGCAAAAGGCCCTTTTCAGGGCTATTTGCAATTTAGTTTAGGGTAGGGACACAAGTATTTTAGGGGGTAATTTATTTAATAGGTGGCGGCGGTGTAGGGGGATTAGATTAGGGGTTAATACATTTAATATAGGTGGCGGTGGTGTAGGGGGATTAGATTAGGGGTTAACACATTTAATATAGGTGGCGGCGGTGTAAGGGGGTCAGAATAGGGGCTAATATAGTTAATGTAGGTGGCGGCGGGGTAGGGGATTAGATTAGGGGTTAATATAGTTAAAATAGGTGGCGGCGGTGTAGGGGGATCATATTAGGGGTAATATAGTTAATGTAGGTGGCAGCGGTGTAGGAGGATCATATTAGGGGGTAATATAGATAATGTAGCTGGCGGCGGGGTCCGGGAGCGGCGGTTTAGGGGTTAATACATTTATTGTTAGGAGTGAGAGGGGGGATTGCGGATAGAGGGGTATACGTGTCGGGCTATGTTTGGGAGGCGTGTTAGACAGTTACGGGAGATTTTATATTTTAGTCAGTTTTTGTAGGCGGCGGCAGTTTCTAAAGTGCCGTAAGTCACTGGCGACTCCAGAAATTTGTACTTACGCAGATTTCTGGACATTGCTAGTTACTTACGGCACTTTAGCATCTGACGGCGCCGTATATGGGATAGCTCGAGTTGCGAGCTGAAACTACGGGCAGGGCAGGTTTCCACGATTGCGCCGAAACCTGCGCCATATATCGGATCGCGCCCAGGGTATTCTTTCCTTGTAGTTTTCACATCCTATACTTATTTTATCATGTTGTTGAAGTCAGGGCTTATAGATCCTTTTTACAAGCATACATTTACAGGTATTCAAATATATAGGAAAATTAGGTGAGTGGGACATTTGTATAGGGTGATGCTTTTGGTGCAAGTATTTCATTTTGGAAGCTTTTTTTTAATAATATTTGTGCTATGCTAAATGAGTTTGGACAGAAATGTCAAAATGAGTAAATTCTTAGAAATGAGAATGTTTTGTAGTTTTAAATGTAATCTTGTATGTTTATAGTTAGATATTTTATTCCTACTCCTATCTGCATAGATTGAAAGATTTAATCTAGCAAAAAAATAGCAAACAAAATATGAAGATCAAATATTATTTTATTATAAAACAGAATTATAACTTGTGGTGATTTGGTGAATTGAAGTGATGCTATTTTTAATCTATGTAGAACTTAAAATATTAAGATATAACAACTTCCATGCTCATTGTTTACTAGTTATGCTATAGAAAATGTAATTGTAGTTCATTCTGCATGGTGGCTTTTTACAATTTTTGTATATTTTGAAAAACAACATATGATTTGTGTAGGTAATTCACAATAAATCACTGACATTAAAGTTTAGATAAGAAAAGCTAGTTTACGCACGTCTATCCCATTTCCTTACACTAAACTCTCTTCTTGACCCACTGCAATCTGGATTTCGTTCCCATCACTCTACAGAGACAGCAATTGTCAAGGTTACCAATGACCTACTTACAGCAAAATCCAAAGGCCACTTCTCTCTGCTTATCCTCCTTGACCTGTCTGCAGACTTTGACACTGTTGACCACCCTCTTCTGCTCCAAACCCTCCAATCTTTCGGCATCTGTGACACAGCTCTCTCGTGGTTCTCTTCCTATCTGACTAACCGTACATTTAGTGTAGCCTTCTCCGGAGCATCCTCTGCCCCGTTACCACTTTCTTTTGGGGTACCTCAATGCTTTGTCCTTAGTCCCCTTCTCTTTTCAATCTACACGTCGTCACTAGGTTCCTTAATAAAGTCCCATGGGTTTCAATACCATTTGTATGCTGATGACACCCAAATCTACCTCTCTGCACCAGACCTACCTCCTTCCTTACTAACCCGTGTCACTAACTGTCTTTCTCACATCTCATCTTGGATGTCCTCTCACTACCTTAAGTTAAATCTCTCCAAAACTGAACTCCTTATTTTTCCCCCTTCTTCCATTGTCTCCACCCCCAAAATTTCCATAACTGTTGATAATTCCATCATTACCCCTACCCTGCATGCCCGATGTCTTGGGGTCACACTTGACTCAGATATTTCCTTCACTCCTCACATTCAGTCCTTGGCTAAAGCCTTCCGCTTCCACCTTAAAAACATTGCTAAAATTAGACATTTCCTTACACAAGATACAACCAAGATTTTAATCCACTCTCTCATTCTTTCCCGCCTCGACTACTGCAATTCCGTTCTCTTTGGTCTACCTAGCTGCCGCATAGCTCCTTTACAATCCATTATGAATGCCCCTGCCAGGCTCATCTTCCTTACTCGTCGCTCTTCATCTGCTGCACCTCTCTGCCAATCCCTTCACTGGCTTCCTCTTGCCTTTAGGATTAAACATAAAATCCTCACCCTGACATATAAAGCTCTCAACTGCACTGATCCCCCCTACATCCCAGAACTTGTCTCTAGATACTCTCCCTCCCGTCCCCTTTGATCAGCTCAGGATCTCCTCCTCTCCTCCTCTCTTGTTACTTCCTCACATTCACGTTTACAGGACTTCTCCAGACTGGCCCCCATCTTGTGGAATTCCCTGCCTCGCTCCATAAGACTCTCCCCTAGTTTTAACAGCTTCAAGCACTCCCTAAAAACTCTACTATTCAGGGATGCATACAACCAACACAAACCTTTCCTAACGCCATTGCTTTCCCCTTGAACCCCTTAGAATGTAAGCCTATGGGCCCAGCTGTTTACAGATTGCTTCATAAGAGCCGACTACAACAGTGAAACTCTCGGCAGGGCCCTCTACCCAATTGACTCCTACAAAAGCTATCATGTACACCGACTGTGTTTACAGCGCTGCGGAATCTGTTGGCGCTCTACAAATACCTGATAATAATAATAATAATAAGAAGAAGAGGAATGCAAATGCCTAAATGAATACAAAATATTTGAAATGATTCAGCAGTGAAAGGGTTGATACTTTAATTGGTCGTTAATTTTCATGGCAGCAAATTGTAACTGAATTTTTAAATCACTCAAAACCAATTAAATAAAATACAATGCACATTAAAATATTCATACAATGTGATAGTCTGTGCCTTCACATTAGTAAAGGATGTTGAACATAAACTTGACTTTATTTCTACGTATGTGTGTCTGCTAGAACATTGTGTGTGTTTTACTGTCTAAGTTTTCATTCTTGTGACAATTTTAATCTCTAGCACTAATGTTAAAGTCAATATGTGCTGGTTCAAGACAGTTATATATGACATTAAGTCAATGTTTGCCATTGTCTAGGGGGAGCTGGTTCTACTTTACAAAATTTCACATTCACACTGATAACAATATTGGATTCCACTCTCATGGAGACACAAATATAAGCTGATAAGGGGCAACTGCTAAATCAATCTAATTGAATTTGAAGCACTTTAATAGTTTTGAAAGTTTACACTACCTTATGTGAGTTCCTGAAATAAATGTATTTATGATGTAAAGAAAGTTTTTGTTCCTTTTAATATATATTTGTTATTATTATTTATTTATATTTTTAATTTTACTTTTTCCAGAAAAGGAGTAGTCGCAGATGCTAGCAGAAAATATATAACATTATTTTAAAATCTAAAAATGTATTTTTATAAATTACTTACGGTTAAAAACACACAATATAGTGTAATATATGTCTGTAAAAGGAAAAGAGTCAACCCCCATGTAAAAAGCTAAAAAAATATTAGTTATTTCAAAACCCCAGAGGTGGGGGATTTAATCTCTTCTATACATTTCCTTTATCAGCCATCACCCCAGGGAATAAAATGAGTTATTCACGAAAATGGACTTAAAAAGACGGTAAATGTATTGCGATTGTATTTTTGTGTATATATTAACATACCATCAGTGTTTTAAAGTTATTAGAACAGATTAAAACCTTGTTTGCTGTAATTGTTTTTTTAATGGTCAAACAACCCACACAAATCCTTAGTGGGGCGAGCTAATTGTTTGGCTTCAGTAGAAATGATATAACAAAAAAAAATTAAATAGTAGTCTTGCCATGTGCTCTTTCAGTTTATAGGACTGGAAAATTTTCAGACTAATCATGGGAAAAAGGAGCAAAATAAATAATAAATAATAAAAATGTATTGCAAAGTTGTTATACTATGCATAGCTATGCATTTTATATGACAATTTCAAATAATTTAAATACTATTTCAAAGAGATTTTTTGCACTAAATACCCTTATACCTGGGGGCAATCCAATATACGGCGTACTATTCAGCGCAAGCGAGGTAACCCGCACAGCCCGTAGTTTCACCTCGCACATCGGGGTATCCAATATACCCCGCCGGCAGTTGCTAAAGTGCCGTAAGTCAGACAAACTAGCGATGTCCAGAAATAAGCGTAAGTACAAATTTCTGGAATCGCCAGTGACTTACGGCACTTTAGAAACTGCCGGTGCCTACAAAAACTAACTAAACTTTTAAATCTCCCGTAACTGTCTAACACGCCTCCCAAAAATAGCCCTCTATCCGCAATACCCCCTCTCACTTCTAACAATAAATGTATTAACCCAAAGACCGACAACCCCCCACAACGCAATAAGCCTAATTATTAACCCCTAAACCGCCATAGCCCACACCGCAATAAACCTATCCTAGTATTAACCCCTAAATCTCCGCTCCCGGACCCCGCCACCACCTATTTTAAATATATTACCCCCTAATCTGACCCCCCTACACCGCCACCACCTACATTAAATATATTAACCCCTAATCTGACCCCCCTACACTGCCGCCACCTATATTAAATGTATTACCCCCTAAACCTAAGTATAACCCTAACACCCCCTAACTTAATTATTATTTAAATAAATCTAAATAATATTAATATTATTAACTAAATTATTCCTATTTAAAACTAAATACTTACCTATAAAATAAACCCTAAGATAGCTACAATATAATTAATAATTACATTGTAGCTATTTTAGGGTTTATATTTATTTTACAGGTAACTTTGTATTTATTTTAACTAGGTACAATAGCTATTAAATAGTTAATAACTATTTAATAGCTACCTAGTTAAAATAATTACAAACTTACCTGTAAAAAAAATCCTAACCTAAGTTACAAATACACCTAACACTACACTATCAATAAATTAATTAAATAAACTACAATTATCTAAACTAAAATACAATTAAATAAATTAAACTATATTACAAACCCCCCCCACTAAATTACAAAAAATAAAAAAATATTACAAGAAGTTTAATCTAATTACACCTACTCTAAGCCCCCTAATAAAATAAAAAAGCTCCCCAAAATAATAAAATTTCCCTACCCTAAACTATATTACAAATAGCCCTTAAAAGGGCCTTTTGCGGGGCATTGCCCCAAAGTAATCAGCTCTATTACCAGCCCTTAAAAGGGCCTTTTGCGGGGCATTGCCCCAAAGTAATCAGCTCTTTTACCTGTAAAAAAAAGAAAAATCCCCTCCACATTACAACCCACTACCCACACACCCCTACTCTAAAACCCACCCAATCCCCCCTTAAAAAAACCTAAGTCTAACCCCCAAGTGGTCCTTACCTGTCCTGAAGACCGGCGGAGAAGGTCCTGTTCCAGGCGGTGAAGTCTTCTTCCAAGCGGCGACCTCTTCTTCTTACAGGAATCAGCCGGCGCGGAGCGGAGGAGTTGAAGACCAATGACCACGGAGCTGAAGACCGTCGACTCTGGAACTGAAGACCGGCGATGCTGGAACTGAAGATTGGTGACGCTGGAACTGAAGATCGGTGACGCTGGAACTGAAGACCGTGGAGCCATGGAGCGTGGAGGATCCTCTTCATATGATCTCCGCCATACACTGAATAGGAATTCAAGGTACACAATTAAAAATGGTGTCCCTTGAAGTCCTATTGGCTTATTTGAGCCTTCAAATTCAAATCAGCCAATTGGATGAGAGCTACTGTAATTCTATTCCTCCACGCTCCATGGCTCCGCAGTCTTCAGTTCAAGCATCGCCGATCTTCAGTACCAGCGTCACCGGTCTTCAGTTCTAGAGTCGATGTTCTTCAGCTCCGTGGTCATTGGTCTTCAACTCCTCCGCTCCGCGCTGGCTGGTTCCTGGAAGAAGAAGAGGTCGCCGCTTGGAAGAAGACTTCACCGCCTGGAACAGGACCTTCTCCGCCGGTCTTCAGGACAGGTAAGGACCACTTGGGGGTTAGACTTAGGGGGATTGGGTGGGTTTTAGAGTAGCGGTGTGTGGGTGGCGGGAAATTTTAATATTTTGGGGGGCTTTTTTATTTTATTAGGGGCTTAGATTAGGTGTAATTAGATTAAACTTCTTGTAATATTTTTTTATTTTGTGTAATTTAGTGTTTGTTTGTTTTTGTAATATACTTTAGTTTATTTAATTGTATTTTAGTTTAGATAATTTAGTTTATTTAATTAATTTATTGATAGTGTAGTGTTAGGTGTATTTGTAACTTAGGTTAGGATTTATTTTACAGGTAATTTTGTAATTATTTTAACTAGGTAGCTATTAAATAGTTATTAATTATTTAATAGCTATTGTACCTAGTTAAAATAAATACAAAGTTACCTGTAAAATAAATATAAACCCTAAAATAGCTACAATGTAATTATTAATTATATTGTAGCTTTCTTAGGGTTTATTTTATAGGTAAGTATTTAGTTTTAAATAGGAATAATTTAGTTAATAATATTAATATTATTTAGATTTATTTAAATAATAATTAAGTTAGGGGGTGTTATGGTTAGATATTTTATTTAGGTGGCGGCGGTGTAGGGGGGTCACATTAGGGGGTAATATATTTAATATAGGTGGCGGCGGTGTAGTGGGGTCAGATTAGGGGGTAATATATTTAATATAGGTGGCGGCGGTGTAAGGGGTCAGATTAGGGGGTAATACATTTAATGTAGGTGGCAGCGGGGTCCGGGAGCGGCGGTTTAGGGGTTAAACACTTTCGGCTAGATTAAGAGTTTTGTCGGTAAAGACCCGCATAGCTAACGCTCCTTTTTTTCCTACCGCTGCTTCCAAACAATGCCACTTCAACCCTCAATACCAGCGTTGCTTACGGTAGCGGTAAGCTGGCAAAACGTGCTCGTGCACGATTCCCCCATAGGAAACAATGGGGCAGTTTGGGCTGGAAAAAAACCTTACACCTGAAAAAAAGCAGCGTTAAGCTCCCAACACAGCCCTATTGTTTCCTATGGGGAAACACTTTCTAAGTCTGCACCTAACACCCTAACATGTACCCCGAGTCTAAACACCCCTAACCTTATACTTATTAACCCCTAATCTGCCGACCCCGCTATCACTGACACCTGCATTACACAATTAACCCCTAATCTGCCGCTCTGGACACCGCCGCCACCTACATTATTTTTATTAACCCCTAATCTGCCCCCCCAACTTCGCCGCCACCTAACTACAAGTATTAACCCCTAATCTGCCGACCGGACCTTGCCGCTACTCTAATAAATGTATTAACCCCTAAAGCTAAGTCTAACCCTAACTCCCCCCTAAGTTAAATATAATTTAAATTTAACAAAATAAATTAACTCTTATTAAATAAATGAATCCTATTTAAAACTAAATACTTACCTGTTATATAAACCCTAATATAGCTACAATATAATGAATAATTATATTGTAGCTATTTTAGGATTTATATTTATTTTAAAGGAAACTTTGTATTTATTTTAACTAGGTACAATAGCTATTAAATAGAAATATTTTTACATATTACAAAAATTACCTGTAAAATAAATCCTAACCTAAGTTACAATTAAACCTAACACTACACTATCATTAAATTAATTAAATAAATAAATTAGCTACCAATACCTACAATTAAATACAATTAAATAAACTAAACTAACTTACAAAAAAAAAAAAAACACTAAATTACAGAAAATAAAAAAATATTACAAGAATTTTAAACTAATTACACCTAATCTAAGCCCCCTAATAAAATAAAAAAACAAAATATTAAAAGTCCCTACCCTATTCTACATTACAAAGTAATCAGCTTTTTTACCAGCCCTTAAAAGGGCTTTTTGCGGGGCATGCCCCAAAGTAATCAGCTCTTTTGCCTGTAAAAAAAAATACAACCCCCTAACATTAAAACTCACCACCCACATACCCCTACTCTAACCCACCCAAACCCCCCTTAAATAAACCTAACACTACCCCCCTGAAGATCTCCCTACCTTGAGTCGTCTTCACCCAGCCGGGCCGAAGTCTTCATCCGATGGGGCAGAAGAGGATATCCAGACCGGCAGAAGTCTTCATCCTATCCGGGCAGAAGAGGACATCCGGACCGGCAGATATCTTCATCCAAGCGGCATATTCTATCTTCATCCATCCGGAGCGGAGTGGAGCCATCTTCTTCCCAGCCAACGCGGATCCATCCTCTTCAACCGACGCCTACTCGTTGAATGAAGGTTCCTTTAAATGACGTCATCCAAGATGGCGTCACTCGAATTCTGATTGGCTGATAGGATTCTATCAGCCAATCGGAATTAAGGTAGGAAAAATCTGATTGGCTGACGGGGTACAACCGGACACATTTCTCAGGTCACTCCTGGATATCCGGAAGTCTCCTCCCACCAGCTTCACAGGACACTGCAAACTCACAGACCTCACACGATGCAAAGTCAAATGTCCCAATTTTCAATGAGAGTAATGAACACAGATGTTAGCAGTGTCCACATACAAGCAATGCATCGTTAAGTGCCGTAGTAAGTTCCACTGGGAATACCGCCCAATCAGAAGAGCGGATCAGGTGGGCGGGTCCGACCGGTGATGTGTGGTCATAGCAATACTTGGCCTCTAAACATGTTAAACACAAAAGAAATCATGGTAAAGTACTCATTTAGTCACCATACAGAACCTATAGCACAAAAGCCCTGCTGCTAGAAACCCCTGGCTCAACCACCCAAAAATTGCCTGAACTATAAAAATGCTTAAAGATGGGGGATATTAGTAACACTGCCCTATAAAATATTACTCATTAAATGGGCAATGTGCAAAAGGGGGCTTAGATCAGGAAATAATTATCTGAAATGGCTTGCAAATTTGTACAGCTAGGCTACAACCCACGACTAATTGAGTAAAAGTATGGTTGAAGATTCTGAAACTACGATTCCAGATGCAGATAAAGACAGCACACAACGATTGACATTCACCACAATGTACTGTCCAACCATGAGTAATTTGGGTAAGCATTGGCATATCATCAAAAGTGACTCTATTCTCCAATTTGATAAATGACAACATCCCAGGGTGGGCTACAAAAGGAATAAGAATCTAAAAGACTCCTTGATGATCATGGACCCCTCCCACTGCTACAGCAAAGCAAATTGGCTGCAACTTAATAAGAAAAAAGGGTTGCTTTAGGTGTGCAGGGTACACTACTTGTAGTGCAATGGTACCTGGCTCTACCTTTTTCCTCCATACACCAACAAGAGATTTAGCATTAAACACTTTATCACCTACACCACCACTTGCATTTTGTACCTGTTGAACTGTAGCTGTTGGAGATTCTATGTTGGCCAAACCTTGTCAACCACAGATCATCTATCAGGAATGCCATAAAAAATAAGAGTGACCAACCAGTGACTAGGCATTTCCTTGAGGCTGGCCATATGGTAAATGACCTACGATTCATCCTGATAGACCATATCTATCGAAACAAGATACTCCTGCCAACCGAAGCAAGATGGATCCACCATCTAAATACTGTTCAAACGAATGGACTGAATACAGTTATAGACTGGCACTGTTTTTTTATGACATCTAGGTTCCTTAAGTCCTGACAATGAGGGTCCATGATCTGTTCCATACCATTTGAGAGTCCACTTTTTATTTATTGGAGCTGTTTTACCACAAGAGCCTAAATGGTTGCTGTTCCCAATATACATAGGCGCACTTGATTAGGTAGTTATTCTTATGTGTTATTCCTGAGGGGTTCCTTTTGTTCATCTTCTGGCTTTGTAATTACAGGCCCCCCCCCCTTCACAATACTTAATAATTTGGCCTAGGTGTCTACTAATCTATTGCCATAGCCAAATATTATTTAATGATGTTAGCCCCCTTTTGCGCATTGCCCATTTAATGAGTAATATTTTATAGGGCAGTGTTACTAATACCCCCCCCATCTTTAAGCATTTTTATAGTTCAGGCATTTTTATAGTTCAGGCAATTTTTGTGTTGTTGAGTCAAGGGGTTTCTAGCAGTAGGGCTTCTGTACTATAGGTTCTGTATGTTGACTAAATGAGTACCATAATTTATTTTGTGTTTAACATGTTTAAAGGCCAAGTCTTGCTATGACCCCACATCGCCAGTCGGACCTGCCCACCTGATCCGCTCTTCTGATTGGGTGGTATTCCCAGTGGAGCTTACTACGGCACTGAACAGTGTGTTGCCATAGCAACGCAGACGCTGGCTTTTGAGTGGGTCCGGATGGCACCTAGTTCATCTCTCCCCGCAGGCCAGTGGGACTCTTGGTCTGGCGTGCAACATGCTGGCCCTGTAAGTTAACCACTACCTAATAATTTTACGTATTTTGAGCAATTGGGCTGAAGTTTGGGTTACTTTGTCTATTGGATGTTGTAATGATTGCTATCAGTCTGTGAATAGGTTATCTATGCACTACACGACATGTTGTTGTTATATGGCAGTCTAAGTCAGACACGCTATGCAGTTGTTTTCCTGCTTATTTGCATATCACTATATTTCTCTACTTGTCCCTTCATCGATGTCCTGTGTATTTCTGGTTAACTTTTACATGTCACATTTATTTATTTATAATCATGCTCAGACTGCTGTTTCTAGCAGCAGGGCTTCTGTATTATAGGTTCTGTATGGTGACTAAATGAGTACTTAACCATGATTTCTTTTGTGTTTAACATGTTTAGAGGCCAAGTCTTGCTATGACCACACATCGCCGGTCGGACCCGCCCACCTGATCCGCTCTTCTGATTGGGTGGTATTCCCAGTGGAACTTACTACGGCACTGAACGGTGTGTTGCCATAGCAACGCAGACCCTGGCTTTTGAGTGGGTCCAGATGGCACATAGTTCATCTCTTCCCGCAGGCCAGTGCAACATACTGGCCCTGTAAGTTAACCACTACCTAATACTTTTACGTATTTTGAGCAATTGGGCTTAAGTTTGGGTTACTTTGTCTATTGGGGGTTGTAATGATTGGTATCAGTCTGTGAATAGGTTATCTATGCACTACACGGCATGTTGTTGTTATGTGGGGGTCTAAGTCAGACATGCTATGCAGTTGTTTTCCTGCTTATTTGCATATCACTATATTTATCTACTTGTCCCTTCATCAATGTTCTGTATTTCTGGTTAACTTTTAAATGTCACATTTATTTATAATCATGCTCAGACAGATTTTTCTATTAGGATACACATTGTTTGTTTACTATGTGACTGGGTGGTTACTATGACTACCATTTGGCATTTTTTTGGTCCTAATTGTGGTTGGGGCTTTGATGTGTTTGCACTATAAATTGTTTGAAATATGTATACACTGTGTCTGAGGAAGGGGATACTTTGTCCCCAAAACATTACTACTTTTCACAGTAAAGGATTATTTTTAAAAAGACCAGAAAGTGCAAGTTATTTTTGTTCTGCTGTATTTACTCTGCACTAGCACCCTGGCAGTTGTTGTATTGAGTAAGAGTGGTCTTCCTTGCTACTATATATATATATATATATATATATATATATATATATATATATATATATATAGTGAACAAGTGCTGGTAAGGCATGAAACATGTCTGCTGTACAGGACCCCAGCAGTTCTCATTTACTGATATAATTGTGCTAGTGTCAATCGAGTGGTATTTAGCTTGTGTAACGGTAACTTGCTTTATTACCATATCGATACATTCTTTTTCTGTTTTTAACTTGGAGGATTTAATAAACTTTGGAATACGTTTTACCTACAGAGTGCCCGGATATTCTTTGTTTTCCCTATATATATATATGTGTGTGTGTGTAAAATATACATCTATACCTATATATCTATATGAATATATATACCCAAATCTTAAACCTATCCCTTCTTACTGGTTCATTCCAATTTTCTTTTGAACATGCAAAGTTCACTCCCATAATCAAAAAAATCCACCCTTGACCCTAATTCTCCTGCCAACTATCACTCACATCAATTCTTACACTAACATCCAAATTCCTTGAAAAAAATAATTTATGCCCTCCTAATCCACTTCCTATCCTCCAAATACTTGCTTTACCCCCTGCAATCTAGCTTCCGTCCCCAACACTCAACTGAAACTGCCCTCATCAAGGTAACTAACCATCTTCCTTGTGCTAAAAGTAGCAGTCACAATGCTATTATTATCTTACTTGACCTCTCAGCTGCCTTTGACACAGTCAACCACCTCCTCCCACAGACTCTCAGCTCTCTTGGGCTCTGTGACACTGCTCTCTCTTGGATCCACTCTTATCGTTCTAACAGGTACTTTTCTATGTCATTTGCTGGTGACTCCTCCTCTTCATTGCCTCTATCAGTTGGAGTACCTCAGGGCTCTGTCCTGGATCCTCTACTCTTCTCCATTTTTACTTCTTCACTTGGTAAACTTATCAACATCTATGGCTTCAAATATCACCTCTATGCTGATAACACTCAGATCTACCTCTCCAACCCTGCTCTCTCTCCCACTGTCCTTTCTCACATCAATTACTTTTTATGTGGTGTTTCTTCCAGGAAGTCCTCTCACCATCTAAAGATTAACATGTTCATGATTGAGCCCCTTCTAACCCCCCTCTGATATCAGACATTTCTATAACGGTCAATAACATCACTTTCTCCCCATCACCCCAAGGCCGTTGCCTTGGAGTTACACTTGACCTCCATCTGTCCTTCATCCCCCACATCCAATTGATCTCTTCATACTGCCACAACCACCTACACAATATTTCCAAAATACTTCAGTTTCATTGCGCTGACACTATTAAGCAACTGATCCTCTGCCATGTAATTTCCTGTCTTGACTACTGCAAGAACCTACTAAGAATTGCACAGAGGGAAATTCCTTATGTGCAATTCTTAGAGGCAACAGGGGTAGGAACTGAACCACCCTGGTTAATAAGGGCAACAAGGGCAATTTATCTCTGACAAAAAAAATCTGTGTTCTTCCCTGAGACAAGGAGCAGCAGGTCTACATCCTTAAAATCAAATAATGTGCTTCCTACAGACACTGAGAGGGTGGAATCTTTGCAGCCTTATCCAAATGAAGTTATCTGCAGCTGTCTATACCATGATAGAGTCAGCTGGATAGTTCTGATATTCCAGCAGGCATGCAATCACTTTTTGTGATGATTGTTAAATTTGAGTGGATTTCTTCTTACATACCTGATCTACATGTGTTGGTGTTGTGTACGTCGCCCCCTGTTTTTTACTGAACTTTTTGTAGAACTGACATCCTGAACCAGAGTACTCAGCATTGGAGGAGCAGCCTGATTAGCTATCATTGAACTAGTACCATTTTTTCCTTAGATTTGGACTTCTTATTTATCCGTAACAAACATAGAATGAGACACCTATAGTGCTGAACAAAGCAAGATCCCACCTCCAAAGGAAAATGGCCGTTGTTTCTCCAGCTGTATCAATAAAACACTGCTCCTGTGAGAAGCTAGCGGTTTGTATTGTAAAGCAGAAAAAAGGTAATTCAGGTGTGGGAAACAAGTGAAGGTAAATGTGGCAACAATCTAAGCCGGCACTAGCAAGTGTGGTTAAAAAATTCCCATTTTAATGAAAACAGTACACTTCGCAGGACATAGATAGAGGAGTGTAGATACAGTGGAACAAGTCCTACGTCACCTGATGTGTTTCACACTGTTGTGGCGCTTTCTACACTCCTCTATCTATGTCCTGCGAAGTGTAAGTTTTTTTACTGTTTTCAATAAAATGGGAATTTTTTAACCACTTGCTAGTGCCTGCTTCCATTGTTGCCACATTATAACTTCACTTGTTTCCACACCTGGATTACCTTTTTTTCTGCTTCTTCTTATTTAGTTAATATATATTGATTTCATATTCACCAGCCTCCAGCCTCCAGGCTGGAGAATATATTCAGGGAATCCCTTTCTAAGCACTGGCCCCTACATTTTTATTATTAGTTTTTTTTTTGTTTATTTTTTATGACCTCCATCCCCTATATAGAAAAAATAATTGTATAGATACTAGCGGGGTCTGAGTTTTGTGCGATTCATAGA
Organism: Bombina bombina; assembly: GCF_027579735.1. Taxonomy (NCBI): domain Eukaryota; kingdom Metazoa; phylum Chordata; class Amphibia; order Anura; family Bombinatoridae; genus Bombina; species Bombina bombina. The sequence continues at coordinate 836,208,523 of NC_069501.1, forward strand.
GAGACCACAGCGCCCCCGGTCTTGATCGCAGCCGGCTAGGGAGGTCCTGTGATCTGACAGCCAAACAGAAAAGGGGGGAGATAGGAGGAGGAAAAAAGCAGCTTGAAAAAGGTGATTGAGATCGAAAGTTTCCATCTACCTGAATACCAAGAGTGACAAGCGATATTTACAGCAAAGAAAGTTCTATCTACCGGTGGATACACACTCCAGAGGGCTTAATCCTTATCAGTGTTACCGAATCATCCTTACCTCATATGATTGGGGGATTTTAACGTAAGTGCATACCCAAAAGGGGGACACACATCTATCTAAAGAAGAATATTGAACTGTTCTCTACTATTTCATTTGTTCATCTGCTATATTGGGGACTAGTAACACCTGCTTTTCATCAATATCACTTTCATAATGTTGTTTATGAGAGACTTTTGAATATCTGACATTGTATTTTGGGGCTTTCTGAGTTCTAATATATGCATGTATAATAATATTAGCATAAATTTGCTCTATCAGTGATATATACTCTCTATCTTATTTAGTGCCATCTCTATATATCTTGTGTTTGTATATGTATATATATATATATATATATATATATATATATATATATATATATATATATAGTTGTTTATATGTTTGTATGTGTGCACATTAAAGATGATCAGGGAAGATAAATTAGTTTCCCTAAATATTCATTCCCTGCACTATTCGGTTTTCATTTAATTGAAAACAAAATTAAAATATATTTGCGTTAAACATTTACGTTCATTTTCATTAAAACAAATGTAAATGTTTCAAAGCTACAGGTTAACCTGTAGCTAGATACTTATCCTAACGTGCTCTGGAGAGTGCGCAAACTCAGTCCTCTTCTTGGCAGAGCAGTTCAGCTTCCAGGACCTGCTCTAAAGTTTGAAGAGGATCGAGAGAGTACGCTCTCCAGAGCGTGTTAAGGTTAGTGTAAAGCCTTAAAAATCAAATTAAACTAAACTAATAAATACTGATTAATTCCTTTGATATTTTTTTGTTTTCTTTAAATTTCTTTGAAGCATTCATTCAGATATTATATATACATTCATCTGAAATTGAGTGCACATCTCAGGGTCAATTTATTAAATGCTGGGTGGACATGATTCGCTGTAGACATGTGCGTTTCGCTTCGTTCCGAATCGAAATTCAGATAAATTTGTCAATTGGATTGGAATAGCCAACAGATTGCGAGCTTAATCCTATTGGCTGATTGGATCAGCCAATAGGATGAAAGCTAAATCCTATTGGCTGATTGCAACAGCAATAGGATTTTTTCCCCTTTAATTCCTATTGATTGATAGAATTTTATCAGCCAATCGGAATGTAAGGGAGGCCATCTTGGATGACGTACCTTAAAGGGAAACTTCATTCTACAGCGACCATCGGAAGAAGAGGATGCTCCGCGCCGGATGTCTTGAAGATGGATCTGCTCTACGCCGGATGGATGAAGATAGAAGATGCCGTCTGGATGAAGACTTCTACTGGCTTCGATGAGGACTTCTGCCACTTAGATGAGGATGGATGCCCGGTCTTCAAAAACTGTAAGTGGATCGTCGGGGGTTAGTTTTGGGTGGGTTTTTTTTTTAGAGTAGGGTCTGGGCAGTAAAAGAGCTAAATGCCCTTTTAAGGGCAATGCCCATACAAATGCCCTTTTCAGGGCAATGGGGAGCTTAGGTTTTTTAGATAGGTTTTTATTTGGGGTGTTGGTTGTGTGGGTGGTGGGTTTTACTTTTGGGGGGTGTTTGTATTTTCTTTTTTCAGGTAAAAGAGCTGATTTCTTTTGGGCAATGCCCTGCAAAAGGCCCTTTTAAAGGCCATTGGTAGTTTATTGTAGGCTAGGGGGTTATTTTTTTTTTTTTTTTTGATAGGGCTATTAGATTAGGTGTAATTGTTTTTAATTTTTGATACTGTGTTTTTATTTTTTGTAACTTAGTAATTTTTAATTGTAGATTTAAATAATTTGAGTAGGGTTAGGTTTTTAAATATGTAATATAGTTAATTTAATTGGTAGTTTAATGTAATTTTAGTATAATAGTTAGGGTAGGTTAATTAATAGTTTAATATAGTTTAATGTAATTGTAGTATAATAGTTAGGGTAGGTTAATTAATAGTTTAATATAGTTTAATGTAATTGTAGTATAATAGTTAGGGTAGGTTAATTAATAGTTTAATATAGTTTATTTTAATTCTAAAGGTAAGTTTAAATTTATTATAAGATAGGGATGAGGTAATTTTAATATAAAGTTAACGGGTTGTTAGGTTTAGGGGTTAATAGCTTAATTTAGCTTATGGAGATGTGGGGGGCTGGTGGTTTAGGGGTTAATAGGTTTAGTAAGTGGTAGTGATGTGGGAGGCCAGGGGTTTAGGGGTTAATACATTTATTTAGTTGTGGCGGTGTCCAGGAGTGGCGGGATAGGGGTTAATACATTTATTTAGTTGCGGCGAGGTCCGGGAGCAGCGGGATAGGATTTAGGGAGTGGCGGGATAGGGGTTAATATGTTTATTTAGTTGCGGTGGAGTCCGGGAACAGTGGGATAGGGGTTAAACATTTTAGTATAGTGGCAGTGTTTAGTGACAGGGTATAAATAAAGTTGGGAAAAAGCCGAATAGCAGCGAGATTGATGACTGCTAGTTAACAACAGTCCGCTGCTCATCGCCCAGTACTTAGCCGTTTTTTTGATAAATATGGAGATCGTATTCAGGTCCATGGCCACAATGTTAGGCGATGTTAGGTGAGCGTATTGGTGCCGGCAAATGCAGCATATTTGACGGCTTGATAAATAGGCTTTATAACCTCCTTTGGATTCCAGTACCACTTATATGCTGATGATACCCAAATCTTTCCTCTCCTGTTATCTCTCCCTCTTTACTCAACCAGATTTCTGACTGCCTCTCTGCAATTTCCTCTTGGATGTCTTCATACTACCTCCAACTCAATCTGTCCAAAACTGAGCTGCTTCTTATCCCCCTTCGTCGAGACATCCAGCACCTGACATTTCTCTGATGGTTGGAGACTCTATTCTCAACACCTCACCCCAGGTCCGCTGTCTTGAGGTCACACTAGACTCAGAACTCACATTCAACCCACATATGCAAGTGCTTTCCAAATCCTGCCATTCACACCAACGCAACATTTCCAGAATTTGTCCCTTCCTTACTCAAAAAACAACAAAAATACATATTCATTCCCTCATTTTGTCACGCATTGATTATTGCAATCTACTCCTAAATGGCTTTCTAAAACACAGACTCTCCTCCCTCCAATCTATTATGAATGCTTCTGCTAGACTTATCCACCTAAGTTGCCGATCTACATCAGCTGCTCCGCTCTGCCAGTCTCTACACTGGCTCCCCATACACTCCAGAATACAATTTAAAGTATTAACCCTAACTTACAAAGCACTCAACAGTCTAACTCTCAACTATATTTCCTCTCTCATCGTGAAATATTCCCCATCCTGTCCTCTTTGATCAACCTCTGACCTACGTCTCTACACTCCTGTTATCTCTACATCCCACTCCCACCTCCAAGACTTCGCACGTGCTGATCCTGTCCTCTGGAACTCTCTACCCCACTCCATAAGACTGTCTCCAACCTTGTATAGCTTCAGACGCTCCTTGAAAACATCACCTATTCAGAGAGCCTTACCATCTCTCCTCCATCCCTCATCCGAACCAAACTAATACATGAACTGCCTGACTCACTACTGCAAATACCACCAATGTAACAAGCTACCCCAACCTTATGTCTCTGCACCCTAAACCTATAGACTGTGAGCTCTCTGGATCAGGGCCCTCTTCCTCCTGTACTAGATACGTTTAGTTTTTTTATGTTTGGCATTTTATCACAAATCTTTGTCATTGTGTATCCCTATCATTGTACCCATCGCTATGGAATTTGGCGGCACTATACAAATAAATGATAATTGGCATTTTATCACAAATCTTTGTCATTGTGTACCCCTATCATTGTACCCATCACTATGGAATTTGGCGGCACTTTACAAATAAATGATAATAATAATAATAATAATAATACACTATATATATATATATATATATATATATATATACACACACAAATTACATTTCTTTCCATCAAACACATTGCCATATCCCTTTAAAATACTTTTAAAATCTATTTTTCAATCTAAATGTTTTATATATATATATATATATATATATATATATATATATATATTTAACACGGTTTTATTTGCTCTTGAGAAAGGCATAAATATTGCCGAAATGCGTAGAGTTTTTTTTTTATCTTTGTTCTTAATAAATAGAGCTGTATTTTCATCAATGGCTTGTTGGTGATTTTGAAAATAAAGGTTGCTGTACAGTAACTATCCTGTGAGTATACTGCATTAAATTTCTCAAATGTATGACGTTAGTGCACTATCTGCTTTATTATATCTTTGAGGTGGAAACCGTCTGATGTGACCAGAGGAATAAAGCAAAATTCAGCTACATCCCTAAGAGACACAGTGCCACCATCTTTGTATCTACACTTCAAGTTATACGGTTGAGATGAACCGGGGCAGGCAGAGATCTCTTTTAAGGGAAGTTTTTAACACAGTTGAATACTTATCGACATATCTTTTTGGATAGACCATACAATTTTAACCCTTTGAGTGCTGATGATGGCTCTGAACCATCACAGAGTTTCTCACTCTGGTGCGAATGACGGCTCAGAGCCTTGAGGGAGAGCTGGGGGCTCCTAACCGCTCCTACCCCGGCGATCATGCCTGTAGAGTGACAGGCATCGCCGGGGCTTCACGTGATGTACAGTGACGTCACGCGCAATGACGTGATGAAGACACTGCGCAACTTTATTTATACTTAACAATGTTAAGTATAGGAGAAGGGGGCATGCTGCTTAGAAGCCTGTATCTCAGGCATCTAAGCAGCTACTGACCCCCAAGACCCACTGTTGGGAAGATAATCACCTAACCTTTCCAACAGTGTAAGTCTTGGGGGTCTGTAAAAAAAAAAGTTAAAACATTTTTTTTCAAAAATTAAAAAAATAAAAAACATTAGAAAATATTAGCACCCAGGTTGGAAAGTGCTTAGCACTCAAATGGTTAAACAACTCAAAGCACTTCATTATATTGTTATCCTTTGCTGAAGAAATAGCTTTTCACTACTGGCAGCTAGCTGAACACTCTAGTTAGCCAATCACAAGAGACAAATGTGTGCAGACACCAATCAGCAGCTAGTTCTCACTAGGGATTTTGTATTGACGCAATGGACAACTGGACATCTAGCTTCATGAAAAAGAGAGCATATCAACTTAGGATACATTGTTACAGTTACTTAAGTTAGAAGAATTTCTCAGGAGGAATGTGTATATTAACATAAGACACATGAGTGTTATTGATTTATTTTATTTTATATCATAACAAACAGGTGACATCTACATGATTAATGAATATACATAAGAAATAATAATAATAATAATTAAAAAAAATACAAAAAAATAATGTATTGGATAGATATTATTTTTAATTTTAATTTTAATTTTTCTATGTATCTGTTGTTTACTAGTATTAAACAAACAATCTGGGAGATTTGTTACTTCATATATAAATGTTAAGATGGAAATAAATGTTCATCTTAATTGATCTGTAAAAAGATTAAAAACAAGTCCACCTTAATTAGATTGAGGATATTTTTGATGCCGGTAAAATTTTATTCAATAGAGTACAGAAATATTTTAACAGGTGCCTAGAAGATCATACAGCTTAGACAACGACACAATGCTGAAACATGTCAGCTCGTTACTTCAGCACCACTTGAGATATGGGCTTTCTTGTATTGATTTTAACCTGGAACAAATAAAGGAAGGTTTTTAAAAGGTACATTTACCTGATTCGTGGATGTTATTTTCAATATCATTCTGGTCTAAATTACTATGACAGATGGAGTCTGTTAGAGAAGTCATAAACCAGCAGTGTTTTATTACAATGCAATACAATTATCTCAGAACTAACTGAATGTGGACAGTATTAACCAGAATATGTTATCATCTACTAGGCTCCTAATAAGTTTGTTTATCTGCTATCTTAATGAGGAGTGTACCTTAAGGCATAGAGGGGAGCGTAGCTAGCACTGATAAACTTAATTTACATTCAATTACAATTAACAGGACAAGGTTTCACCAGGCTACAGCATATAATAAAAGCTTGCACTGGCATAATACAATAAACCCATGGATCCTTTTGAATATGTAAAATGGGACTTCTTCTACTTCCCTCTTAATAGAACAGTTCTCTCAAAACAACTACCATTAATTTCTACTATGATTATAATCTAATCTACAATTACCTCTATATCTCACCTTCCTGGCCAAAAACAAGAAGGCCAAATGACATACATAAAGGAACAGGTAGACAGCAAACATACAGTATTGAGCGTTTGGATTACCTGGGTAAAGCCCGATCTATGATCTTACATCGGGCTTTACCCACAGCCGCTGGGTAATGTCAGTTTTACTTGGGTAATCCTAGAATTACCCGCTATCTGACTTTACCCGCAACATATACTATATATATATATATATATATATATATATATATATATACACATAAATATATGTGTATACACATGTATTTATGTAAAAAACCCCACCCACCAAAAACCCCAAAAAACCTAACACTAAAAAAAACCTAAACTACCCATTGCCCTAAAGGGGCATTTGTATGGGCATTGCCCTTAAAATGGCATTTAGCTCTTTTCCAGCCCAAAAAAACATTATCTCAAAAAAGCCACCCCAAAAAATAAAAAAAAAAGGCCTAAGACTAAGCCCCAAATAGGTACTCACCGTTCCTGAAGTCCGGCGGAGGTGGAAGGCCTTCTGCCAGGCGGCTCCATCATCTTCTATCTTCATCTGGAACAAAGGTGGCGCAGAGTGGAGGTGCAGAGCTGGCTTCCCCGATTGTGTGGATCCTCAATGGCGGTCCTCAATGGCAGTGGTCCTCGGCGGCAGCATTTCTCGGCGGTGTGGAGGCTCCCCTTCATCCGATGTCTGTCGTACACTGAAGATTTCATACAAACTTCAGCGTGTGATGGACAATTGAATGAAGAGGAGCTTCCACACCGCCGAGGACCGCCGCCTTTGAGGACGGCCACAGAGGATCGACGCATCAGAGAAGCCAGCTCCGCACCTCCGCTCAGCTCTGCACCACGTCGCCTTCACTCTGGATGAAGATAGAAGATGATGGAGCCCCCTGAAAGAAGACCTTCTCTGCCGGACTTCAGGAACGGTAAGAACCTGTTTGGGGCTTAGTTTTAGGATTTTTTTTTTAATTTTTAAAAAATTTTATTATTAAGATTAGGGATTTAATGGGCTGGAAAAGAGCTAATTGCCCTTTTAAGGGCAGTAAAAAAGCTGAATGCCCTTTTAAGGGCAATGCCTATACAAATGCCAGTGTAGGGGCAATGGTTAGTTTAGTTTTTTTAGTGGTAGGTTTTTTTATTTTGGGGGTTTAGTGGGTCTGGGTTTTTTACTGTTAGGGGGACTTAGTATTTTTTAAATGTAAAAGAGCTGTTTAACTTAGGTCAATGCCCTACAAACGGCCCTTTTAACCGCATTTAGTAGTTTAGTTTAGATTAGGGGGTGTTTTTATTTTGGGGGGCTTTTCTATTTTCATAGGGATTAGGTTTAATTTTTTTTAATTTTGTTTATTTTTTTCTGTAATTTTAGAGTTTTTTTATTTTTTGCAATTTTAGATTATTTTATTTTGTAATTTAATGTTAGGTTTTATTATTTTAAGTGAAACTTAGTATTGGGGTTAATTTAGGGGGTTGTTAGATTAGGGGGCTTAGTAATTAAATTAGTTATTTGCATTGTGGGGGGTTGGCGGTTTAGGAGTTTATAGGTTAATTAATTTTATTGCGATGTGGGGGTTTGGCGGTTTAGGGGTTATTAGGTTAATTAGGTTGATTGCGATGTGGGGATTTGTCGGTTTAGGGGTTAATAGGTTAATTAGGTTTATTGCGATATTTTGTGGGCTTTTCTATTTTCATAGGCATTAGGTTTAATTTTTTTTAATTTAGTTTATTTTTTTCTGTAATTTTAGAGTTTTTTATTTTTTTGCAATTTTAGATTATTTTATTTTGTAATTTAATGTTAGGTTTTATTATTTTAAGTGTAATTAGTATTGGGGTTAATTTAGGGGGTTGTTAGGCTTTTCTATTTTCATAGGCATTAGGTTTAATTTTTTTTAATTTAGTTTATTTTTTTCTGTAATTTTAGAGTTTTTTATTTTTTTGCAATTTTAGATTATTTTATTTTGTAATTTAATGTTAGGTTTTATTATTTTAAGTGTAACTTAGTATTGGGGTTAATTTAGGGGGTTGTTAGATTAGGGGGCTTAGTAATTAAATTAGTTATTTGCATTGTGGGCGGTTGGCGGTTTAGGAGTTAATAGGTTAATTAGGTTTATTGCGATGTGGGGGTTTGGCGGTTTAGGGGTTATTAGGTTAATTAGGTTGATTGCGATGTGGGGATTTGTCGGTTTAGGGGTTAATAGATTAATTAGGTTTAGTGCAACACTACTATAAAGAATAAGATGCACAGATACTGATATAAAAATCCAGTATAAAACTGTTTAAAAACGTACTTAGAAGCTTTCAGTTTAGCTCTGTTGAAAAGGCAGTTGGAAAGCCCACTGCAAGTGGGAAATAAGACACTCCCCCCTCCCCCTTCTTTTGCATATGAAAAGACCATTTATAACTCGTCATTGTCACGGCAAATATTTTGTTAGTGTTGCACTCATGTTTCACTACTATCCCTTTGTTTGCACCTTTCTAGAAGATACCTCTCTAGACACACATATATATATTGGAAAGGTTATTTATCTATTGCTTTATCCGCCTTTAGCTGTAGCGGTCCTGTCAATTTATATTTGTATTTATTGTTTGAACCTATGATAGGGACTCCTAGGTGTTTCAGGAGCTTGGTGGCCCCACCCTGCGCTCATTATACACTCCTTTTGTTTTTTTGTTTTTTATACTTTGCTACTATGATTATAATCTAATCTACAATTACTTCTAGCATTTACCATCCAGGCCAAGAACAGGAAGGCCAAATGACACACATAAAGGTACAGATAGACAGCAAACATACAGTATTGAGTGTTCTTGTTTAACTGGGTAAAGCCTGATCTATGATCTTACATCAGGCTTTACCCACAGCCGCTGGGTAATGTCAGTTTTACTTGGGTAATCCTAGAATTACCCGATATCTGACTTTACCCGCAACATATATATATATATAAACCAAAATGAAAAGGAAGAAAGTACTGCAATCCACAATAACAGTGCTGGTAATCAAGTCAGGTTTATTCGTCCACAATCAAAGGGACATAACAGACATAGAAACAACTGACATGTTTTACGCAGGCGTACCTATATATACATTTATATGTGTACATGTATTTATATGTGTATATACAGTATGTATTTACAGACATTTTTACACATACATACACATAACTACATATGTATTCATATTTAGACACACATTATATATATATATATATATATATATATATATATATATATATATACATACACTAGGCAATAAGCATGCCCAGAGGGCAGTTTATTTAAAAAAAACTACAAACCCCAAAGCTAAAATTACACAAAATAAAAAATTGAAAATTACAGAAAAAAATAAACAAACGTATCCAAAATAAAAAATGTAAACCTAAACTAATACCCCTATAAAAAAATCCCCCCAAAAAATAAAAACACCCCCTAACCTAATACTAAGCTACCAATAGCCCTTAAAAGGGCTTTTGTAGGTCATTGCCCTAAGTTAAACAGCTCTTTTAACTAAACAAATTACCAATAACCCCCTAACAGTAAAACCCCCCAGCCAGCAACCTGATCGTATTAGATCGGGTTGAATTGCGGCGATTCCTGTCCGCCTCATCAGAGCAGGCGTACAGGGTTATGGAGCAGCGGTCTTTAGACCTCTGCTTCATAACTGCTGTTTCTGGCAAGTCTGAAGACTCGCCAGAAACACTGCCCTTCATGCTCCATATGGAGCTTGATAAATGGGTGTCATTGACTCTAAAAGAGAATAGTTTGTATAATGGGTTATGCACTGTTATGCTTCATGGTTTTATATATCATATGCTTGCCTGACACAGATAAGGGGGGGACAAGATCTGTTTTAGATTGCGACAGAAACATGCAGAGTGGAACGGGGACCTGCCCAGATAGGTCTATGTCCCCAGCTCTGCATAAATTGAAACAGCTAATATTGATCACAAAGTGGCAGGGAATCCTTTTCAACAATACAAATAGTGAGATCACTTATTTCCACACTATCAGCCATGCTGTCAGCACACTAGGGCGGACATAGGACACCCATGAAATAATTATGTATTTGAAGCCAAGTAAGATGCAATAACAACTCCTCCCCATGCTCCTATGTGATGAACTTATTGATTGCAGCGCATACAATTAAGATGTATGAGTAATGATATAACAACAGCTCACTAGTGCGCCAAAGTGATCTTAACACATACAAACCATTAGTTGACCCTCTCAATGAACAGATACAGAATATCTAGGTAGCAGCGAACCTGACCTGCGTAATACCCCTATAATCAATAATACATAACATTAATCTAATAAGGGGGCAATTTGAATGAGATAGAAACTAGAAAAATGAGACACTAGAATAAGTATTATGTCCTCTAATGTTAGGGGAAAATTGATACACACTATTATAACAGCATGGATTTGATGGGGGGTGGCAATGAGAAGCAAGGGCACTTTTCTTCTCCTCTCTCAGAGTTTTTATTCCCTTTTATTTTTTTTTATTATTAATCGTCTTAGTGTTGCACAAACTTACAAAACATGATTGAAATTTATAGATAACCACATGCTGGCTCCAGGCCTACTACCCCTGGTTTATTATATTGGTATTGTAAATTGTTGTATTGTGATAGAAAATTGCTTTTTCTGATTTCTTGAGAATATCTCTCGTCTCTCCCCTCTAACATCTCAGAAGCAGAGTTTCTAACCTAGTCTACTTTACCTAATTGTCTCAACGTAGCTGAGTCATACTTATTCATCTACACCTGCTCACCTCTCGAGACTAACTAACATCCCCCATTAATCCTTTACCTGCACCATTACCTTTCCTCTCCACCCTCTCTTCCCCTCCTTCTTCCCCTTTTTTCCCCTTCTCTTCCCTCTACCCCTTATACTGATCCAACGGTCATGACATCAAAGAAAAGCCGTATTAAAAATCTTACAGTAGACATCATCACCATAAACACTAAAGAGCTTAACAGCCCTGGAAAATGTGCATTAGTTACAAAGGACTTAAACCGAATGGCGGGTGATGTCATATTCTTGCAAGAGACACATTTCACGAAACAACACAACCCCAAATGGTATAATCGATACTATCCCACTGCCTTTTTAGCCTCGAGACGCTGATGGCAGATTCCTCATACTTATGGGTAATTTGCATGGAAGGCCGATAAAATTGATAAATGTATACACCCCAACCACTCCCAATCCAACTTCTTCAAGAAAATAACCAATAGGTTACTTGAAACACAGACAGGCATAACATTTTTAGGGGGAGACTTCAACACCCCTATGAACCCTGCTGTGGACACCTTAAGCGATGTCTCCAGCACTCCCCTGAGGGTGGTGAGGACTCTAAACAACGTGGTTAGGGACCTAGCCTTGCACGACATATGGTTTACCTTCCATCCTACAGTTATAAACTACGCATTTTACTTGCACCCACACAGGAAGTACTCCAGAATAGACTATCTTTTTACAGACACCATAGGGCTTACAACTACCACCAGCTGTGCCATCAGGACAATAACTTGGTCAGACCATGCCCCAGTAAGCTGCTCAATTCAGTGGACTAATACACCAGTCACACCATACATCTGGAAACTAGATGACACACAGCTTGACTACTCCATTATTAAACCAGAGATACTCAAAACACTAGTAGAGTATTTTGCAATAAACGTGACAGACACCACTCCAGACACCACCATATGGGAGGCATATAAATGTGTCATGAGGGGTGAACTAATCAAACATAAAGCCAGAATAGTTAAACAACATAGGGAGCGCTATCAGGCACTTTTAGCAGAAGTCTCAGAGAAGGAAGATGCCCACAAGCAGAACCCAAGCAATATACTACTACAAAAAGGACTACAACAGGCTAGGGCAGATCTCTTGCACTTCCTACAGGGGGAGCAACATAGACAGGCCCTAATCTTACGACAAAAGTTTTTAGAACAGGGAGATATGGTGGGGAAACTACTGGCCCAGGCAATAGCTCGGAAAAAGATTAGGTCATACGTGCACACACTTATAGACAACCAAGGACTCGCTAAGGCAGATAGCAGGACAATCACAAACACATTTTGGGAGTACTATAGCACTCTCAATAACCTACAGACCCCAGGAAACACTCTTGTTGACCCCTTGCTCAGCTCCAAACATGAGTTAACGATTCATCAGTATATCACAGAAACGAATGCACAAAAACTATCCAGAGAGGAGTCTGAGACTCCTATAACAACGGAGGAGGTTATGAAAGCAATTAAAAACTTGCCTACTGGAAAAAGACCAGGCCCAAATGGCTTCGGCCTGAAATATTATAAAACTTTCTCAAATTAATTAGCTACCCGATTCACAAACTCTCCCCAAATCCATGCTAGAAGCACACTTTGCAGTCATACCAAAACCCGGAAAATCCCCCGACAAACCGGAAAACTATCGACCTATATCCCTCCTGAATTTGGATGTCAAAATTCAAGCCAAGGTACTCGCAAACTGGTTAAATAAATTCTTGCCCTAGTTAATATCCACCGATCAAGTAGGGTTTATTCCGGCCCGGGAGGCTCGAGACAACACACTAAAAGTTTTGCAATTGATCTCACATGCCAATGTTAACGCTATCCCATTATCACTAGTTTCAACTGACACAGAGAAAGCATTTGACCAGGTAAACTGGTCATTCATGCGTCACACATTACAAAAATACGGACTCAGAACTAGATTTATCAATACCATATTCTCATTATACTCCACACCCACTGCTAGAGTTAGAGTAAATGGCACATTATCAGATGCCTTCCCAATAAATAACTGGATGAGACAGGGATGTCCCCTGCCCCCGCTCCTATTTGCTCTCACTATAGAATTATTGGCTTGTAGAATTTGGGACAACACATCCATAAAATGTATCACAGTAGGCAAGACGGAGCACAAAATCGCGATGTATGCAGACAACATCCTACTAACAATCTCCAACACTATCCCGTCACTTGAAGCAACTCTTAATGAGTTTGCAGCATATGGAGAAGTTTCAAGTTTTCTACTAAACCCTTCTAAAACAGAGATATTAAACATAACAGAGCCCAAAACCACATTTGAAAAACTTAGGCAACACTGCCCGATTAAAATTTAACCTACTTCCCTTAAATACCTAGGAATCACCCTTACACCACAAGTGAGGGAACTAGTAGATATTAATTACAAGAAAATTAAGGATGATATAACAAGAGACCTCACAAACTGGAGAAATAAAAGTATATCCTAACTGGGCCGCATTAGTGTGATTAAGATGAACCCAGGGTCTTCTATATCCTCCAGACAATCCCAATATCTACATCCCACCACTTACTGCACCAAATACAGAGGGCAATAGAAACATACATTTGGAATGGGGTCAAACCTAGAATTTAGCGGAAGACATTATATCTCCCTAGGGAGGGGTGGGAGTCCCCCACCTGGAGACTTATCGCAAAGCCATACATTTACAAAGACTAATTGAATGGTACCACAATACTAAAAATAAAGCATGCTGGAGAACTACTTGCTCCTATGGGAGGTCTTCTCCATGTGGGATAAGCTGATACGAGATGAGACTTTCATCTCATCACAAAACTCGCCTTTGACCCCGATTAGGGAAAACCTGGAAATAGGGCTTAAAACTGGAGCAAGGGCCCAAGACCAAACTTACCCCCTAGCAGACAACAACATAACGCATGTTTTACAACACGGTAAGCTTAAATTTCAGGCTGAATTAAAACAGTGGGATAGTCAGACATTGTCTTCTTGGTTCTGTATGGCACAGTTGGCACATTTCTATTCCACGCATAAAAGCAAAACACAATACAGCAGACAGAAAACGCCCTTTGAAAATCTATGTGTAGCAAGCCAACCCCCAAAACATCTCATCTCAAAATTATACAAAATGCTTGTTTCAGGGGGAGAGCAAACAATAGAAACTGAGGACTGGTATAACATTTTAAAGAGAAATGAAATGGCCTCAGTGTCCGCCAGAATACAGGAAATGTATTACAAATTCCTGTGTCGCTGGTATCTCACCCCACATAGGCTCAGGAAAATCTACCTAACATTGAATAGGGAGTGCTGGAGGGGCTGCGAGGAAGAGGGTACATTAATACACGTATGGTGGTCCTGCCCTGGAATCTGGCCCTTTTGGGATGAGGTGTTCACCGAAATGGGCAGAGTCCTTCAACTAGCTATCGCATCCAATCCAAACAATCTACTATACCACAAGCTCCCTAAGACGGATGAGGAAGCAAAATATTACTTACTACTTCTGATGATTGGTGCAATCAAAGAGCTCATACCTAAGCTTTGGAAGATGACATGTGCACCTACCTTGCAAGAGTGGAAGGCCAGAGTTGGGGATCTGCTCCAACTGGAACGCTTTAACTACAGAAAAATTGGGAAAATTATAACTCACAAACTCATGCAACTCGCATGGGAGGGCAAGGGTCTTTGAGTCCATACAATAACACCTAGGGCTAAATGCACTGAAGTTTCTGATTTCCCTACGCCCTTTCCCCTCATCAAAGTTTTTTTTTTTTTCACTCTCTGCCCTTCCCTTGATTTCCCCTTCTCTCATCCTACCTCCTGCTCCCCTTCTTTACTTTACCTCTATCCGCTATGGCAATAGCAGTATTGGGTTGGTGATAATATGAAAAATTAATGTAGAACAAGCTCAAGTTGGTGGGCCTAAAACCCCACCTTTATTATTTTCCATATTTATCAAGAACTTTAGCCGTATGATGCGGCAGGGCTACCACATTGTCAAATTGATTATTATGCATTCTTTTTGCCTTGGTGTATTGTAGAATTTCATACAATAAAGCTTGTTTAAATATATATATATATATATATATATATATATATATATATATATATATATGGCCCATACTTTATTAAATATTTAATTTAGTTTGTTGTTATTCCCTTTTCTCTCCTCACGTTTTCTATCTGCTGACCTACTTCTCTTTGTTTTTCTAACTCCCTCCCAGTATTGTGCTCTTGCACTCTTTCACACACTTTCTTTTTCTGTCTCTCTCACTCTCAGCCACCTCTTCCTTGACCTTCTTATTTTCTCATCCTCCTCTACTCTGACTCCCTCCTTACAGTCACACTAGTCACATAGCTCTCTCTGTCTCTCAATTTCTCATTCATCTCTAAAATCCTCTCTCATCCTGACTCAAGTCAACAACAACATCCATTCTTTTATTATTATTTCTCAAACCCCCTTTCAGACTCCATATAATTACTCACCTTCCTTCTGTTTTTTTCTCCATCATCACTTATTTCTCTTCCTCTATCATGGCTCAATCCTATCTCACTGCTCCTTAGCTCTCACAATCTGAACACAATAAACACACTTATACTACAGAAAAAAATAATAGTGTATGTGTGAAAAGCATAAAGTGAGTTTCTGTTTAATTTTTGGTGTTATGCTGTATGTCTATACGAGGGTTTAGTGTCTGAAAAAAATCATGTTTTTTAAAGAATAATCTTGCCTCTTCCTCTCTGTCCAGTTCCAACTATTAAGATTGAGCTCCAATTGTTTACATGGCTTTATAGAAAATAAGCATGAACAATGCATTTATTTCAAATTTACTGGTAAGTACTTCCTTTGATGAAGGTATTAGAAAATGCCATTTTGCCAACATATTTATAAATGTACTCAAAACAAATGAAAATGTTTTGTTTTTTTAATTAGTAACTAAAAAATAACAAAATTATTAGTAAAAAGAAGTTACATTAGTAGTTAAAGGGACACTGAACCTAAAAAAAATTCTTTCATGATTCAGACAGAGCATGCAATTTTAAGCAACTTTCTAATTTACTCCTGTTATCATTTTTTCTTTGTTCTCTTGCTATCTTTATTTGAAAAAGAAGGCATCTAATCTTTTTTTGGGTCAGGACTTTTTTATTGGTGGTTGAATTTATCCACCAATCAGCAAGAACAACCCAGGTTGTTCACCAAAAATGGGCCGGCATCTAAAAGATACCAAGAGAATGAAGAAAATTTGATAATAGGAGTAAATTAGAAAGTTGCTTAAAATGTCATGCTCTATCTGAATCATGAAAAAAATAAGTGAGATTTGGAGACAGTCATCATCAGTACTGATAAAGAGCTAGATTATGAGTGTAAGGCTGTTTTGCGATCCTGCTCACGCATTAACTTCACTTTGGGTTGCGCTCGTATTATGAGCTGAAAGTAAAACATTTTACGCAAGCTAATAAAAGATTGCAGCCGCATTAACGTATTCACCCCTATTGAAAGCGCAAACTGAAAAAAGAAACTTACACCATGCTTGCACGCTAACCCGACAGGAGTTATGAAAATGCCACATTCCAATGTTCTTCACATTCAGAACAATGTACTTTTTATTGTACATACATATCTCTATATATATTTATATATCTATATATCTATATACCTATGCCTGTATATCTGTTCATATAGATATTTATTTTGCATTAACAGTTTCAGATATATATATAGAAATATATATTTAATAATAAAAAGTGTTTGCTATGAGTACTTATTGTCTAGGAACTAGTCTGCACTTTATGCAAATGCATAAATAAATAACACCTAGATTATGAGTTATGCACTAAACAGGGTGCAAAATGAACGCAACAAAAGTTGCGTTATTTCACCCTCCATAACGCTGCCATTACAAGTTACTGAAAAGCCTCCTTGTGCGTGCGATATGGTTGCGTTAAGCTCCATACCGCACAAAATCAAAATGCTGCTTTGACGTGTTCGTGCACGCTTTCCCCCCATAGACATCAATGGGGAGAGAGTGTTAGAAAAAAAACTAACACCTGAAGTGCGAAATGAAAATTCTCTGTAATGCAACCCCATTGATGTCTATGGGGAAAAAAAGTTACGTTTAAACCTAACCCTAACATAAACCCCAAGTCTAAACACCCCTAATCTGCCACTCCGACATCGCCGACACCTAAATAAAGTTATTAACCCCTAATCTGCCGTCCCCCACATCACAGACACTAATAAAAGCTATTAACCCCTATTCCACCGCTCCCCATCATCGCTGCCACTATAATAAAGTTATTAACCCCTAAACCTCCTGCCTCCCACATCTCCACCACTAAATAAACCTATTAACCCCTAAACCGCCGGCCCCCCACATCTCAAAACACTAAATTAAACTATTAACCCCTAAACCTAACACCCCCCTAACTTTAAATTAAAATTACAATATAACTCTATTTAAATAAATAAAAACTTACCTGTGAAATAAATATAAACCTAACATTAAATATAAATTAACCTAACATAACTCATTTAAAAAATAAAAAATACTACCAATTAAAATATCTAAATTACAAATTTTAAAAAACCTAACACTAAGAAAAAAAATCTAAATAACAACTAAAAAAATAAATCCTACAAAAATGTAAAAAAATCTAAGTTTACCAAAAATAATTAACACTAAAATCACAAAAAAATAAAAACACACAGGCCTAGATTTGGAGTTTGGCGTTAGCCGTGAAAACCAGCGTTAGAGGCTCCTAACGCTGGTTTTAGGCTAACTCCGGTATTTGGAGTCACTCAAAATAGGGTCTAACGCTCACTTTTCAGCCGCGACTTTTCCATACCGCAGATCCCCTTACGTCAATTGCGTATCCTATCTTTTCAATGGGATCTTTCTAACTCCGGTATTTAGAGTTGTGTCTGAAGTGAGCGTTAGACATCTAACGACAAAACTCCAGCCGCAGGAAAAAAGTCAGTAGTTAAGAGCTTTCTGGGCTAACGCCGGTTTATAAAGCTCTTAACTGCTGTGCTCTAAAGTACACTAACACCCATAAACTACCTATGTACCCCTAAACCGAGGTCCCCCACATCGCCGCCACTCGAATACATTTTTTTAACCCCTAATCTGCCGACCGCCACCTACGTTATACTTATGTACCCCTAATCTGCTGCCCCTAACACCGCCGACCCCTGTATTATATTTATTAACCCCTAACCTGCCCCCCACAACATCGCCTCCACCTACCTACACTTATTAACCCCTAATCTGCCGACCGCAAAGCGCCGCCACCTACGTTATCCTTATGTACCCCTAATCTGCTGCCCCTAACACCGCCTACCCCTATATTATATTTATTAACCCCTAATCTGCCCCCCACAACGTCGCAGCCAGCTACCTACAATAATTAACCCCTAATTTGCTGACCGCAAAGCGCCGCCACCTACGTTATCCTTATGTACCCCTAATCTGCTGCCCCTAACACCGCCGACCCCTATATTATATTTATTAACCCCTAATCTGCCCCCCTCAACGTCGCCTCCACCTTCCTACACTTATTAACCCCTAATCTGCCGACCGGAGCTCACCGCTATTCTAATAAATGTATTAACCCCTAAAGCTAAGTCTAACCCTAACACTAACACCCCCCTAAATTAAATATAATTTTAATCTAACAAAATTAATTATCTCTTATTAAATAAATTATTCCTATTTAAAGCTAAATACTTACCTGTAAAATAAACCCTAATATAGCTACAATATAAATTATAATTATATTATAGCTATTTTAGGATTAATATTTATTTGACAGGCAACTTTGTAAATATTTTAACCAGGTACAATAGCTATTAAATAGTTAAGAACTATTTAATAGTTACCTAGTTAAAATAATTACAAAATTACCTGTAAAATAAATCCTAACCTAAGTTACAATTAAACCTAACACTATACTATCATTAATAACAATTACCTACAATTAAACCTAACACTACACTATCAATAAATAAATTAAATACAATTCCTACAAATAACTACAATGAAATTAACTAACTAAAGTACAAAAAATAAAAAAGAACTAAGTTACAAAAAATAAAAAAATATTTACAAACATAAGAAAAATATTACAACAATTTTAAACTAATTACACCTACTCTAAGCCCCCTAATAAAATAACAAAGACCCCCAAAATAAAAAATGCCCTACCCTATTCTAAATTACTAAAGTTCAAAGCTCTTTTACCTTACCAGCCCTGAACAGGGCCCATTGCGGGGCATGCCCCAAGAAGTTCAGCTCTTTTGCCTGTAAAAAAAAAAACATACAATACCCCCCCCCCAACATTACAACCCACCACCCACATACCCCTAATCTAACCCAAACCCCCCTTAAATAAACCTAACACTAAGCCCCTGAAGATCTTCCTACCTTATCTTCACCATACCAGGTTCACCGATCCGTCCTGAAGAGCTCCTCCGATGTCCTGATCCAAGCCCAAGCGGGGGGCTGAAGAGGTCCATGATCCGGCTGAAGTCTTCATCTAAGCGGGAGCTGAAGAGGTCCATGATCCGGATGAAGTCTTCATCCAAGCAGGAGCTGAAGAGGTCCATGATCCGGATGAAGTCTTCTATCAACGGCATCTTCAATCTTCTTTCTTCGGGAGCCATCATCTTCCATCCGACGCGGAACATCCTCTTCTCCCGACGCCTACTAGCCGAATGACGGTTCCTTTAAGGGACGTCATCCAAGATGGCGTCCCTCGAATTCCGATTGGCTGATAGGATTCTATCAGCCAATCGGAATTAAGGTAGGAATATTCTGATTGGCTGATGGAATCAGCCAATCAGAATCAAGTTCAATCCGATTGGCTGATCCAATCAGCCAATCAGATTGAGCTCGCATTCTATTGGCTGATCGGAACAGCCAATAGAATGCAATTAGGATTTATTTTACAGGTAATTTTGTAATTATTTTAACTAGGTAACTATTAAATAGTTCTTAACTATTTAATAGCTATTGTACCTGGTTAAAATAATTGCAAAGTTGCCTGTCAAATAAATATTAATCCTAAAATAGCTATAATATAATTATAATTTATATTGTAGCTATATTAGGATTTATTTTACAGGTAAGTATTTAGCTTTAAATAGGAATAATTTATTTAATAAGAGATAATTAATTTCGTTAGATGTAAATTATATTTAACTTAGGGGGGTGTTAGTATTAGGGTTAGACTTAGCTTTAGGGGTTAATACATTTATTAGAATAGCGGTGAGCTCCAGTCGGCAGATTAGGGGTTTATAATTGAAGTTAGGTGTCGGCGATGTTAGGGAGGGCAGATTAGGGGTTAATACTATTTATTATAGGGTTAGTGAGGCAGATTAGGGGTTAATAACTTTATTATAGTAGCGCTCAGGTCCGCTCGGCAGATTAGGGGTTAATAAGTGTAGGCAGGTGGAGGCGACGTTGTGGGGGGCAGATTAGGGGTTAATAAATATAATATAGGGGTCGGCGATGTTAGGGCAGCAGATTAGGGGTACATAGGGATAATGTAAGTAGCGACGGTTTACGGAGCAGCAGATTAGGGGTTAATAATAATATGCAGGGGTCAGCGATAGCGGGGGCGGCAGATTAGGGGTTAATAAGTGTAAAGTTAGGGGTGTTTAGACTCGGGGTACATGTTAAAGTGTTAGGTGCAGACGTAGGAAGTGTTTCCGCATAGCAAACAATGGGGCTGCGTTAGGAGCTGAACGCGGCTTTTTTGCAGGTGTTAGGTTTTTTTTCAGCTCAAACAGCCCCATTGTTTTCTATGGGAGAATCGTGCACGAGCACGTTTTTGAGGCTGGCCGCTTGCGTAAGCAACTCTGGTATCGAGAGTTGAAGCTGCGTTAAATATGCTCTACGCTCCTTTTTTGTAGCCTAACGCAGCCTTTATGTGGACTCTCAATACCAGAGTTATTTTTATGGTGCGGCCAGAAAAAAGCCGGCGTTAGATTTTCGGGTCGTTACCGACAAAACTCCAAATCTAGCCGTAAGATTACAAAAATAAACAAATATTAGGGCATTTAGCTCTTTTGCATTGCCCTTATAAGGGCATTTAGCTCTTTTTCAAAGCCAAAGCCCTAATAAAAAAGGGGTGTTTAGACTTGGGGTTTATGTTAGGTTTAAACGTAACTTTTTTCCCCTCATAGACATCAATGGGGTTGCGTTTCAGAGATTTTTCATTCCGCACTTCAGGTGTTAGTTTTTTTCTAACACTCTCCCCATTGATGTCTATGGGGCAAAGCGTGCACGAGCACGTCAAAGCAGCCCTTGAATTTTGTGCGGTATGGAGCTTATCACCACCATATTTCATGCACAAGGAAGCTTTTCAGAAACTTTTAATGGCAGCGCTATCGGGGGTTAAATAACGCTACTTTTGATGCGTTCGTTTTGCACCCTCAATAGTGCAAAACTCGTAATCTAGGCATTTGTTAATGAAGCTTATGGATGAAGCTTTTATGAAAACATTATGGTACTATTTATTGATATTTTATATTTTATATATAGTAGTTATGCCTTTTACAATCAGATCTAATTTGATTTGGCCTGTTAAACACCCTACAATTACATATACACACAAATATATATGGCTAAAGTTTGTATATATTTTTCTCCATTTCTATTTTTGGCACATTTATTATTCTGTCAGTGTAATTACAGCTAGTAAGATAAAGTATTAAATCATGATAAATATTTAACTACGGTCATCATTACCAACTGATTGAATATAGGACTTTATTCTAACTTTAGTCACACATGGCTGAACCTCATTTAATATCCCCTTTTCATCAATGTCATTTAGCATTCTATTTACATATGATGATTTATTAAGATTTCAGGGCATCTTTGCTATAGACAATTTACATCTAAAAATAACACCAATTCTTTCCTGTTGAGAAAAACATGTGATGAATGGATAATTTTAGTAAACCAGGATTAAAAAAATCAAGCCTACGGATTTTGCCAAACAAAACTTTTGCGATTTAGTTACAGCTGTATACTATATTATAAATATATATTTTAAATGTTTAAAACCGAATAACTGTCGAGTAATACTTTCTAGAGATGTGCATTCGGATACTTTGTGAGAATCCGAATGTGGAAGTAGGCAGCCTCTCGTGCCCTTCTGATCTTTTCAAAGCCGGATTGATTCTGCACAAATCCAGATCTTAGTGTGGGGATATTTTACTAGAATCAATCCGGCTACAAAAAGATTTGAAAAGCACGAGCAGCTGCCTATTTCTGCATTCAAATTCTCTGGCAGGATCCAAAGGCAAATACCTAATACTTTCATCCTTTTAATTATTTTTATACACTTAGGTAAATTATCTGCATGCATCATTTCAAATCAATACATTTTGGCACAGATTAAAAGTAGATAGCAAAAATACTAGTGCTATTGTGCGTAAACATTGCTCGAGTGTTATTAATAGAGCTTCTATTTTTGCACTCATATTACAAGTCCAAATATAATTAGCAATCAAAATAATTTGTATACAATCAGTTAATCATATGGGTCCAATTCACAAAAGCTCCCCATTCACCAGAGCTGTAAGTATTATGATGCTCTTTACAGAATTTTAGAACGGAAAATTTTGCCTTGAAAGCTGTATATCTTGCTAAGGTTAGAATCATACTGTATGTGAAGGAGAGACACAGAAATCACATTATATTGCTCAATAGAAGAATTAGTTTAAAAACCATATATAAACTACATAGAAAAAATGGTATTATAAGTACAAAGTAAAGTTGTATTAAAAGTATAAAGTTAAAATCATCAATTCAAAATATTTTTTTTTATTGAAAGAACAAGATAAAATCGTATTTGAAGTACAAAGTAAAACTATTTATTTCAAAAGGAAACATAAAAATAGTAAGGAAAGTAATACTTTGATTATTTTTAGCATAAAACGAGTCTTGTAACCTCAGTGAATCTGCTTTATGAGGGTGTTTGCTTTTTGTGTTCTCTTATATTTGTCAGTGTATACAAACAACACAGTTTACACCCTTGGTGTGCTGGCAAGTTTGTATAAAATATACAGCACACTTATAACACTAATATAAAAAGACGTTTGTAAAGATAAGAGTGATTAGAATATAAATTAAACTACACTGACAACATTGCAATTTTATTTGCACTTGTTTTAAAAAAAAGTTTCAGATATAAGTGCTCCCCTGTTATCATTACTTTCATTTGTGAAATTATTCATTCCCGATAGTTTCATTAATTTCAAAGGAAAGAAGATCACAGCTCCCTGGGATTTCCAGCTTCAGATTCTTTTCTGAAATTCATTGATGTCTGCTCCTGTGACGTCTGCAAGATGATTTTTCGCTATTCTGGAGACTTTTTGACAATCAGCCCTATGTCTTTCTGATCAAATAGTACCATATGACTGTTTAATTAGAGTTAACACTAGCAATGTTGTACAAAAGATGGAGAAAACAGTATCATGAACGCCTGAATAGTCCTCCTCAAATAAAATAAATATTATTAAAATAAACAAAGTAAATTGAGTAATAAAGACTAAAACAAATTTAATCTATATGATATATTAAGGGCCAGATTATGAGTGGTGCATTAACAATTACGTGAGAGCGATAAGGGGTATATCGTAGGTGTTTGTACATGCCGAGTTTTCTGGTCGTATTCAAGTAGTTCGAAAGTAAATGCGATTGGTTGAGCGCAATTGAAGTTACCACGCATTGGGTTAGTGCAATCTCAGAGCTCTGGTTGACATAAAAAATACATTACAAAGTACAGTTACATTCATAATAACACTATCTGATAAAAAAAAATAATAATAAAAAAGTTATTAGGGTTCAAAAATATGAGGTCTAACGTTTTAACAAAATGCTTTAACATTGAGATACATACATACACATGTCTAAAGATGGATATGTATGTATTTTACCAAAAAACATCATATATATAGTGATGTCGTGAATTGTTCGCTGGCGAATAGTTCCCTGGCGAACATAGCATGTTCACGTTCACCGTGGCGGGCGAACATATGTGATGTTTGATCCGCCCCCTATTCATCATCATTGAGTAATACTTTGACCCTGTACCTCACAGTCAGCAGGCACATTCCAGCCAATCAGCAGCAGACACTCCCTCCCAGACCCTCCTACCTCCTGGACAGCATCCATTTTCGATTAATTTGGAAGCTGCTTTCTTAGTGAGAGGAGGGACAGTGTAGCTGCTGCTGATTGAATAGGGAAATTGATAGCTAGGCTAATGTATTCAGTGTCCACTACAGTCCTGAAGGACTCATCTGATCTCTGCTGTAAGGACAGCACCCCAAAAAGCCCTTTTTAGGGCTAGAACATCAGTCTGTTTTTTTATTTTTTCCTGTGTAATTGCAGTTGCCTGCCTGCCAGCGTGTGTGCCAGGCTCACAGCGTATACTGTGCCCACTTGCCCAGTGCCACCACTCATGTCTGGTGTAACAGTAGTGTAAATTTAAAAAAAAAAAAACTTTTTTGACTGTGAAACATCAGTCTGCTTGTGTAATCTAATTGCAGTTACCTGCCTGCCAGCGTGTGTGCCAGGCTCACAGCATATACTGTGCCCACTTGCCCAGTGCCACCATTCATATCTGGTGTAACAGTAGTGTAAATTAAAAAAAAAAAACTTTTTTGACTGTGAAACATCAGTCTGCTTGTGTAATCTAATTGCAGTTGCCTGCCTGCCAGCGTGTGTGTCAGGCTCACAGCGTATACTGTTCCCACTTGCCCAGTGCCACCACTCATATCTGGTGTAACAGTAGTGTAAATTTAAAAAAAAAAACTTTTGGGGGAACTTCCGGGCAGCGGCCATGTTCAGTCGCATACCTGTATGCTGCTGCAGCCTTCTCTTGTAAATCATAGAAATTCACATCTTAGCTCATCGATCCACCTAATATTTTACTGGAACTGAAGTGTGAATTAAACTCTGCATCTACTGAATATCATTTTCAAAGGATAACTGCTGGCATCGGCGCCTGGAGCCATTTTACATTCTTGGCCTACTCTAAACCCCCCGGCAGGACGCCCTTGGTCCTGTCGTTACGCAGCACTCAATGTGCTTTACAGAATTTCACCTAAAATAGTACAAGCTGATTGTCCCCTGAAACTGACATATATATCATGGAAGCCACCCAATTGCTTAGGGAACTAGGCGACCTACTTGCCTACTATCAAGAAGCCTTTTCGGATGCCATTAGAGATGCTTTCAATGCTCCCTCGGACCTCCCGGCTGTGCGCACCTCCCTGACAGACCCCTGCTGCAATCCAGGTGGAGGACAAGATACTGCACCTACTGATGGGAATCCAGCTACCTTCCAGAAAAATTTGCATGAGAAGCCGGAAACTCTATCACTTATGGAGGAAGCAGTGAACGCAGATGTTTTACCTAAGAATGGAGAGCTCCACACAGCACTTACCCTTCACCATGCTGAATCACTGGGGGACGGCGGATTGGTGGCCCCTTTGCTGATGGCTGGGAGTGCGGATGCCAGGACACACCTGGTCATGTTCCGGAGTGGCCCCCCGACGGAGCCATGTACTGTGCTGCAGTGTCATTCGGTTACAGCCCGAGAAAGAAGGGATGAACCTTTAGAGAATATACAGTTGCTGCATACTGCAGTATATGATACTCAGCTCCGTGCACTGTCCCTTGATGATGGACAGATTGAGCAAAAACTGACAGCTAAGATTGCGCTTCAGAGAGGGATACAAGGAGATCTGTGGCTAAACAACGGCATATTACTTTACCAGCATGAAACCCCCTCTCCCCATGAGGAGTACCTGTGTATGAGCTTGGGGAAAATCGAGACTGCTAGCTTTACAGTGGGGTATGTTTTTCGACGCTTAGGAATAGGCTGAAAGGTATCCAAAAACACTCCTAAAGGTCCTATGGCAGCCTGCAGTGAACATTACTACCCTATTAATCACAATAGCTATATTCTGGAACTGCATAGCTACTTGCTTGGTGCCTAGAGACTCACATCTGACAAAAACATTTTTATTTTTTTCTTCCCCTTACCATCATTCTTTTACTTGAGAGTACCTACTTGAATGCTTGACACTGTTTAAATTCTCCATATCTCCCATAAGGTGGTAGACTATAAGTTACTATAGACTCACTATGAAAATGTCTGTTGGATCGCACAATTATCAGCTATTATGTATGCCATATCCTACTCTGCGGTAATTGCTAACTTGTGCTGCTTCTATGGTATGGCTAGCACCCTATCAATATGTTTGTCTATTATAGAGCTGCTCCTACCACCTAGTTAATTGTATGTATGGTTTCGGTATTAGTTCATAATACTACTAGTGTTAATTTTATGCCTTTATGATAACCCAGATAATGGGCCTGAGGTCTTATTTTCAATATTAGAGCAGCACTGCTTGCGGCCGGAGTGGTGCATCTTGATTTTGATCATGGCCTGAGGAGACTCACTATAACACAACAATATAATACTTTTAGTGTATCGATCAGAGATTGAGCTCACTCTGATTTACAGTGGTAGGTTATTGTCTGCATGAAGACCATAATGTATGGGTTTAGGACCTAGCTAATACTTTCAACTTTATGCATAAGTAGGGTGGGTGTACTGAGGTTGCAGCAATTGCCACAGTTTAATATAGATACCACCCAAATAAGGAGATCTCCTAGCATAAAATAGCATACTGATATTTGACCTCCCTGCACTTATTGTACGCTCAATTTACAATATAATTTTGTGACCTTAACAACTCTGCCCTTTTGGCAGAGACTAATAGGGCCTAATACGGCTCAGTAATTGAGAGATAGCATATTTGCTTCCAATTTTAGGTATCCAGACTCCCTTGTAATATATATCCTTGATGTCATGTTAGTCCCCTCAGCTCCCTTATTAGTGCTACCGCTTTAGTTTTAGTTGGGGTATTTGGAAATGACTCTTACTATACATCGATGGCATTCCCTCTATTGTTATGCCTTGCAACCTACTAGGGGATAATCAGCTATAATTCAGCACATACATATAACCGTTAAACCCTACCTTAAAGTTCATAGTGTGTATTTTAGATGTTAAACAAAAAATAAAAAAAGAGGCTTGTTTTGAGGCCCAAGAGCGGTCTCCTTTAGTATCAGATAACCTTCTATACCGGTATCATTTTGTTTAATTATGGGGTCCAAGAGTGGCCTCTGAGTACATTAGAAGGTTGACAATCCAATTGGCAAAACAATATTGTATAGTCGAGTTGTTTATCAATGTTTATCTCTTCTCTGGAATGACAGCATGTATTTGATATTGTTCTGTATCTGATATTCATTGTGATCCTTTGCCTGTAATGCCTCAATAAAAATAATAATTAAAAAAAAAAAAAAAAAAAAAAAAAACTTTTTTCACTGTGAAACATCAGTCTGCTTGTGTAATCTAATTGCAGTTGCCTGCCTTCCAGCATGTGTGCCAGGCTCACAGCGTATACTGTGCCCACTTGCCCAGTGCCACCACTCATATCTGGTGTAACAGTAGTGTAATTTTTAAAAAAAAAAAAACTTTTTTGACTGTGAAACATCAGTCTGCTTGTGTAATCTAATTGCAGTTGCCTGCCTGCCAGCGTGTGTGTCAGGCTCACAGCGTATACTGTGCCCACTTGCCCAGTTCCACCATTCATATCTGGTGTAACAATAGTGTAAATTCAAAAACAAAAAACTTTTTGGACTGTGAAACATCAGTCTGCTTTTTTGTGTCAGGCTCACAGCGTATACTGTGCCCACTTGCCCAGTGCCACCACTCATATCTAGTGTAACAGTAGTGTAAATTTAAAAAAAAAACTTTTTTGACTGTGAAACATCAGTCTGCTTGTGTAATCTAATTGCAGTTGCCTGCCTGCCAGCGTGTGTGTCAGGCTCACAGCATATATTGTGCCCACTTGCCCAGTGCCACCACTCATATCTTGTTTAATAGTAGTATAAGTGTACATATGATGATGTTTTAAAGCACGTTATTCCAAACAATTTAGGAATGTTAGGTGATTTATGCCCTTTATGGATTAAAACCAGACTCTGCATCAACTATGTAATTTTCCATGGGAGTTTTGCCATGGATCCCCCTCCGGCATGCCACAGTCCAGGTGTTAGTGCCCTTGAAACAACTTTTCCATCACTATTGTGGCCAGAAAGAGTCCCTGTGGGTTTTAAAATTCACCTGCCTATTGAAGTCTATGGTGGTTCGCCAGGTTCGCCCGTTCGCAAACTTTTGTGGAAGTTCGAGTTCTCCGTTCGCAAACCCAAATTTTTAGGTTCGCGACATCACTACATATATATATATATATATATATATATGTGAAGAACATTGAAATATAATGGGTTAGCGCACTTGAGAATATGCGATTGTGTTTTTTCTTATATATACACTTTAACTTTTTAATTGTGTGATGTTATGGGGCGTTCAATAGAAGTAGATGATTGCCTTTCATTTGTTTATTAAGTCAGTGTTATACCTTAGTTGATGCGTTGCACAAAAAATATTCTTAGGTCCAAAAGTGACCTTTCTATCTGTATAAACTTCCTACTACACACTGATTTTGTTTTTCTTTGAGGTCCAAGAGTGACCTTACCTATTTCTAGGAGGTAGAAAAATGGGTGTTTCTATTTCACCTTTTTCTTTGTTTGCTCAGGTGATACCTGGTCATATTGTTCTGTGCTTTGATTTTTCCAGTGATTTGTTATTGATTTTCCTGGTGTTAAATGTACCTGTGTATTGTATCTTAAACCATCAATACAAAAAACACACACACACACACACACACATTTATAAATATATATATAAATAAATACAATGTATTTTGTTTGTCTAACGAAGGGGGTAACACTCCGAAACGTTACATTAAAAGGTAACACTGAAAATCCCGGCGAGTGCATCCTTTTTTTGCTGATTATATATATATATATATATATATATATATATATATATATATATATATATATATATATATATATATATATATTAATTAAATAGACAAGTAAGTTAACTCCAAAAATAATTCATCTATAATTTTTTTTATTGTTCTATTGTTTTTCATATTCATTAAACCTGGAGGTGATATATGTAGCGATGCGTTTTACCAACAACTATATTTTCTTCATTGCCAGATATACTATGTTGTATTTTTTTTTCAGTGTCCTTCCTGTTTAGTGTCTTTACTACATTCATAGGAAGTTCATATTGCAAGTTTGTTAATGCACAGTGCTTCTGACTTTAAGTTCCACATTTCTCAAAGAAAATAATCATCTGTTTAGAAAGAGTAGATTGTGTATCTGGAGTTCCCGGTCCTTCTGTGTCATAATGACCTGTTGCTGAGCTAGTGATGACTCTAGTGTAGGGATTTTTTGTGTGAGGCCTGCTTTTTTCTATTCATGGACTGATTGGATGAGAGATAAGCCCCTATGTATTACAGGGACACACTTCTTGGGTTTTTTACTGTTTAAAAGAATAGAAAGCAAATTAACTAGCCATTCCCCAACTTTGCACAACCAACATTGTTATGTTAATATACATAATAACCTCTAAATATTTCCCTGTTTCTCAGCCCATCAGTGCAAAAGTGTCAAAACCAGACAGGGCTAGTTCATGTGTGCCCAAAAGATAACATTGTGTTCACCCCCATGGAGTTATGCAGGAACCAGCTCTAATTGTCTAAAATGAAAGTTTGTAAAAAGCACTGATATAAAGGTTCAGTCTGCAGAGGCTTAGATACAAACTAACCACCAAGGTAAAAAGTATATTAATATAACATTGTTAGTAATGCTAAACTTGTGAATGGGTAATAAAGAGGTTATCTATCTTTTTAAACAATAAACATTTTCAAATAGACTGTCCCTTTAAGATCCATGCAGACAAAGTTACCAAACTTGTCTTCACACCTTTAAGGCCTTTCAATTCAGCATTGGCTGCCAGAATTTAACATTGTATGAGCAATGCACCCCTTCCCTGCTCTAGAGCAACCAACTGTGTGGAAGCAGGGCTAGTCAGTCATTCTGGACAAATGAGTCTGGTTCTTTGACATCTACAGCCTCTGAAGATTTGGGCAGGTTTAAGCAGCAGTGGTCATGAGACTGTTGCTCCTTAACTTTCAGTTGCAAACTCACACACTGAAGCAGCCTTTAATGGGTTTCCATAGAGTACTACGTTTAACATGCAATTATTTCTAGCATATACAAGTAAAAGGAAGACTTTATATGGTTTATTCACTGGTCTCTATGATAGATTATTATTATTATTATTATCAGGTATTTGTAGAGCGTTAACAGATTCTGCAGCGCTATAAGCATAGGGCGTATACAAGGTAACATTTATAGGGGGGTCAAATGGGTAGAGGTCCCTGCTGAGAGTTGCACTGTTGTAATCAGCTCTTATGCTGGTGATGTACAAACAGTTGGGCTCATAGGCTTACGTGCTAAGGGGTTCAAGGGAATAACAGTGGAGTTAGAAAAGGTTAGTGTAGATTGTATGCATCCCTTAATAGTACAGTCTTTATGGAGCACTTGAAGCTTTCAAAACCAGGTGGGAGTCTTGTGGAGAAAGGCATAGAGTTCCAAAAGTTGGGAGCCAGTCTGGAGAAGTCTTGTAAATGGGAATGTGAGGAGCTAACAAGAGAGGAGGAGAGTAGGAGATCATGGGCAGAGCAAAGGGGTCGGGAGGAAAGTATCTGGAGACAAGGTCTGAGATGTAGGGGGGAGCACTGAAGTTGAGGGCTTTGTATGTCAGAGTGAGAATTTTGTGTTTAAGCCTGGAGGCAAGAGGAAGCCAGTGAAGGGATTGGCAAAGAGGTGCAGCAGATAAAGAGCGAAGTGTAAGGAAGATGAGCCTGGCAGAGGCATTCATTATGGATTGTAAAGGAGCTAGGTGGCAGCTAGGAAGACCAGAGAGTATGGAGCTGCAGTAATCAAGGCGGGAAAGGATGAGAGAGTGGATTAGAATCTTAGTTGTGTCTTGTGAAAGGAAATGTCTAATTTTAGAGATGTTGTTAAGGTGGAAGCGACAGGCTTTAGCCAATGAATGAATGTGAGGAGTGGTATAAAGAACTGAGTCAAGTGTGACCCCAAGACATTGAGCATGTGGGGTAGGGGTAATGATGGAGTTATCGACAGTTATAGAAAAGTTTGGGGGTAGAGATTTTTGAAGAAGGGGGAAAATAAGGAGCTCAGATTTGGAGAGATTTAGCTTAAGGCAGTGAGAGGGCATCCAAGATGAGATATAAGAAAGACAGTTAGTGACACAGGTTTGCAATAAAGAAGATAGGTCTGGTGCAGAGAGGTAGATTTGGGTGTCATTGGCATACAAATACTATTGAAACCCATGGGACATTATTAAGGAACCTAAAGATGATGTGTAGATTGAGAAGAGAAGGGGACCAAGGACAGAGCCTTGCAGTACCCCAACAGAAAATGATAATGGGGCAGAGGATTCCCCAGAGAAGGCTACACTAAAGGTACGGTTAGACAGATAGGAAGAGAACCACAAGGGAGCTGTGTGGAAAATGTGTAGATTGAGAAGAGAAGGGGACCAAGGACAGAGCCTTGCAGTACCCCAACAGAAAATGGTAACGGGGCAGAGGATGCCCCAGAGAAGGCTACACTAAAGGTACGGTTAGACAGATAGGAAGAGAACCACAAGGGAGCTGTGTGGAAAATGCCAAAGGTTTGGAGGGTTTGGAGCAAAAGAGGGTGGTCAACAGTATCAAAGACTGCAGACAGATCAAGGAGGATAAGCAGAGAGAAGTGACCTTTGGATTTTGCTGTAAGTAGGTCATTGGTAACCTTAACAATTGCTGTGTCAGTGGAGTGGTGGGGGCAAAATACAGATTGCCGTGGGTCAAGGAGGGAGTTTAGTATAAGGAAATGGGATAGACGTACATATACTAGCTCTTTGAGAAGCTTTGAGGCAAGAGGGAGTAGGGAAATAGGACGGTAATTAGATGGGGAGGTTGGGTCGAAAGAAGTTTTTTTGAGGATAGGTATGAACAGTGCATGCTTAAGAGATGAGGGAAATATACCAGTGCTGAGGGAGAGGTTGAAGACGTGTGTGAGTAGAGAGGGTAAGGGTAGAAGAGAAGGCGGGGAGTAGCTGTGAGGGGACGGGGTAGAGGGGACAGGTAATGAGGTGAGAGAATGGTATAAGGGCAGAAACTTAATCCTCTGTAAAAGTGGCAAAAGAGATAAATGTATGGCTATGTGGGTTTTGGATGATAGTGGGGTTTTGAGGAGGTTTGAGACCGGTAGCATGTTGAGAGCTGATTTCATTTCTGATGGAGTCTATTTTGTTATTGAATTAGCTGGGAAATCTTGAGCTGAGAGAGAAGTTGCAGTAGGAGGTGGGGTTGGGCGGAGAAGAGTATTGAATGTGGAGAACAGACGTTTTGGGTTTGAAGAAAGAGTAGAGATAAGAGTGGCAAAGTAATGTTGCTTAAATAAATTAAGGGCAGAATTAGTAAGAGTTTAAGATGAACTTGTAGTGAAGAAAGTCAGCTGAACTCCGAGATTTTCTCCAGTGTTGCTCAGCAGTACAGGAGCATCTAACATATTAATATACAATGGAAGTCTTACAGCAGCCACTTTGCATGTACAGTTGTTTGACATTTTTTCTAACTTATTGAAAATTACCTCTACTGGATAACCAACCTTTTATTTTTTTTATTTTTTTCTAACTTGGCATCAAAGCTGTATTTCTTTTAAAGGCAGTTTTACAATTGCAAAATTAATCATTGCCTTGGTCAATATGTCATGTTTTATCTTTAATTTTAGCCCTCAATGTATTATTCTTTACATTGCTCTCTCTTATTCCAGGTGTATTTAACATGTTTGAATATGTTCTCTATCAGGTATACATTTTATTCATGAAAAAATCTAGGTCCCTTATATTTATCATGTAACAAGTAATCCTTTTTGCTCCCCATCTCTCTCACATTCTTACATTCATTGACACTTTTCTTATTTCTCCCTCCATTACTGTCCCCTCACATTTTAATTCCCCCTTTTTCATCAATAACTCTCAATATATATCTCAACCTTTTTTACATCTTATCATACTATTATTCCATAAATCATTCTAACTCTCTCTTTCAGGAAATCAGGCATTGCAATCTCACAGACCACCATTGGCAACTTGGAAACAAAACTTGGCTTTCTTGTAGTTTTTAAGGGACAAGGTAGAAATTGTGATGCCGAATTGAACTTGCCAAGGTTGCACATAAGAAGCAAACATGGATTTGGTGATCTCATTTTTCAGGAATGTTCAAGGGCAACAACTTCTAAAGGAGAACTGGGCTCTATTTTATTTAGGATGGACCAAGTAATAAAATAATAGATTCTCTAACAACCCTGTTTCTATCAATACCAGTGGTTCAATCATTACACTCAGGCAGCTCAAATGTTGATTAAGTGCTGCAGTATCTTGAAAATAATAGCAAACATTACTATATTCTAAAGGAGCTGTTTGGACATATTAGCAAAAGAATCTTACAATTTTATTGCTCAAAGATAAGTTAAATATATAGCTCAAAGCTCAAATCATACTTAATACTTAATACTTAAAATTAATGATTGTAATAATGTATTTGGCTTTTTAATAGAAAAAACTACTGAAAATTACATTAAATAATTTATTGTAGGGTTGACATGAAGGGGTAAATTTATCAAATGCCGGGCGGACATGATTTGCTGTAGAGAATCATGTCCGCCCAGCATAGCTAAATGCCAACAGCATACGCTGTCGGCATTTAACATTGCAATAACATTTCTTGTGAAATGCTTATGCAATGCCGCCCCTGCAAATTCCCGGCCAATCGGCCTCTAGCAGGTGATGTCAATCATCGGGATGATTGCAGTCCGCCATCTAAAAGGTGGCGGACAAGTTAAGGGGCAGTAGTCTTACGACAGCCCGGGTGTAGAAAGCAGCATCCACTGCTTGATAAATCTACCCCGAACTGTTAATAATGATTATTCAAAAATAGTAGATGATGAGATAAATAAAAATGGAAACATTTAGTTATAGAAGTAAATCATTATCATATGATGCAGACCCTTTTAATATAATATTATACTATTATTTAATTGAAAAGAAAGCATGTACATATAAAAGGCAATACAAAAAGTATATTTATTCAGCAGTAACCAATATAAACAAGATGTATACACTTACAAAAGGTACAACATATCCAACGTTTAAACAAAAACAAAGGTTTTACCATGAGCCTTTTACAGGTTTTTTGATGAGTGTTAAAATTAAAGGGTAAGCCAACACTAATATAGTTATTGTTTATTCCCCAGCTTTGCACAACCAACATTGTTATATTAATATACTGTTTCTAAGCCACTACAGACAGCCTCTTTTCACATGCTTTTTTATTTGCTTTTCACAACAGGAGACTGCTAGTTCATGTGAACTATATAGATAACATTGTGTTCATGGCCGTGGAGTTATTTAAGAGTCAGCACAACACAGCACTAAAATGCAAGTCAATAGATAATAAGTAAAATTCATGTGATCAAGGAGCTGTAAGAAAATGCTTGGATAGAAGGTAATCACAGAGGTAAGAAGTATATTAATATAACCATGTTGGCTGTGCAAAACTGGGAAATATTTAATAAAGGGATTATCTAACTTTTAAAGCAATAAAAATGTATTGTAGACTGTCCCTTTACATTTTGCTCTTAACTTGTTTTCTAATTCAAGTGCTTTTTTCTAATTTAAATGATGGTTCTTATTACCTGGAATAGCTTAGAAAATCATATCAAAAACGACACATGAGCTGCTGCACAATGTTTTCATGCAGCAAAAAAAAAAAAAAAATAGATTCTAGGACAATATTTAGGGAGTTTAAGAATTATGAGACGAATGCACTGCTGAGAATAAATAAAGTTTA
The DNA here is from genome assembly GCF_027579735.1 of Bombina bombina. NCBI lineage: Eukaryota > Metazoa > Chordata > Amphibia > Anura > Bombinatoridae > Bombina > Bombina bombina. The sequence continues at coordinate 836,243,615 of NC_069501.1, forward strand.
CACTTTAAAAGGAACAATTTGCATTAGCGCTGTGGAATCTGTTGGCACTCTACAAATAACCGATAATAATAATGCTCAATATGTTTCTGGTTCTAAAAACTTAAAAAACACACACTGTAAAAATGACAATACTTATTGTGTAATACTTCCTTCTTATAGACCTTTCACTAGCCTTCTTATAAGTTAAAGGACCACTAAATACAGTTGAATTGCATAATTAACAAGTGCCTAATCAAAAAGACAATGCAATAACACTTACTAAATAAGTAGTAGATTATTTTTTCTGACAAATGTATTTTTGCCAGCCCCCTGTATAATAGTAGATGAGGTTTAAAAAACCCGAAGTCCATCGAGTTCAATCTATACAAATATAAAATACTTACAAAAAGCTCCAGTTAAGCTTAAATAATCCCACTAAAAGGTGACCCTTTTAATACTAGCAATCATATCCATGAATTTTGTTTCTAGACAGAAATGTTTCCAAACAATTTTTAAATTTATCTAGGGTATTAGCATTCACTACCTCCTTTGGTAATGAGTTCCACAATATTATTGCTCTTACAGTGAAAAAACGTTTCCGTTGCAGGAGATTAAATCTCCTTTCCTCCAACCTTAAATTGTGACCTCTTGTCACAAACAATTTTCTTGGAATAAACAGAGCTTCTGCCATCTCTGTATATGGACCTTGAATAAATTTATATAAAGTAATCAAGTCACCTCTCATGAGCTTTTTTTCTAAAGAAAACAGACCCAGTTTGGCTATCCTCTCCTTAAAGCTTAAATTCTCCATTTCGCTTATTAGCTTTGTGTCCCTTCTCTGAACTTTTTCTAGTTCTGTAGTATCTTTTTTTTCAAACGGTCCCCAGAACTGCACTCCATACTCAAGGTGAGGTCTTACCAGGGATTTATATAGTGACATAATTATGCTTTCCTCCCTTGCATCAATGCCTCTTTTAATACATGCTAGTATTTTATTAGCTCTAGATGCCGCTGCCCTGCATTGTGCACCCATCTTTACCTTGTTATCTATTACTACTCTCAGATCCCTTTCCTCCTCTGTTTGGCTAAATCTTGTCCTATTTAAATAATAAATTGCCTGCTTATTTTTACTTCCAAAATGTAGAACCGTATTAAATCGAATTTTCCATGTACTTGCCCATTCTTCTAATTTTTGCAGATCCCTTTGTAACGAAAGTTCATCCTCCTCTGACCTAATGACCTTACTTAACTTAGTATCATCTGCAAAAATAGAGATGTCGCTATTTAATCCTTGCTCCAAGTCATTTATAAAAATATTAAAAAGAACAGGGCCCAGTATTGATCCCTGGGGGACTCCACTGGTTACATTTTCCAATCTGAGTATGATCCATTCACTACTACTCATTGCTCCCTATCTTTTATCCAGTTATTTATCCATGAGCTAACATTTAAAGCTATTCCCAGCCCCTTAATTTTGTGCATTAATCTCTCATGTGGCACTGTATCAAACGCCTTTGCAAAATCTAAGTATATAACATCAACTGATTCCCCTTTATTTATATTTTTACTTACTTTCTCATAGAATATAATTAGATTAGTTTGACATGATCTATTTCTCATAAAACCATGCTGATTTGAACTCATAATTTTGTTTACACGAATATGCTAATCAATATAATCCCTTATAATCCCTTAAAATATCTCCCCCACTATTGATGTCAGACTAACTGGTCTATAGCTTCCTGGATCATCCCTGCTTCCCTTTTTGAAGAGTGGCACCCCATCAGCTTCACGCTAATCCTGGGGGACCATGTCTGAAGATAATGAGTCTTAAAAAATTAAGAGTAGAGGTTTGTCTATAACAGTGCTAAATTCCCTTAACACCCTTGGGTGAATTCCATCTGGACCTGGAGTTTTATTTACCTTAATATTATCTATACATAATCCAGTTAATGGTATGTGCTGGCATGTTCTAGTTTGTTGCAAAGTTTCCTCCATTGGATCCTCTCTTGTGTATACTGAAGAAAAGAACTGGTTTAGTACCTCAGCCTTCTCCCTGTAACTATTAATCATGCTACCCTCCACGCATTTTAATGTACCTATATTGTCCTTCTTAGAATTTTTGCTATTTATGTACTTAAAGAATCTTTTAGGGTTAATAATTGAAATGCCCTACGTTTTTTTCCTAATTTCTCTTAACACATTTTTGTTTAGCCACATTGGCTTGGATTTTTTATTTTTATAACCATATGGTATTTGTTGATATGTATATTTATTTAACAAAGTTTTAAATGTTATCCATTTATCCCCTGCATTTTTATTAGAGAATACTTTGTCCCAATTTATGTTATTTAATGATTTCCTTAAATCGTTGAATTTTGCTTTCTTAAAATAAAAAGTCTTAGTTAAACCTTTAAGACACTGCATATGAAAAGAGATTTCAAATGTGACCATTTTATGATCACTGTTACCCAAATGTTCTTTGACTTCTATGTTTGATATTATATCTGTATTGTTTGATAGCACTAAATCCAATATAGCTTTACTCCTAGTTGGTTCCTCTATTAATTGCGACATGAAGTTATCCCTTGCGACTGTAAAAGTATAGGCTTCTATTCATAGATAACCTCTAACCTGTAATTGTCAACAATATAAATAACAAATTAACAGATATGGGAAAGATGAACAATAAAAAGAGTGTGTGATAAATACAGAAAGAGATGATATATATATATATATATATATATATATATATATATATATACACACACTTACGCACATATCGCTTCCCCTTTTAGTGAACAGGCTTTACTTTTGGTAAAAAGATGTATATACTGCAAATTCTTGTTACATTAGCAAGTATTTGAAAGTATAGATTTTATAAACATGGTGGAAAGCTCAATTTTCTTTTTATAAAATTGCTTACGAGGTATATATACTAACTCGTGGTCATGGAAAAGTGTGTAGTCTGTTCAAGATCCCTGATTAACTGATATTTTCTGAAGATTAAAGGCAGAAAATCCAATAGCTTCAGTATTGCATCGTGGTTCTGATAAATGCTTGCTAATGCAAGTAAAACATGTTGCTTAACCTATTGAAAACTTTGCCAAAGTAAACTCTGAAGTTACATTAGGCTGTGCAAAATCTTACTCTTACATTAAATTGATGAATCAGACCATTTCTTAAAATAAGATGGGCTTAAAAAGACTCCTTTATTTATTAACCGTGTACATTTTATTTTGGCATCATTTTATATTGTAGGGATATCTTGTTGTATTTATTATCTGATATGAAAAATAAGCATGATTCATTTAATACCTATATGTTTCAATAAGCATATATTCAGGGGCTTTTAAATACTCGACAAATATTTTACTTAAAGAAAATAAATAATTTTAAATAATTTTTAAAGTAGAAAGTTGGATTGCAAAGTTTCATACAATTTTGCTCTTTTTATACAACAGATACAATTGTATGTCTCAAAACTGGGTGGGCATACATTTTTCTGAAGTAAGTTATTGACTCATATTAAAATTGAAACTGTTCAACCTAATTAAGTTTTCAAGAAATAACAATTCCTACATTAAGCTTTAATTTTCTGGTCATTTTAGAAGATAATTAATCTATTTCATTTTATGTTTAAATATTTTTATTAAGTTTTTTTCCAACATGAATATAACAACATGTGAACTGTTACATAAGGTAAATACATCAAAGCCCCAGTAAGTGGGGGGTAGTTTGTATCACATGTTCATATTAATGCCTCTCAATATGACATAGAAAAAGGGAAAAACAGAACAACAAAAAAAGAAGGAACGGGGAAGGGAATTGCCCTGAGGTTTAATCTATTTCATTTTAATAGGATCTGTTAAATTGTTTTTCACAAGGTGAGGGAAAATACGTGTATATAAATAAATAAAATAACAAAAATGAAAAGCACAAGTGCAGATATTATTAAACAAAAATCTAGATTTTGAGCACTATAGACAGACTCAGTCAGAAGAATAAAGTGATTTATTGTATGTAAAAGAAGGAGCTAATTAAACATATAATTCCACTGTCACCAGTTTTAAATATTTTATTTTAAGACAACAAATTCAGATTATTATAACCTTGGTGACTAAATAATCTTAATTTTATTAAAGACAAGAGGCAAATATTTTGCATCAGATCTTTACTGATTCCAAACTGCAGCAAAGAAAAAACTGAACAGAAAAGAAATAAATAACATAGTAACAAGGCTACACCAATCAGAATACAGCAAACAAATAAACTGTAATGCACACAATGAACACCTCCTCTTTTCTATGCAAATTAAGCAGCGAAATCCATCAAGAAGACAAACTCCAATGAACATCCACGGATCCAGTAACACAAATCAGATATTTACACTGAAAAAGAAAAAATGAAAATATCAACTGATCTCAGATAAAGAAAAAAACAATCATAACAAGGAATGACCTTCTAAACAGACATTTGAAACATATCTATGCATAATGTGTTTTTTTTTTTCAGGAAGGGAGAGGACAGAAGTGGGGGAATATTTGCCTTTTATCTTTAATAAAATCAAGACTATTTAGTCACCAAGGTTATAATAATCTGAATTTTACAGCAAGACAGGAGGCTTTATATTTTGCATTTTAACCCACAGAAAGGAGAAATTCAGAAGCATGTTTAATAGGTTTAAAATAAAAACGACAAAAGGTGATTGAAAAAGACCAATCTGAGTTGCCGTATAGTGATCATGGGAGCAGCAAGCACCTCCTGGATCTCTAGTTTGATCCTGTTTATCTTCTCCTAAGGAAGCATTAGAAGACCCGTGGTGGAGTTTAGGAGAAAGCCTAGAAACTCGACCTTTAGAGCAGGAATAAAGGCTGACTTCTGATAAAAAATCCTAGTTCCTGAAGAAGGAACTTGGTAATAGAGTGGAACGATCGCCTGCCATAAGGAGAATATCGTCTAGGTATATATAATAAATATAATAATATAATAGGTATATATAATATCTATAATAAGGTGAATGCTTTTGCCTCTGAGATAGGCTAAGACAGGTTTCAAAAGTTTGGTGAAACACCAAGGGGCGGAGCTGAGGCCAAATGTAAGGCAAGTGAAGAGTTGGCCCTCCCAGAGGAACCTGAGGAACTTTCTATGACCTGTAAACTCAGGGACCATGAGTTAAGCATCAGTCAGGTCCAGACGGGCAAACCAATCTCCGGGATGTAGGAGGTCTCTGAGCATATGGATACCCTCCATCTTGAAATGCCGGTACACCACATGGTGATTGAGGTCCCTTAAGTTGATGACAGGACGAAAACCTCCTGTTTTCTTCTTGACAAGGAAAAGGTTGCTGAGAAAACTTTTGTATAAATCTGAAACCTTCTCGATGGCGCCCTTGAGATAAAGGGATTGTTCCTCTGAGTGGATCAGGCCAGAGGCTATTTATGCGAGGTTTAAAGTATTTGGAGGCGAGCTCTGAAAAGAAGGACAGATAAAGTTGAGTTTGAAACCTCAAACTGTTTGAGCAATCCATGGATCTTGGACGATCATGTCCATGCATAGGAAAAAAGAGATAGACTGCCTGCAAAGGGAAGGATAGAAGAAGGAGGGGATATAACTGAAGTAATCACTTTGGGAGGTAGCTGGTCCTGCTAATCATGCTCAAGGAGGGAAAAGGGCTCGAGGAGGGTAAGCAGGGTACTGCTGGAAGGCGACTGCATGATGCTGTTGAGCCATAAATTGTTGTCGGCTGGGCAGATGACCCATGAATTTGCTGGCCCTGCCAAAAAAATGATTAGAGGGACTTAATCTTACAAATGGAGGTAAAAGTAGAGACATAATGTCTCATGATTTGTAAGAAAGGTTCTCCAAAAAGGAGGCCCTTGGGAGCTGAACCCGCTCCTTCAACAGCAAGGACCGCCAGTCTGGGGTTGATATATAAAAGTGCCGATCTTCTGCATTCACTAGATAGAGCCACATTGGCATTACCAAGAAAGCAGAAAGCCCGAAAAGCCCATTCACGAATAGAGAAAGAATCCAAAGAAGAGCTGGATAAAAGAGCTTTGTCTGTCAAGTGGAGAATCTGGGCCAAAGGACCCGACACATCAAGTTGTCTTGAACTCCCCTAAGTGCTTTATCCATGCCCTTCCTAGGATCTTTCCCTTTCCTGGTGAGAAAGGTGGCAAGTTTGGCATCAAATTCAGGGGTTACAGATCCCTACCAGGAAGGGAAGGTTTGCGACACTCCGCACAGAATTTATTGTGATCATCTCGATCAAGGGGTTTGTGGAGGGACTTTTGGAGACAATGGGAAGGGGAAGAGCTAATGACCAGTCAGAGGACCTAGGATGTTTAATATGCTTGGGACTAAAAATCGGGTTCTCAGCAGGGTCCACCAATTTGTCCTCCTGCTCAAAAGGGGATGACTGCAAGTGAGAAGCCTTGGTTTGGGAAGCAGAGGAGCCAATGTCTTGGTCTGATTGGTCGTCTGTTTCCCAATCCAAGTCTGGATAAGAATCCAGATAGTAATCAAAATCAAAATTTTCAGAGACCAAGGTCTGAAACAAAACTTGCACACCCTGGGGGAGGAGGGTTATTTTATCCCATTTAGCCTCCGGGTAGGAGCTTCTGACACCCCTATGTGAAACGTCCGGTGGAGGGGCTTGAAATTTATGAATCGGAGCCTTGCCCTTATGAGGGGCAGGGCGGGATTGGGCCTTCGAATGGCGTTTCCTAGAAAAATGGGGCTCCGAATCTGAGGAAATATGAGGAACAGGGCGAAATTGAATTGGGTCAATTACCTCCTCAGAAGAGGGGGAGGGCTGGATTTGTTTGAGCGCCTGAAAGAGAAAAATAAATAAATTAAAAATTCAAAATAAAATGATTTAATAAAATAAAATAAAAATTCAAAATAAAATTCAAAATTATATTTGAGATAAAATTTTAATATAAATATGTCAGACCCTGAGGGTATTTGAACCTGGGTCTACAAGTGAAAGGTCCAGTAAAAGCTTCTAAGCTATAAAGGGTTACATTTTATTATAAGGAAAAAACAAATACATAAAATGCATACAAAAGAAAAAACTTGAAAATAATGCCTGATACCAGCCACATGATGAATATTAATCCCACATAAGCACGGTCAGAGCCCTACCCATAGAGAACAAATACAAAACTGAAAGAGGAGAAATACACTGCAGTCCTAATCACTGTGTGTATGACAGGGGTTCATAGAGTTAAAACAATAGATTTAGTGCAATCAAAGTTGCACCAAATATGTAGCTGTGGCGCTCTGCAAAGAGCTTAATAAGAATAGTATCCGGCTTAGATACAATTATTTTAATAAATAAAAAGCTATTTTAATATATAAAAAACACACATGTGCACAGAATAATATATAAAAAATACTAAAGCAGTATAAGACAATCATATAAAAGCAATCCTATAAAGTCAATTGAGACAATAATATGCAACGAGAAAGTCTTTCGTGAAAAGTAAGTCCAATATCATTGGTTGTTGAAGATGTAAGTTATTCAGAGCAGCTGTAATCCTAAAAAACTGCACAGATATTCTGGGATTCCTGAAATGAGACAGGAATTCCTTGTCACCAAGTATAAAAGTTATAATAAAAATTATAATAAAAGGTTTAAAATCTTACTTACACCGGAATTATTACCTCTATTTGCTGACAGGGGTTCATGCAAGGCTGCATAGTAGGTCCGGAAGAATTTGCATAACGCAAGGTCTAATAGAGGGCCGAATGTATCTGGAATAAAAACTCTACCGCCACACTGCAATCCAGTACCAATTTGAGCGGAGGTTCACACGTCTTACCAGAGAAGAAATCGCTACTCAGGCATGTGTCTGAGATTGCTCCAAACGGTGCCAGATAGGAATAAAGGCCGCAATGCGGTCACATGGAGACCGGGTTGAGGACACATGGTGGCTGCTATCCGCTTCGAAGGGGAGAGTAGACCGCTTAGAAGTAGCGGTCTCAATACACCTCAGGAGCGGACGGTCAAACAAGCACACTGACACCAATGTAAAATAATATACATGAACCAATAATATAAAAACTAAAGAAAAAAGTTAAGCGTAAGAAAAATTAAAGTGAAGTACAGTACTACTCTGATAATATAAATAGAGTACAAACTAAATAGCTGAATTAGTGAAAAGGAATAATAAAATCTACAAACTATTACTTCTAGATTTAGAAAATTATAAGAGAGAGATGAAACATGACCTGCTGTCTGGAAGCAGCAAAGAAAAGAGGAAGTGTTCATTGTGTGCATTACAGTTTATTTGGCTGCTGTATTCTGATTGGTGCAGCCTTGTTACTATGTTATTTATTTCTTTTCTGTTCAGTTTTTGCTTTGCTGCTGTTTGGAATCAGTAAATATTTGATGCAAAATATGAAGCCTCCTATCTTGCTGTAAAATCTTAGGATTTTTGTAGAGTGATAAGAATAATAGCACAGTAGGCAATAAACAATGCCCCAGGCAAAAAAGTAAAGCATTAGTATTTATTTAATTGATAATGTTAACTGAGAATTTTAAACATAATGAGAATCTTTTTTTTTTGCATGACAATATTAATCTTCCGTTCTTCCTCCCCCCTCTAAACCTGGTGTTTACATATTTACATAATCTACTAGGGGGACTTATTCAGCTCATAACAGCGATAGCTGAATGTATTTGGCACCCATCCACTTTTAAAAAGATGTGTCAAATTTTAAATTGTTTTTCATATTTCAGTCACAAAAGCATGTCATTTAAAAATATGAATAGAAAAGAGTTGGCTAAATCTTAAAAATCTATAGAGGCTCCTAACGCTGGTTTTTACCGCCCTCTGGTATTTGGAGCCAGTCATTAAAGGGTCTAACGCTCACTTTCCAGCCGCGACTTTTCCATACCGCAGATCCCCTTACGTCAATTGCGTATCCTATCTTTTCAATGGGATCTTTCTAACGCTGGTATTTAGAGTCGTGGCTGAAGTGAGCGTTAGAAATCTAACGACAAAACTCCAGCCGCAGAAAAAAGTCAGTAGTTAAGAGCTTTCTGGGCTAACGCCGGTTTATAAAGCTCTTAACTACTGTGCTCTAAAGTACACTAACACCCATAAACTACCTATGTACCCCTAAACCGAGGTCCCCCCACATCGCCGCCACTCTATTACATTTTTTAACCCCTAATCTGCCGCTCCGTACACCGCCGCCAGCTAAATTATCCCTATGTACCCCTAATCTGCTGCCCCTAATACCGCCGACCCCTATATTATATTTATTAACCCCTAATCTGCCCCCCTCAACGTCGCCTCCACCTGCCTACACTTATTAACCCCTAATCTGCCAACCGGACCGCGCCGCTATTATAATAAAGTTATTAACACCTAATCCGCCTCACTCCCGCTTCAATAACCCTATAATAAATAGTATTAACCCCTAATCTGCCCTCCCTAACATCGCCGACACCTAACTTCAAACATTAACCCCTAATCTGCCGACTGGAGCTCACCGCTATTCTAATAAATGTATTAACCCCTAAAGCTAATTCTAACCCTAACCCTAACACCCCCCTAAGTTAAATATAATTTTTATCTAACAAAATAAATTTACTCTTATTAAATAAATTATTCCTATTTAAAGCTAAATAATTACCTGTAAAATAAACCCTAATATAGCTACAATATAAATTATAATTATATTATAGCTATTTTAGGATTAATATTTATTTTACAGGCAACTTTGTATTTATTTTAACCAGGTACAATAGCTATTAAATAGTTAAGAACTATTTAATAGCTAAAATAGTTAAAATAATTACAAAATTACCTGTAAAATAAATCCTAACCTAAGTTACAATTAAACCTAACACTACACTATCAATAAATTATTTAAATACAATACCTACAATTATCTACAATTAAACCTAACACTACACTATCAATAAATTAATTAAATAAAATACCTACAATTATCTACAATTAAACCTAACACTACACTATCAATAAATTAATTAAATAAAATACCTACAAATAAATACAATTAAATAAACTAACTAAAGTACAAAAAATAAAAAAGAACTAAGTTACAAAAAATATTTTTTTTTTTACAAACATTAGAAAAATATTATAACAATTTTAAACTAATTACACCTACTCTAAGCCCCCTAATAAAATAACAAAGCCCCCCAAAATAAAAAAATGCCCTACCCTATTCTAAATTTAAAAAAAAGTTCAAAGCTCTTTTACCTTACCAGCCCTGAAAAGGGCCCTTTGCGGGGCATGCCCCAAAGAATTCAGCTCTTTTGCCTGTAAAAAAAATAATACAATACCCCCCCAACATTACAACCCACCACCCACATACCCCTAATCTAACCCAAACCCCCCTTAAATAAACCTAACACTAAGCCCCTGAAGATCTCCCTACCTTGTCTTCACCTCACCGGGTCCCGATCTGTCCAGAAGAGGGTCCGAAGTCTTGATCCAAGCCCAAGCGGGGGGCTGAAGAGTGACGTCCATCCTGTTCCGATCAGCCAATAGAATGCGAGCTCAATCTGATTGGCTGATTGGATCAGCCAATCGGATTGAACTTGATTCTGATTGGCTTATTCCATCAGCCAATCAGAATTTTCCTACCTTAATTCCGATTGGCTGATAGAATCCTATCAGCCAATCGGAATTCGAGGGACGCCATCTTGGATGACGTCATTTAAAGGAACCGTCATTCGGTCAGTAGGCGTCGCTTGAAGAGGTTGGATCCGCGTCGGCTGGGAAGAAGATGGCTCCGCTCTGCTCCGGAAGAAAGAAGATTGAAGATGCGGCTTGATAGAAGACTTCATCCCGATGATGGACTTCCGAATTCAGCCCGATGATGGATTTCTTCAGCCGCCGCTTGGATCCAGACTTCAGCCCGAGGATGGACGTCACTCTTCAGCCCCCCGCTTGGGCTTGGATCAAGACTTTGGACCCTCTTCTGGGCAGATCGTGACCCGGTGAGGTGAAGACAAGGTAGGGAGAACTTCAGGGGCTTAGTGTTAGGTTTATTTAAGGGGGGTTTGGGTTAGATTAGGGGTATGTGGGTGGTGGGTTGTAATGTTGGGGGGGTATTGTATGTTTTTTTTTACAGGCAAAAGAGCTGAATTCTTTGGGGCATGCCCCGCAAATGGCCCTTTTCAAGGCTGGTAAGGTAAAAGAGCTTTGAACTTTTTTAATTTAGAATAGGGTAGGGCATTTTTTTATTTTGGGGGGCTTTGTTATTTTATTCGGGGGCTTAGAGTAGGTGTAATTAGTTTAAAATTGTTGTAATATTTTTCTAATGTTTGTAAATATTTTTTTATTTTTTGTAACTTAGTTCTTTTTTTATTTTTTGTACTTTAGTTAGTTTATTTAATTGTATTTATTTGTAGGTATTTTATTTAATTAATTTATTGATAGTGTAGTGTTAGGTTTAATTGTAGATAATTGTAGGTATTTTATTTAATTAATTTATTGATAGTGTAGTGTTAGGTTTAATTGTAGATAATTGTAGGTATTGTATTTAAATAATTTATTGATAGTGTAGTGTTAGGTTTAATTGTAACTTAGGTTAGGATTTATTTTACAGGTAATTTTGTAATTATTTTAACTATTTTAGCTATTAAATAGTTCTTAACTATTTAATAGCTATTGTACCTGGTTAAAATAAATACAAAGTTGCCTGTAAAATAAATATTAATCCTAAAATAGCTATAATATAATTATAATTTATATTGTAGCTATATTAGGGTTTATTTTACAGGTAATTATTTAGCTTTAAATAGGAATAATTTATTTAATAAGAGTTAATTTATTTCGTTAGATAAAAATTATATTTAACTTAGGGGGGTGTTAGTGTTAGGGTTAGACTTAGCTTTAGGGGTTAATCCATTTATTACAGTAGCGGCGAGATTCGGTCGGCAGATTAGGGGTTAATAATTGAAGTTAGGTGTCAGCGATGTTAGGGAGGGCAGATTAGGGGTTAATACTATTTATTATAGGGTTATTGAGGCGGAAGTGAGGCGGATTAGGGGTTAATAACTTTATTATAGTAGCGGTGCGGTCCGCTCGGCAGATTAGGGGTTAATAAGTGTAGGCAGGTGGAGGCGACGTTGTGGGGGGCAGATTAGGGGTTAATAAATATAATATAGGGGTCGGCGGTGTTAGGGGCAGCAGATTAGGGGTACATAGGGATAATGTAGGTAGCGGCGGTTTATGGAGCGGCAGATTAGGGGTTAATAAGTGTAGGCAGGTGGAGGCGACGTTGTGGGGGGCAGATTAGGGGTTAATAAATATAATATAGGGGTCGGCGGTGTTAGGGGCAGCAGATTAGGGGTACATAGGGATAATGTAGGTAGCGGCGGTTTACGGAACGGCAGATTAGGGGTTAAAAAAATATGCAGGGGTCTGCGATAGCGGGGGCGGCAGATTAGGGGTTAATAAGTGTAAGGTTAGGGGTGTTTAGACTCGGGGTACATGTTAGAGTGTTAGGTGCAGACGTAGGAAGTGTTTCCCCATAGAAAACAATGGGGCTGCGTTAGGAGCTGAACGCTGCTTTTTTGCAGGTGTTAGGTTTTTTTCAGCTCAAACTGCCCCATTGTTTTCTATGGGGATATCGTGCACGAGCACGTTTTTGAAGCTGGCCGCGTCCGTAAGCACCGCTGGTATCTAGAGTTGCAGTGGCGTTAAATTATGCTTTACGCTCCCTTTTTGGAGCCTAACGCACTGAAAACCCAGCCATTCTGTGAACTCTAAATACCAGCGGTATTTAAAAGGTGCGGGGGAAAAAAAGCACGCGTAGCTAACGCACCCCTTTGGCCGCCAAACTCTAAATCTAGCTGTAAGTCTGTTAATCTTTGGTCTCTTAAAGAAGAGGTCGACCCAGGAAAAAAGTAATTTCCATATAAAATTATGGACTGTTTTTATTAAAGTGAAAATCTCCACATTTAGAGAAAAGACTGTACAAACTGGAAAACTTTAGAACTCCAGGCCTTTGTCATACTTCCAGCTGTTTAATTTAAAATATTATCTCATGAAAGGCTTCGTTAATTCCAAACATTTTTAATTTTATTATATATTCTCAGGGAAATGTTCCATTACGTTACAGGATTTTCCTTTTTTTGTTGTTGTTTGCCCCACCCATTCTGCAAGCATTACTATCAGGAGAACAGAGATTGTTCTATTACCTCATTATACAAACATATAGTAAGTGTTTAACTTGGCTGGTCAGTTAGGAGCACCCAGATAAGTTTGCTTACCATTGATATGTGCTGACCCACATATCATTGTCAAAGTCAGATAAAAAAAATCTGAAGTTTCAGAGTAATTATACTTAGGAATACTGACACACCTAGCCATAACTAACGGCAGTTATATATGGAGTCATAATTTTATAACTTTAATATAAATAAACCACTTCCTTTAGTTGCTGCTAACCATTGTGTACATCATAAGGTTTATTACTTTAACACCCATAACTGATGTGTAATTATTGACTAAACTATTCACATTTTTTGCAAATGATGAATGGTTAAAAAATAAACAACTGCACCCATGAAACACAATACTTATTACTTCAGTATTCTAACATAATCAAACAAAACTGTGGATTGATTGCCAAGCTGATAGTTTAATTAAAGATAATTATCTTCAAATAATATTATGAAGCACTTTTACTCTTATTATCAACCTAGCTAGCACATGAACATGTTCAAGTTTTCCAGTCGAAACCTTTATAAGATAGGTATTTATCAAACATTAATTTATTATTTATTTTAAAGGGACAGTAAAGTCACAATAAAACATTCATTATTCAGATAGAGCATGTGATTTTAACCAACTTTCCAATTTACTTCTATTAAAATGTTGCATAGTTCTCCTGGTATCCTTTGTTAAAGAGTAAGTGTGCTCAGAAGCATACAGGTGTCCTTGGCTATCCGGCACGTGTTTGCAAAAATGCTTAAAACAATGTTATACAAAGTTGAAAACTATGCTGTTATTGATTGTCTGTAGCATTATGGCATCTGTATTTGTAACTATGTATAACATTGCTAAACAACATTTTTGCAAACACTGATGCCAATGTGAAGAACATTGGAATGTCTAATATTTACAGTAAATAAACAGTTAAACACTTGATTAAATATGTATATTGCATAAATATTTTTGCATGTTTTCATTGTATATTAATATAACAATGTTGGATGTGCAATGCTGGGGAATGGGTTGTAAAGACACCATCTATCACATACAATTTTGGTGTAGGCTGTCCCTTTAACTGCAAAGGTCTTTAATACACACACACAAACACACACACACACACACATATATATATATATATATATATATATATATATATATATATATATATATATATATATATATATATATATAGTAGAATAGAAAACAGCACTCTCTGGACTTAAATTCAAACAGATAGTTTAATAGGTAACGTTTCGGGGAATGCTCCCCTTCATCAGGGAGCCTTCCCCGAAACATTACCTATTAAACTATCTGTTTGAATTTAAGTCCAGAGAGTGCTGTTTTCTATTCTACTACATATCACCTACTCTAGCACCCTGGCCCTTGGAGAAATTGTTTGTGAGAGTGCAACTGACTCATTTTGCTTATATATATGTCATATATGTGTTCATATGTATTTATGAGTTTATATGTGTATATATTTCTGTAAATACATATATACACATTTAAATTCATAAATACTTCTGTACACCATATATATAAATATATATATATATATATATATATATATATAGTCCCATAGATGACCACTCTCACTTCCAAATTCAGCTGCCAGGGTGCTAGTGAATAGTAGATATCAGTAACAAAAACTTGCACTCACTGGTCTTTCCAAACACCAAACATTTATTGTATCAACAATAAATGTTTGGTGTTTGGAAAGAAATGAGGAAAAAATAATGAGGTGTAGAATCAGTCCAATGAGGGTGAGTGAAAAAGAGTGTTGCACTCAAATCAAAAAGGACAAATCACAACATAAACTGCTCAAATATCCGTAATGGGATGGCATCCAAATATTAAATTGCCCTTTATTTCCCTTATTGCAATGAGCACAGAAAGCCTTCAGAGTGCAACACCTAATGTATAGATAGCACTCCCCCCTATATAGACGGGCGCTAGTATCTACAGAGAAATTCCTCAGTCCCCCTGTTAAATATAGTGTTTGGAGATTAGACCTTTCAGTTACTTTGTGCAGCGTGTCAAATACATGAAATAACAGTAACACAGCTTTCCAGAAGTGGCTGGACACATACCTCTTGGTCCTGGCAGCGTAATGGTATCCAGCGTGTTGCCGCCTCACATATCCACAGCCATCTCTCTCTGGATAAGCTCCGGTCACGGATCCAAAGTAGCGCTCCGAGGAAGAAAAAATTGAGTTACTCCTGCAGCTCTATGCCGTATGCTCAGTGCTCACTCTGGCCGTAGTGCAAACAGAATTGAAAAGAACATATGAGAAGCACACGAGCATCAGCAGTTAAGTGTATTTATTTGAAGTTAAGCCGGTTACTAGAAACTCCAGCTGAACCTGTCTCTGTTTTTACTGGGGTTATTATTACTCTTGAATTTGCTGTTTGTTTTCGCACTTTTTCTTTGTCCAACATTGGAATATCAAATAAATACACTTAACTGCTGATGCTCGTGTGCTTCTCATATGTTCTTTTCAATGGTGTTTGGAAAGACCAGTGAGTGCAAGTTTTGTTACCGATATATATATATATATATATATATATATATATATATATATATATTTCATGATTCAATAGAGCATGTAATTTTAAACAATTTTCCAATTTACTTTTTTCACCAATTTAGCTTTGTTCTCTTGGTATTCTTAGTTGAAAGCTTAACCTAGGAGGTTCATATGCTAATTTCTAAGACCTTGAAGGCCACCCTCTTTTCAGAATGCATTTTAAATGTTTTTCACCACTAGAGGGTGTTAGTTCATGTATTTCATATAGATAACACTGTGCTTGTGCACGTGAAGTTATCTGGGAGCAGGCACTGATTGGCTAAACTGCAAGTCTGTCAAAAGAACTGAAATAAAGGGGCAGTTTGCAGAGGCTTAGATGCAAGATAATCACAGAGGTTAAAAGTATATTAATATAACTGTGTTGGTTATGCAAAACTGGGGAATGGGTAATAAAGAGATTATCTATCTTTTAAAACAATAAAAATTCTGGTGTATACTGTCCCTTTAAGTCTTTGGCCAATTCCTGCCTCTTCCACCTTAAAAACATCTCCAAAATTTGACATTTCCTCACACAATACAGAACTAAGATTTCAATCCACCTCAACTACTGCAACTCCATCCCCTCTTGTCTCCCTAGCTGCTGTCTGCCTCCTTTATAATCCATAATGAATGCCTCTGCCAGGGTCATATTCCTTACACATCACACTTCATCTGCTGCACCTCTCTACCAATCCCATCACTGGCTTTCTCTAGCCTCTAGAAATAAACACAAATTTCTGACTCTGACATACAAGGTCCTCAATTGCACTGCTCCCCCTTATATCTCAGACCAGATACTCTCCCTCCCACCCCTTCAATCTTCTCACAGCCTTCCCATTCGTGCCTCTCTCCACAAGACTCTCTCCTAGTTTTAAAAGTTTCAAGCACTCTTTAAAGACTCTATTGTTCAGGGAGGCATACAACATATGCAAACCATTTCTAACCTCAGTTTCTCTCCTCCTTTGTAGTCCCCTTAAACCCCCTTAGCATGTAAGCCTATGAGCCCAGCTGTAGACCACCTTCATGAGAGTTGACTACAATGGTGCAACACTTGGCTTGATCCCTATAAATGTTACCTGCATATCATGCCTATGTTTATAGTGCTATGAAATCTGGTGGTGCTCTACAAATAACTGATAATATTTAATATTAAATATTAATATAAAAATATATCACTAGAATGTCCAACTATGGAATACATATATTGCACCTATACTGCAGAATACAACACATTTCATATTTTCTTTTTGCATGCTTGATTCTACATTGTAGGGCAAAACTACACCACTAGAGTGCCCTTTTTGTGTTTTATTTGTTAAAAAAACATTTAATCGTAGATTGTTTAAGATCAGCTTATTGGTGTAAATTATATATTTATTTATTTACAACTTTTTTTTTAAAGACAGATTTTATAAGGATTTGAGCATGGATACATAAAAAAATAAATCCATAAATCCACATCCCTCCTAAACTGATCAATCAATGGTGCATAATTTTTAGACATGATACATCAAGTAATCCTTGTCAGTAGCAAATGACCTTGGTACTAGAAACTATCTTCTAAATGTATAGAACTGAAGCTGATTGATTGATTAATTAATTAACTATTGTGGCACAAAAGTGGGATCATTGCCAGAACTAACCATTCTCAGCAGGAACATCATTCTATTAACCTGGGTACATGAGTAGGAATACACAATGTCATGATTCATACTAAAAATGTATATAGATATATAAGTCCATATTACACTTACCTGTATCCCTCAGTCTCATCACGCATGTTGTTGTTGTAGTGTTCTGAGATGACAAAGGGTGTGTAAAGTTTCCTGTTGTCTTTTATTCTTTAACAGAAGCTTAACTAGTGGTGTATAGCAATTTTGTGCTGTCCCACTTCCCATCCCTAGGAATTTTAGCTCATAATTTCTTAATATATTTCTCAAAATCCAAAGCCGGGGGGGGGGGGGGTGTTTGGAGGGATTGTAACCCCTACTATAAAACCAAATGAAAATTGGAGAAAATGGAAAAAGATGACATCATGGCATGGACCTATCCAAATTTGCTGCTCGGACTGCCAATATTTGCTACTGTCCTAAATAATGCTGCCCCAGGCAAAGTCCAAAATATTCCCCTGGGCTAAACTGACAGGTCAGAAGGCTGTTTGTTAAAAAAACAACTGAAACAAAACATTTATTTATTATTTTAACTATTTCATTTTAATGATTTTCTTAACTACAAAATGTTTTTTAATGTTAATAACATCAATAACATAATTTAAACAAGTCGTGTATGATGACAAACACTGAAATTAGTTTATTATTAAATTTGAATCTGGTTTGGAAATGTGTGTGGCAAAAAAATAAATTACTTAATCAATATTACAAAAAGCAAATCCTTATATTTTACAAAATACATATGCAGCCTTACTCAGACTGTGCCAGCAACCAGAAATTTGCTTTGGAAAAGATTATATTTGTAATTAAAAGAAAACAAAATGATCATTTTTATGAAAGGTGAGAAAATATAACAAAAAGGTATGAATGGTAAATTTTTGCACAAACGAAGTGGGGGTTCTCTAATAAAAAAAGAGTGTTAGGGAAAATATATTAAGATTTTGTGTGACCCAGCAGAGTTTAGCTTGTGAAGGTTGGTTTCTTATGAAGGCACTAAGCGGAAAACCACAAACTATTCATTTTCTTCACTCAGCAAACATAAATCTGCATGACTGTGAGTAAAAAAAAATGCTGAGTTTTTTGTTCAGCCTGAAGAAGATGTTTTTTTTTTTAAGTTTATAATAAGAAATGATATCTGGATAAGTGAATTAGTGAGATGTGTAATATATATTGACTTATCTTAGTTACTGTAACATTTCCACTTCTAATCCCTTTAAAATTAAACACATTAAACGCTAATAAAAAAGCTTTACTGAGGTGTGTCTGATCACCAGAGGGGTGCTACAAGTATATTTCTACCAGAACTTCACTTAAAGCTTAAGAAATATGCTGACTTTTCTGTCACATGTTTCATATTTCAATAAACCAAATAGTTTTCTGATAGATTGACATCTGAATTAACATTGAAACTTGCACCAGTACGATGTAGAAGGAATGCATGTATTACTAACCACATTCTGCATGACTGCATTTTACTGGATAATTATACTTTATCCCAAAAATACTTTTTTTGGAAAACTTTCTTTTACAGTCAATAACAATATCCTGAAATGTCAGATGTAATATTTAATTCAAAGTAAGCTAACATTTGGTAAAGATTTATCTAATCTATGGCTATCAGAATTATATGTAGAATACATGCCAGACTGCTTAACAATGTAAATGCTGAACTACCGTGGCTTTTATTTCAAGCCAAAAACATCTATTTTCTAGAATTTTGACTACAACTCCATATCCAATGCATAATATTTAAATTTCTAATAATGTAAATATAATCTTGTGGTTAAACATCACGGGGAAGAACCTGTGTTATCTTATAACTGGCAGTAATGCTGACTGAAAGGCACATTTCATTTCAGATATAATCAGAAATCCTGAAGACTCAGAATCATGCATAATACAACACAAAAAATAAAAAGTATTTTTGGGGTGGTAGATTTTAAGAAGTGCTCACAAGTTGTAACTGAACACTTAGGGCTAGATTACGAGTGGAGAGCTAATTTGCGCTTTTGCTCATGCATTAACTTCGCTAGACGGAGACTTTATGCACGCATCGGGTTGCGCTTGTATTAGAAGTTGAAAGTAAAAAGTTATTGCAAGAAAGCAAACCCATCGTGCACAACAACTTGAACTATATGGACTTGAATATCATGACTGCATTAAATTATTCTCCCATAGCAACCAATCAATAAATATCACCCAGGTGCTGAGCCTACCTAGCTATGTTTTTCAACAAAGGATACCTAAATAATGATGCAAGTTACTTAATAGAAGTAAATTGGAATATTGTTTAAAATTGAAGGTAACATAGTAAAGCCTTGTTAACCAATTTCCCCTATATCTTCTGGTCTAGTTTCTGCATTGACCCTGTTCTAATTTCTTGGCTATCTACTGTTATCTTTCCCACCTATCTTCTCCCATTAAATTATGAGATCTCCCCTCTCTGTGGAGGTTATACCATCAGTTTCAGAACTCCTTGTTATTCTTTACATTAAAGATAGTTGTAAATGACTTTGACGGGGGCTGTCATGCTGCAGAATTTGAATATATAACTGTAATATACCTCTAACCACTAAAACTCAAGGAACCCTTTGACTCTAATATACAACACATAGCTCATTGTATATATACATATAATTATATATATATATATATATATATATATATATATATATATATATATATATATATATATATATTTCCCCTCTTTCTCTCTTTCTCTTTACTATTATGCACAACAATACCGAAATAAAAATTAGTTACAATGTGGGATTACAGGCTTTTAACTGCTCTTTTCTGTAGGGATATTTAGATAATGTTTAATGTTCTGCATGGAACTTGCTTTTGTAATTTAGAATAGGAGTCAAGTATTTCCTTTTTAGAGCAGTGTGTATCCTGAATGTAATACAGAAATAAGCAGTAAGATGAATGCTAATTTATAGGAAAACCATCAAATGAATAATATTGCTTATTCACAGTTCACATGCTGTCAGCCAGATCTGTAGTTCAGTATTTTCATACTGCATAGTTCTGGGTGCTTGTCAGAGTGAGTGACTGTAGATGAGCTAGTAACTGCAAAAGTACACATTTAAAAGGGACAGTATACATTAAAATTTGTAGTGTTTAAAAAGATAGATACTGCATTAACTACCCATTCCCCAGCTTTGCACAACCAACATTGTTAGATTAATATATTTTATAACATTTAAACCCTTTAAATTTCTGCCTGTTTCAAAGGCTCTATTGACAGCCTCTTAATCACATGCTTTGTATTTGCTTTTTACAACAGGAGACTGCTATTTCATGTGGGTCATATAGATAACAATGTGTTCACGCCCAAAAAGTTATTTAGGAGTTAGCACAGCACAGTGCTAAATGCAAGTCAATAGATAATAAATACAAAGTCATGTGATCAGGGGATGCTTAGATACAAGGTAATCACAGAGGTAAAAAGTATATTAATATAACCGTGTTGGTTATGCAAACCTGGGGAATGAGTAATAAAGGGATTATTTATCTTTTAAAACAATACAAATTATATTGTAGGCTGTCCTTTTAAAGTCACTTACTGGTGTAATCAAAAATAAATATTTTTAATTTGTTGTTGTTTCATTGAGGTGTAATAGTCAGGGGGATTTATATAATAGTCAGTTGGGCGGTAGCCGTGAAAACCAGCGTTAGAGGCTCCTAACGCTGGTTTTTACTGCCCTCTGGTATTTGGAGTCAGTCATTAAAGGGTCTAACGCTCACTTTCCAGCCGCGACTTTTCCATACCGCAAATCCCCTTACGTCATTTGCATATCCTATCTTTTCAATGGGATCTTTCTAACGCCGGTATTTAGAGTCGTGGCTGAAGTGAGCGTTAGAAATCTAACGACAAAACTCCAGCCGCAGAAAAATGTCAGTAGTTAAGAGCTTTCTGGGCTAACGCCGGTTCATAAAGCTCTTAACTACTGTGCTCTAAAGTACACTAACACCCATAAACTACCTATGTACCCCTAAACCGAGGTCCCCCCACATCGCCGCCACTCGATTAAATTTTTTTAACCCCTAATCTGCCGACCGCCACCTATGTTATCCTTATGTACCCCTAATCTGCTGCCCCTAACACCGCCGACCCCTATATTATATTTATTAACCCCTAATCTGCCCCCCTCAACGTCGCCTCCACCAGCCTACACTTATTAACCCCTAATCTGCCGAGCGGACCGCACCGCTACTATAATAAAGTTATTAACCCCTAATCCGCCTCACTCCCGCCTCAATAACCCTATAATAAATAGTATTAACCCCTAATCTGCCCTCCCTAACATCGCCGACACTTAACTTCAATTATTAACCCCTAATCTGCCGACCGAATCTCTCCGCTACTGTAATAAATGGATTAACCCCTAAAGCTAAGCCTAACCCTAACACTAACACCCCCCTAAGTTAAATATAATTTAAAAATAACTAAATAAATGAACTCTTATTAAATAAATTATTCCTATTTAAAGCTAAATACTTACCTGTAAAATAAACCCTAATATAGCTACAATATCAATTATAATTATATTATAGCTATTTTAGGATTTATATTTATTTTACAGGCAACTTTGTAATTATTTTAACCAGGTACAATAGCTATTAAATAGTTAAGAACTATTTAATAGCTAAAATAGTTAAAATAATTACAAAATTACCTGTAAAATAAATCCTAACCTAAGTTACAATTAAACCTAACACTACACTATCAATAAATTAATTACATAAAATACCTACAATTATCTACAATTAAACCTAACACTACACTATCAATAAATTAATTAAATACAATATCTACAAATAAATACAATGAAATAAACTAACTAAAGTACAAAAAATAAAAAAGAACTAAGTTACAAAAAATAAAAAAATATTTACAAACATTAGAAAAATATTACAACAATTTTAAACTAATTACACCTACTCTAAGCCCCCTAATAAAATAACAAAGACCCCCAAAATAAAAAAATGCCCTACCCTATTCTAAATTACAAAAGTTCAAAGCTCTTTTACCTTACCAGCCCTGAAAAGCGCCCTTTGCGGGGCATGCCCCAAAGAATTCAGCTCTTTTGCCTGTAAAAAAAAAAACATACAATACCCCCCCAACATTACAACCCACCACCCACATACCCCTAATCTAATCCAAACCCCCCTTAAATAAACCTAACACTAAGCCTCTGAAGATCTTCCTACCTTGTCTTCACCTCACCGGGTTCACCAATCGGTCCAGAAGAGGGTCCGAAGTCTTGATCCAAGCCCAAGCGTTCAATCCGATTTGCTGATCCGATCAGCCAATCAGATTGAGCTTGCATTCTATTGGCTGATCGGAACAGCCAATAGAATGTGAGCTCAATCTGATTGGCTGATTGGATCAGCCAATCGGATTGAACTTGAATCTGATTGGCTGATTCCATCAACCAATCAGAATTTTCCTACATTAATTCCGATTGGCTGATAGAATCCTATCAGCCAATCGGAATTCGAGGGACGCCATCTTGGATGACGTCCCTTAAAGGAACCTTCATTCTTCAGTTGGACGTCGAACGAAGAGGATGGATCCACGCCGGAGGTCTTCAAGATCAGCCGCTCGTCATCCGATGGAACAACATAGAAGATACGGCTTGGATGAAGATGTTTGCCGGTCCGGATGTCCTCTTCTGCCCGGATAGGATGAAGATTTCTTCCCGAAGATGGACTTCTTCATTTGCCGCTTGGATCCAGACTTCAGCCCGAGGAAGGACGTCACTCTTCAGCCCCACGCTTGGGCTTGGATCAAGACTTCGGACCCTCTTCTGGACCGATCGGTGAACCCGGTGAGGTGAAGACAAGGTAGGAAGATCTTCAGGGGCTTAGTGTTAGGTTTATTTAAGGGGGGTTTGGGTTAGATTAGGGGTATGTGGGTGGTGGGTTGTAATGTTGGGGGGGGGGTATTGTATGTTTTTTTTTTTACAGGCAAAAGAGCTGAATTCTTTGGGGCATGCTCCGCAAAGGGCCCTTTTCAGGGCTGGTAAGGTAAAAGAGCTTTGAACTTTAGTAATTTAGAATAGGGTAGGGCATTTTTTTATTTTGAGGGTCTTTGTTATTTTATTAGGGGGCTTAGAGTAGGTGTAATTAGTTTAAAATTGTTGTAATATTTTTCTAATGTTTGTAAATATTTTTTTATTTTTTGTAACTTAGTTCTTTTTTATTTTTTGTACTTTAGTTAGTTTATTTAATTGTATTTATTTGTTGGAATTGTATTTAATTTATTTATTGATAGTGTAGTGTTAGATTTAATTGTAACTTAGGTTAGGATTTATTTTACAGGTAATTTTGTAATTATTTTAACTAGGTAACTATTAAATAGTTCTTAACTATTTAATAGCTATTGTACCTGGTTAAAATAAATACAAAGTTGCCTGTAAAATAAATATTAATCTTAAAATAGCTATAATATAATTATAATTTATATTGTAGCTATATTAGGGTTTATTTTACAGGTAAGTATTTAGCTTTAAATAGGAATAATTTATTTAATAAGAGTTAATTTATTTCGTTAGATTTAAATTATATTTAATTTAGGGAGGTGTTAGGGTTAAAGTTAGACTTTGCTTTAGGGGTTAATAAATTTATTAGAGTAGCGGTGAGCTCCTGTCGGCAGATTATGGGTTAATACTTGAAGTTAGGTGTCGGCAATGTTAGGGAGGGCAGATTAGGGGTTAATACTATTTATTATAGGGTTATTGAGGCGGGAGTGAGGCGGATTAGGGGTTAATACATTTATTATAGTAGCGCTCAGGTCCGGTCGGCAGATTAGGGGTTAATAAGTGTAGTTAGGTGGAGGCGACGTTGGGGGCGACAGATTAGGGGTTAATAAATATAATATAGGGGTCGGCGGTGTTAGGGGCAGCAGATTAGGGGTACATAGGTATAATATAGGTAGCGGCGGTTTACAGAGCGGCAGATTAGGGGTTAATAATAAGATGCAGGGGTCAGCGATAGCGGGGGCGGCAGATTAGGGGTTAATAAGTGTAAGGTTAGGGGTGTTTAGACTCGGGGTACATGTTAGGGTGTTAGGTGCAGACGTAGGAAGTGTTTCCCCATAGGAAACAATGGAGCTGCGTTAGGAGCTGAACGCGGCTTTTTTGCAGGTGTTAGGTTTTTTTTCTACTCAAACAGCCCCATTGTTTTCTATGGGGGAATCGTGCACGAGCACGTTTTTGAAGCTGGCCGCGTCCGTAAGCACCGCTGGTATCGAGAGTTGAAGTTGCGGTAAATATGCTATACGCTCCTTTTTTGGAGCCTAACGCAGCCATTCTGTGAACTCTAAATACCAGCGGTATTTAAAAGGTGCGGCCAGAAAAAAGCATGCGTAGCTAACACACCCCTTTGGCCGCAGAACTCTAAATCTAGGCGTAATTGTTTCACCTTCTTTTTGTGGAACTATAATTATGAGTTAATTTAACAAGTGAAATCGCAAGGCCCAAGAAGGGGAGTTTTTTTACCCCACTGAATTACAAATTGACAGTAGCTACTATTTTTTTGAGCCACATCAAAACACTTTATAGCAAGTCTAGTGCATTTAAAGGACCATTAATCCATTAAAGTTGACATTTGGACACTGCTTAAAATGTTTTATTATTTCAAAAGAAACATTATTACAATATACATTCATTATTGATTTTGCATCTAAAAATTGTGCTTGGGTTAATACTTTTAGATTAAACAAATAAATCCTGACAGCGCAAAAAGGCTAAAATATAAGTTTAAAAGGGGTTTCTTCAAAAATTAGTTTCAGCTGGAGTATGATAAAAATGTATTTTACTAATCCATCATAATAAAAAACAAATTTAAACCTTAAATACATGTGCACATCAAACTCATCCCATATACATTTAAAATCTTGTAGTATTTGGAATAGATACAAACAAAATAAATATAAACGAAATAGCACAGATTGTTTGAGTAATGGAAGTCCAGGTTGGAACTGAAGAAAGAGCAGTCCTGGATGTGGGCTGAGTCTTCCAGATAGTACTGCAGGGGGAAAAAAATCTCCTTTATGCGGTATCACAGCAAACAGATATATTCACACATCTGTACTTACATCTCAGTGTAAGAAATCCGGTGTAAATGTGGTCAGGGTGTAACAGATACTTCTTTTGCAGCCATGACTTCTCCTGTATGTGGAACCAGAAATTTACAACAACTGATCCTCTTTTTTGCTTAAAGGGAAAGGAAAGTCAAAATTAAACTTGCATGATTCAGATAGAGCATGTCATTTTAAGACACTTTTAAATTCACTTCTATTTTCAAATGTGCTTCGTTCTCATGGTATCCCTTGTTGAAAAAGAATACACACATATCCTGCACTAGTATGAGCTAGCTGCTGATTTGTGCCTGCACACATTTGTCTCTTATGATTGGCTAACTAGATGTGCTCATCTAGCTGCCAGTAGTGCAATGATGTTCCTTCAGCAAAGGATAACCAGAGAATGAAGCAAATTTGATAATAGAAGTAAATTGGAAAGTTGTTTAAAATTGTATGTTCTATCCACATCATGAAATAAAATGTTGGTGTTTTCTGTTCCTTTAACAGGTAGCTCATCCACCTCTAGAAATGATACAGTCAAACTTTAAAGCCTGTGAAATAACCTCCAACAACAGAGCAGTTTGTTACTGCAGGATGATACACAACTGATCCACAAGTGTGCTCCACTATGGAAGCCCACAGTTGAACTGAGCAATGTTTTTCCACAATCTTTTTCAAGCTAATTTATTTAATGTTTTAAGGTTTTAATTTGTTTTTATTATGATGTTGGATTAGTAAAATACATTTTAATCATACTCCAGGAAAAACAAATTTTTTAATAAACCCCTTTAAAACTTATATTTTAGCATTTTTGCCTAATCAGATTTTATTTGTTTAATTTGATTCCATTTAGGTGAGAGAGATCCATAATTATTCTGTTTGTTTATAGAAGTTATTTCTGTGTGCTGGTCATATTAATTATTTAATACTTTTAGGCAATTTATGTGAGCTTTTGTTTTACTTTTTCTTCCCTCCTTAAGCTATGATGTCACAAGCTTTTAAAAGATGGATTATCAATTTTGCATCAACAATCATAATAGGAAACTCATTCTTTGCAGTAGTAATTAAGTTGAATCAGTGCTAAACCACATTAAGGGAATACAAGGGGGAACCTACCTCAGTCTGCACATGTGCAAACAGAGTGTGTGCTAGATCTGAATATTAGTTTGTGATTGGTTAGCACTGGCTCTTTTGTTCTGGGTGTTAGCAGGGGTTCTTTTGTTCCAGTGACAGGTTAATCAGTGGAAATAATAAACATAAAAACTATACTCATTTGACAAAATAGAGCTGCAGTTTTCATTGCAGAATTATTATTATATATGCAGGTTCATAATCATGTAGCTAATAATTTTTGTTTAGTGTCCCTTTAAAGGGACAGTCTAGTCCAAAATAAACGTTCATGATTCAGATAGGGCATGTCAATTTTCCAATTTGCTTTTATCACAAATTTTGCTTTATTCTCTGGGTATTCTTAGTTGAAAGCTAAACCTAGGAGGCTTATATGCTAATTTCTTAGACCCTGAAGGCTGCCTCTTTTCTGAATGCATTTTGACAGTTTTTCACCACTAGAGGGTGTTAGTTCATGTGTGTCATATAGATTACACGGTGCTTACGCACATGGAGTTACCTAGGAGCCAGCACTGACTAAAATGGAAGTCTGTCAAAAGAACTGAAATAAGGGGGCAGTTTGCAGAGGCTTAGATACAAGGTAATTACAAAGCTAAAATCTGTATTATTATAACTGTGCTGGTTATGCAAAACTGGGGAATGGGTAATAAAGGGATTATCTATCTTTTAAAGCAACAACAAACTCTGGTGTAGACTGTCCCTTTAAGGGTGTTTGATCTCTGAGTATAATTTTAATAATAATAACAATTATAGGCACAGGATACTGTTTTGATGAATGAATGATTGAATGATGAATCATACTAAACTACCAACACAAATCATCACAGACACTTGTATTCTAGTAACATATTGGGCCGCGATCCGATATAAATCGTTGCCCGCAAAAGCCGGCGATGCCAAATTTTGCGCTGGTTTGGTATCCTATATACGGCGTAACCTAGAAGTTACGCTCGAATATTTCTGCCTTCGGCCGTAGTTTTTTGGCCCATAGACAGGTATACCAAACCAGCGCAGTTTGGTATCCAATATACAGCGACTTACGTGGCGAAAATGGAGAAATCTTACTCCATTTTCACCTCACCACAAATTGCAGGCGTAGTAAGCCTTACGCTGAGTATTGGAGCCCCATAGCTCCCTAAATAACCTGCAAAATAAAACCTAAGACCTAACACATGCGCAATGTCTATCTACCTGTCAACCGCGATCCCCCGCCGCAGCCAATAGAATTACAGTAGCTCTTATTCTATTGGCTATTCAAATCAGCCAATAGAATTAAAGTAGCTCACATCCGATTGACTGATTTGAATTTGAAGGCTCAAATCAGCCAATAGGAATTTAAGGGACGCCATGCTTAATCGCGTACCTTGAATTCCTATTCAGTGTACGGCGGCGATCGTATGAAGAGGATACTCCACGCTCCGGCTCCGGTCTTCAGTTCCAGCGTCGCTGATCTTCAGTTCCAGCATCGCCGGTCTTCAGTTCCAGATGGACGGTCTTCAGCTCCGCGGTCATCGGTCTTCAACTCCTCCGCTCCGCGCCGGCTGGATCCTGGAAGAAGAAGAGCTTGCCGCCTGGAAGAAGACTTCTCCGCCTGGAACAGGACCTTCTCCGCCGGTCTTCAGGACAGGTAAGGAGCACTTGGGGGTTAGACTTAGGTTTTTTTAAGGAGGGATTGGGTGGTTTAGAGTAGGGGTATGTGGGTGGTGGGTTGTAATGGGGGGGGTGTTCTTTTTTTTTACAGGTAAAAGAGCTGAATACTTTGGGGCAATGCCCACAAAAGGCCCTTTTAAGGGCTGGTAATAGAGCTGATTACTTTTTGTAATTTAGTTTAGGGTAGGGACATTTTTTTTTATTTTGTGGGGCTTTGTTATTTTTATTAGGGGCTTAGATTAGGTGTAATTAGCTTAAAATTCTAGTAATCTTTTTTTTATTTTTTGTAATTTAGTGTTTGTTTTTGTAATTTAGTTTAGTGTATTTAATTGTATTTTAGTTTAGATATTTGTAGTTTATTTAATTAATTTATTAATAATTGGATCAGCCAATCGGATTGAACTTGATTCTGATTGGCTGATTCCATCAGCCAATCAGAATATTCCTACCTTAATTCCGATTGGCTGATAGAATCCTATCAGCCAATCGGAATTCGAGGGACGCCATCTTGGATGACGTCATTTAAAGGAACCGTCATTCGTCGTTCAGTCGTCGGCCAGGATGGATGTTCCGCGTCGGAGGTCTTCAGGATGCTGCCGCTCCGCTCCGGATGGATGACGATAGAAGATGCCTCTTGGATGAAGACTTCAATCGTATGGAAGACCTCTTCTGCCCCGCTTGGATGAAGACTTCTACCGGATGGAGGACCTCTTCTTGCTCCGCTTGGATGAAGAATTTGGCTCGGCTGGGTGAAGACGACTCAAGGTAGGGAGATCTTCAGGGGCTTAGTGTTAGGTTTATTTAAGGGGGGTTTGGGTTAGATTAGGGGTATGTGGGTGGTGGGTTGTAATGTTGGGGGGGTATTGTATGTTTTTTTTTACAGGCAAAAGAGCTGAACTTCTTGGGGCATGCCCCGCAAAGGGCCCTGTTCAGGGCTGGTAAGGTAAAAGAGCTTTGAACTTTAGTAATTTAGAATAGGGTAGGGCATTTTTTCATTTTGGGGGGCTTTGTTATTTTATTAGGGGGCTTAGAGTAGGTTTAATTAGTTTAAAATTGTTGTAATATATTTCTAATGTTTGCAAATATTTTTTTATTTTTTGTAACTTAGTTCTTTTTTATTTTTTGTACTTTAGTTAGTTTATTTCATTGTATTTATTTGTAGGAATTGTATTTAATTTATTTATTGATAGTGTAGTGTTAGGTTTAATTGTAGATAATTATAGGTATTTTATTTAATTAATTTATTGATAGTGTAGTGTTAGGTTTAATTGTAACTTAGGTTAGGATTTATTTTACAGGTAAATTTGTAATTATTTTAACTATTTTAGCTATTAAATAGTTCTTAACTATTTAATAGCTATTGTACCTGGTTAAAATAAATACAAAGTTACCTGTAAAATAAATATTAATCCTAAAATAGCTATAATATCATTATAATTTATATTGTAGCTATATTAGGATTTATTTTACAGGTAAGTATTTAGCTTTAAATAGGAATAATTTATTTAAGAAGAGTTAATTAATTTCGTTAGATTAAAATTATATTTAATTTAGGGGGGTGTTAGTGTTAGGGTTAGACTTAGCTTTAGGGGTTAATACATTTATTAGAATAGCGGTGAGCTCCAGTCGGCAGATTAGGGGTTAATAATTGAAGTTAGGTGTCGGCGATGTTAGGGAGGGCAGATTAGGGGTTAATACTATTTATTATAGGGTTAGTGAGGCGGATTAGGGGTTAATAACTTTATTATAGTAGCGGTGCGGTCCGCTCGGCAGATTAGGGGTTAATAAGTGTAGGCAGGTGGAGGCGACGTTGAGGGGGGCAGATTAGGGTTTAATAAATATAATATAGGGGTCGGCGGTGTTAGGGGCAGCAGATTAGGGGTACATAGCTATAATGTAGGTGGCGGCTCTTTGCGGTCGGCAGATTAGGGGTTAATTATTGTAGGTAGCTGGCTGCGACGTTGTGGGGGGCAGGTTAGGGTTAATAAATATAATATAGGGGTCGGCGGTATTAGGGGCAGCAGATTAGGGGTACATAAGTATAACGTAGGTGGCGATCGGCAGATTAGGGGTTAAAAAAATTTAATTGAGTGTCGGCGATGTGGGGGGGCCTCGGTTTAGCGGTACATAGGTAGTTTATGGGTGTTAGTGTATTTTAGAGCACAGTAGTTAAGAGCTTTATAAACCGACGTTAGCCCAGAAAGCTCTTAACTACTGACTTCGGTCGGCAGATTAGGGGTTAATAATTGAAGTTAAGTGTCGGCGATGTTAGGGAGGGCAGATTAGGGGTTAATACTATTTATTATAGGGTTATTGAGGTGGGAGTGAGGCAGATTAGGGGTTAATAACTTTATTATAGTAGCGGTGCGGTCCGCTCGGCAGATTAGGGGTTAATAAGTGTAGGCTGGTGGAGGCGACGTTGAGGGGGGCAGATTAGGGGTTAATAAATATAATATAGGGGTCGGCGGTGTTAGGGGCAGCAGATTAGGGGTACATAAGGATAACATAGGTGGCGGTCGGCAGATTAGGGGTTAAAAAAATTTAATCTAGTGTCGGCAATGTGGGGGGGCCTCGGTTTAGGGGTACATAGGTAGTTTATGGGTGTTAGTGTACTTTAGAGCACAGTAGTTAAGAGCTTTATAAACCGACGTTAGCCCAGAAAGCTCTTAACTACTGACTTTTTTCTGCAGCTGGAGTTTTGTCGTTAGGATTCTAACGCTCACTTCAGACACGACTCTAAATACCGGAGTTAGAAAGATCCCATTGAAAAGATAGGATACGCAATTGACGTAAGGGGATCTGCGATATGGAAAAGTCGCGGCTGAAAAGTGAGCGTTAGACCCTTTTTTGAATGACTCCAAATACCGGCGGTAGCCTAAAACCAGCGTTAGGAGCCTCTAACGCTGGTTTTCACGGCTACCGCCAAACTCCAAATCTAGGCCTTAGGGTTTATTTTATAGGTAAGTATTTAGATTTAAATAGGAATAATTTAGTTAATATTATTAATATTATTTAGATTTATTTTACTAATAATTAAGTTAGGGGTGTTAGAGTTAGATAGGGTTAATATAGTTAATATATAATATAATAACTATATTAATTATTAACTATATTAATAATATATATAAT
Organism: Bombina bombina; assembly: GCF_027579735.1. Taxonomy (NCBI): domain Eukaryota; kingdom Metazoa; phylum Chordata; class Amphibia; order Anura; family Bombinatoridae; genus Bombina; species Bombina bombina. Next base: position 836,275,040 of record NC_069501.1, read on the forward strand.
ATAATAACTATATTAACTATATTAACTCTAATATAATTAGGGTTAATATAGTTAATATAGGTGGCGGTGGTGTAGGGGGGTCAGATTAGGGGTTAATATATTTAATATAGGTGGCGGCGGTGTAGGGGGATTAGATTAGGGGTTAATATATTTAATATAGGTGGCGGCAGTGTAGGGGGGTCAGATTACAGGTAAAAAAGCTGATTACTTTTTGAAAATGCCCCGCAAAAGGCCCTTTGAAAGGGCTGGTAATAGAGCTGGTTAGTTTGGGACAATGCCCCGCAAAAGGCCCTTTTAAGGGCTGGTAATAGAGCTGGTTACTTTGGGGCAATGCCACGCAAAATGCCCCTTTCAGAGCTATTTGTAGGGTTAGACTTAGGTTTAGTGGTAGGGAAATTTTAGTATTTTAGTGGTTAATAAATTTAATATAGGTGGCGGCGGTATAGGGGGATTAGATTAGGGGTTAATAATTTTAATATAGGTGGCGGTGGTGTAGGGGGCTCACATTAGTGGTTAATATAGTTTAAATAGGTGGCGGTGGTGTAGGGGGATTATATTAGGGGTTAATATAGTTTAAATAGGTGGCGGAGGTGTAGGCGGCTCACATTAGGGGTTAATATAGTTTAAATAGGTGGCGGCGGGGTAGGGGGCTCACATTAGGGGGTAATAATTTTAATGTAGCTGGCGGCGGTGTAGGGGGGGTCACATTAGGGGGTAATAATTTTAATGTAGCTGGCGACGGTGTAGGGGGGTCACATTAAGGGGTAAAACATTTAATGTAACTGGCGGCAGTGTAAGGGGGTCAGATTAGGGGGTAAAACATATATGTAGCTGGCAGCGGGGTCCGGGAGCGTCGGTTTAGGGGTTAATGTTAATATATTTATTATTAGGAGTGAGAGGGGGGATTGCGGATAGAGGGGTATACGTGTCGGGTTATTTTTGGGAGGCTTGTTAGACGGTACAGGAGATTTAATACTTAAGTAAGGTTTTGTAGGCGGCGGCAGTTTCTAAAGTACCGTAAGTCACTGGCGACTCCAGAAATTTGTAGTTACGCAGATTTCTGGACATTGCTAGTTTGTCCGACTTATGGCACTTTAGCATCTGATGGCGCCGTATATGTGATAGCTCTAGTTGCAAGCTGAAACTACGGGCGGCGCAGGTTTCCACGCTATAATATAATAACTATATTAATTATTAACTATATTAATAATATATATAATATAATAACTATATTAACTATATTAACTCTAATATAATTAGGGTTAATATAGTTAATATAGGTGGCGGTGGTGTAGGGGGGTCAGATTAGGGGTTAATATATTTAATATAGGTGGCGGCGGTGTAGGGGGATTAGATTAGGGGTTTATATATTTAATATAGGTGGCGGCAGTGTAGGGGGGTCAGATTACAGGTAAAAGAGCTGATTACTTTTTGAAAATGCCCCGCAAAAGGCCCTTTGAAAGGGCTGGTAATAGAGCTGGTTACTTTGGGGCAATGCCCCGCAAAAGGCCCTTTTAAGGGCTGGTAATAGAGCTGGTTACTTTGGGGCAATGCCACGCAAAATGCCCCTTTCAGAGCTATTTGTAGGGTTAGACTTAGGTTTAGTGGTAGGGAAATTTTAGTATTTTAGTGGTTAATAAATTTAATATAGGTGGCGGCGGTATAGGGGGATTAGATTAGGGGTTAATAATTTTAATATAGGTGGCGGTGGTGTAGGGGGCTCACATTAGTGGTTAACATAGTTTAAATAGGTGGCGGTGGTGTAGGGGGATTATATTAGGGGTTAATATAGTTTAAATAGGTGGCGGCGGGGTAGGGGGCTCACATTAGAGGTTAATAATTTTAATGTAGCTGGCGGTGGTGTAGGGGGGGTCACATTAGGGGGTAATAATTTTACTGTAGCTGGCGACGGTGTAGGGGGGTCATATTAAGGGGTAAAACATTTAATGTAACTGGCGGCAGTGTAAGGGGGTCAGATTAGGGGGTAAAACATATGTAGCTGGCGGCGGGGTCCGGGAGCGTCGGTTTAGGGGTTAATGTTAATATATTTATTATTAGGAGTGAGAGGGGGGATTGCGGATAGAGGGGTATACGTGTCGGGTTATTTTTGGGAGGCTTGTTAGACGGTACAGGAGATTTAATACTTAAGTAAGGTTTTGTAGGCGGCGGCAGTTTCTAAAGTACCGTAAATCACTGGCGACTCCAGAAATTTGTAGTTACGCAGATTTCTGGACATTGCTAGTTTGTCCGACTTATGGCACTTTAGCATCTGATGGCCCGTATATGTGATAGCTCTAGTTGCAAGCTGAAACTACGGGCAGCGCAGGTTTCCACGCTTGCGCCGAAACCTGCGCCGTATATCGGATCGCGCCCTTGAAGTTCAAGCTGATCAGGCTCTGCATCTGGTATTGGATTTGAGTAAAGCACAACTATTTTTAATTGTTTATTATAATAATGTACTGTTGATATGATAATCTTACAAAAAAACACGTCTAGAAACTCTACCAATTCTATACATCTGCTGCAATCATTTTACTCACAGAATGATTTAAAAACTGGAATACATCAGAAACGTTAAAAACCAGTAATTGATTTGGATGATAATATAAAAAGACGGATGATAATTTAAAAAGACAAACCATTGATCTTTAAAAAAAAAAAAAAAGTCAAAAGGAATTGCTTATTATTGCTTATAATATATCTACTATTTTACAATATACTACCAGTCAGTCACCAATAGTTACTAGATATTCTCATATCTGATCACAAATTAACCTCAAACAAAACATAGCAGAAAAAAACATTGCAAAACAGTTATTGTCATTTAGTTGAAGCCCATTTCTGGAATGCCTATTATGGTTACCCAAAAGTATCAATCCTGTATGCAAGGTCAACTCCAGTAGTAAATTCAGACAAGAAGTGAAGAAGATTGTCATCACATGAATATTAATTCTTTAACCCCTTAATGACCACAGCACTTTTCCATTTTCTGTCCGTTTGGGACCAAGGCTATTTTTAAATTTTTGAGGTGTTTGTGTTTAGCTGTAATTTTCCTCTTACTCATTTACTGTACCCACACATATTATATACCGTTTTTCTCGCCATTAAATGGACTTTCTAAAGATACCATTATTTTCATCATATCTTATAATTTACTATAAAAAAAATTATAAAATATGAGAAAAAAATGGAAAAAAACACACTTTTTCTAACTTTGACCCCCAAAATCTGTTACACATCTACAACCACCAAAAAACACCCATGCTATATAGTTTCTAAATTTTGTCCTGAGTTTAGAAATACCCAATGTTTACATGTTCTTTGCTTTTTTTGTAAACTATAGGGCCATAAATACAAGTAGCACTTTGCTATTTCCAAACCATTTCTTTTCAAAATTAGCGCTAGTTACATTAGAGCACTGATATCTTTCAGGAATCTCTGAATATCCATTGACATGTATATATTTTTTTTTAGTAGACAACCCAAAGTATTGATCTAGGCCCATTTTGGTATATTTCATGCCACCATTTCACCGCCAAATGCAATCAAATAGAAAAAATCGTTCACTTTTCACAAATGTTTTCACAAACTTTTGGTTTCTAACTTAAATTATTTACAAACAGCTTGTGCAATTATGGCATAAATGGTTGTAAATTCTTCTCTGGGATCCCTTTTGTTCAGAAATAGCAGACATATATGACTTTGGTGTTGCTTTTTGGTAATTAGAAGGCCGCTAAATGCCACTGCGCACCACACGTGTATTATGCCCAGCAGTGAAGGGGTTAATTAGGGAGCATGTAGGGAGCTTTTTATGGTAGTTTTAGCTTTAGTGAAGTGTAGTAGACAACCCCAAGTATTGATCTAGGCCAATTTTGGTATATTTCATGCCACCATTTCACCGCTAAATGCGATCAAATTAAAAAAAACGTTAATTTTTTCTCAATTTTAGGTTTCTCACTGAAATTATTTACAAACAGCTTCTGCAATTAATGCACAAATGGTTGTAAATGCTTCTCTGGGATCCCCTTTGTTCAGAAATAGCAGACATATATGGCTTTGGCATTGCTTTTTGGTAATTAGAAGGCCTCTAAATGCCGCTGCGCATCACACGTGTATTATGGCTAGCAGTGAAGGGGTTAATTATGTAGCTTGTAGGGAGCTTGCAGGGTTAATTTTAGCTTTAGTGTAGAGCTCAGCCTCCCACCTGAAACATCAGACCCCCTGATCCCTCCCAAACAGCTCTCTTCCCTCCCCCACCCCACAATTGTCCCCGCCATCTTAAGTACTGGCAGAAACTCTGCCAGTACTAAAATAAAAGGTATTTGGCCCTTTTTTTTTTAAAAAAAAGAAGCATATTTACATATGCTGATGTGAAGGATCCCCCCTTAGACCCCAACCTCACTGATCCCCCACCAAACTGCTCTCTAACCCTTCCCCTCTGCAATAATGGGCGCCATCTTGGGTACTGGCAGCTGTCTGCCAGTACCCAGTTTTGTAACAAAATGTGCCTTTTTTTTAAAAAATTCCCTTTTCTGTAGTGTAGCTTCCCCCTCCCACCGAGACCAACCCCCAACCCCTTCCAGGACCCTTAGATTGCATTTTAGTATATTTGTTTTTTCAACTTTTAACTTTTTTTTTCTGTAGTGTAGCGGTTCCCACCCGCTCCCGCCCCGTGCACGCGCGCGCTCCCGTGCGCGCCCCCGTAGCTCCCGCCCCTGATCCCGCCCCCTCCACTCCACATAGAGCACCGATGGCCGCCCACCCGCCTCCCACGTAAGCTCCCACCCACCAACGATACCGGCCATCGATGTCCGGTGCAGAGAGGGCCACAGAGTGGCTCTCTCTGCATCGGATGGCCAAGGGGGGTTATTGCAGGATGCCTCCATATCGAGGCATCACTGCAATAACCGGAAAGCAGCTGGAAGCGAGCAGGATCGCTTCCAGCTGCTTTCCAGACCAAGGACGTACGCCACACGTCCTCGGTCATTAACTGCATTTTTTTTGAGGACGTGTGGCGTATGTCCTTGGTCGTTAAGGGGTTAAAGGGATACTATTTCCAAAATTTACCTTTAATGATTCAGCTACAGTATGCAATTTCAAGCCACTTTCTAAATTACTCCTATTATGGATTTTTCTTCGTTCTCTTGCTTTCGTTTTTTTTTTTTTTTTAAAAAGCAGGAATGTAAAGCTTAGGAGCTAAACAATTTTTGGTTCAGAACCTGGGTTTTGCTTGCTTATTGGATGGATGAATGTGGTCACCAATAAACAAGCACTATGCAGGGTGCAGAACTTAAAATGGGTTGGCTCCTAAGCTTTACATAGCTGCTTTTTAAATAAAGATAGCAAGAAAAATTGGAGTAAATTAGAAAGTTGCATTATCAAAGAAATTCGGCTTTAGTTGTTTTGTAATTGTATGTTCTACTCATAGTTATGCTCCACTGTAGGTCATTTTTAGTAAGATACCCAAAGAAATTAAACATCTTTTTTTTCTTCAGAAGATTCAAACTATATCATTAATTTATTTATATATCATGGCACGTGATAACTCCAAAATTTGTTAAAAATGTATATTTTTATAAAAATTTTCATAACCAAGGTTTTCATAAACAAGAGAGTGCTCTGATGTAAAAAGAAAAGGGAATAAATTACATATAAAAAACTCACTGAAGGTTTGTTTAAATAACTTTAATCTGCACATAAGGGAGTCAATTTAACATGGTGCAGACAGACATGATACGCTATAGCGAATCATGTCTGCCGCACATCGATAAATGCCGATAGCATATGCTGTCGGCATTTATCATTGCACCAGCAGTTAGTGTGAATATTTGCAGCCAATCGGCTGCTAGCAAGGGGTGTCAATCAACCCAATCGTATTGGATCTGGTTGATTTTCTGCGACGTCTGTCCGCCACCTCAGAGCAGGCAGACATGTTATGGAGCAGCAGTCTTTAGACTGCTGCTTCATAACGTGTTTCTGGCGAGCCTTCAGGGGCATCAAACTCCTTACGGAGCTTGATTAATAGGCCCCAAGGGCTCTTGTGAGCTTCTACTCATATAAATGCAGAATTATTCACTCCAGGTGATCACTATTACCACAGGTATCACCTTACTATTAAAGATATATAGGGGAATGTTTTTAAATTAGGCTTCTAAGGTCTAAATCTTGGGGTCTTGGGGGTCTCTAAGCCTTTTTGATGAGCTGTTATAGGACCCAAGGTATTATGGATTTTAGGTCTTAAGGGGGCTGAGATTGAGGGGTTTTATACTTATACCCTCCATCCAGCTCCCTTAAGCCCTCTGCAGCAAACTAGCACTTCCATGTTTCTGGGGCCTGGTGACAACATCCCAGACCACTAGACCACCAGAGAGGCTTGGGTAAGTGCAGAGGGTAAGCACAATAAGCTCTGAAAGCTCCCACTGATGATGAAAAATAGTTGTCATCTGCACTAAAATCATTGTCCAGTTGACTACCACATGCTGCCATGCACAGTAGAGGACACATCTATCATACAAGGTTACATGATGCACCTATTAGAGAGATTCATCTTCCACTAATAAACACTTTAAAAGTGCATACTCACATCTCAAAAGAGAGATTTCTCTATTGGAACAAACAGTTTTTTTTTTAGTTCATTATGACACATTTCTGTAAATTGCTGATGACCTTTTATTAGCTTTAACTGTAAAATACAAAATTAAATCTGGCTAATGGGACTTCTGGCATGCCTAACCCTTCATTTACTGAGGTATTTTTCCAAATGGAAGAAAAATTAATCCAGAAAGTTGTTTAGTAACAACTACACTTACCAGATTAGTCTACTGTTGTGGTGTCACATTACAAAGAAAAGTGGTAAAAAAAAACTTTATTAAATTGGGAACTTCACAAAAGCTCATTTACAAGACTTAGAGTAGAGCATTTGTTTCATTATGACTTCAAATTCATAATGAAAAATATATATATTTTTTTAAATTAACCTTAAGGGGTTAAATACTTACCTCTAGGAAGCTGAAGAGCAATGCTAACTCAGTCCTCTTCTTCACAGAGCACCTGCAATGCTAATAGGCTACTTAGCATGATGGATCCCAGGGTCTGCACTAAAGGAGAAGATCCTTATGTGCCGGCCATGGGATCTGCCATACTAAGCCTTGTTTTAGCACAGTCGGTGCTCTATGAAGAAGAGGACTGGGTTAGCATGACTCTCCAGCATGCTAAAGGTAAGTATAAAGCTACAAGTGAACTTTTTTCACCTGTAGCTTTGGAGCATTTGCATTTAGTTAATGAGAATTAATGTAAATGTTTTATGAATATTCAGTATTTGTTTTGTTAAAAACTAAATGAATAATGATTAGTGCAGCTGATGAATATTCGGGGAAACTAATTTGCCTGAATATTCGTTCTGGAAGATTTGGACAAACCACATTTTTTAACATTATTACAAGTCTGTAAGACATAATGTTCCATACACTGTAAGTATCACAAGTACATAGAGAAAGGTTTTAAGTTGTATTCCTCTATGTGAGGGATACGGGTAACTCTAGATAGAAGCTCTATTAATTTCTTTTTTGGGGAGAAGGTGGGGTTCTTGGTTTTACATAAAGCCTTTTTCCAAACTCAATATTTTAAAAGTGATTATGAATATTTATACTCTTTTTTTATTATTTCTGCTGTTGACACATTCACATCATTGTACTGAGGGCCGTGTGGTCAAATAAGTGTGGTGAGTACAGTGTGAGTTACTGTGGAAATCAGCGGCAGGTGGGATAACACTGGAGTTTTATGGTAGGATGTTCTGCAGGATATAAGTAATCAAGAAAATAAGAAATGTTTTGCTAGAATAATGTTGCAAATACTTCACGCCAGTAGAAAAATGTCCAATTCATCTTCATCATTGATTTGTTCTATGTTTCTTCCACTTTTTTATGGTTAATGTTCTTAAATAATTAGAGGATTTTCAGCTAGCCCACCCATCTACAATCCTAATTGATTAATCACAACCAGAATAGTGTGAATGATTTCTAGTGGGTGAATTCATGGCTAGGTTTAATTGTATTGATGAATGGTCAAGTCAACAGTGATTAGGGTTGAAGCACAAACAATACTGGACCTCTCTAATGCAGTGTTTGGTGTCAGGAACTCATTGGTCACTGGACAATCAATCATCAGGAGCAACTAGCATATTAGTTGGTGATCTACGTTCAATGCACTGGAGTGTGTTTGATCAGATTGCTAACATGTGACTGCTATGAGGAATCTGCTGTCGTTAGATTGTCCATTATAATAAGGATTTGCATAGCACTATAGTACAGTTTAAGATTCATTAGGAGTCATAGGACACTGTAGTTGTGCTCTATCATGTTCTAGCTCCATTACTTAGGAGCTGCCACATCGCTTGAGTTGCTTAAAGGGACATTGTACACTAGATTTTTCTTTGCATAAATGTTTTGTAGATGATGTATATATATATATATATATATATATATATATATATATATATATATAAACTCATCTGGTAGTGTTTTTGTAAAAATGTATAGTTTTGCTTATTTTTAAATAACATTGTGCTGATTTTCAGACTCCTAACCAAGCCTCAACGTTTTAAATGTATACTGATGTCTACAGAATCCTGGTTGTGTAGCGGGTCTTTTCATATGCAGGGGAATGTGAGTGTCTGCTCTGCTTGCTTTCCCAGCCCCTCTCAGTGGGTGTCCCAGACTAACCTCATCAACAGTGCTAAACTGGGAGTTTCTAAATAATTTTTTAACGGCTTTATACTGGATTTGTAGATCATTATCAGTGTATATTCTCCTTTATAGTAGTGTATATTACATGTACTTATATGACAATTGGTGTATTTTAACTTTTAAGTATCTCATTTGTGATGGCTTACCGCCCCTATTGACAATAACAAATTTAATAGACACATTAGAGATGTCCTGTAAAAATCTTTTATTTTTATTTTAAAAAACAATTTCACAGACTCTTAGGGCTCGATGATTGAAAGCTCTCTGGGCTGGCGTGATTATTAAAGAATGCTCGCCAGTCCGTCTATTTCCCTTGTGAAATGATCTAAAGCCATTTTTTACCCTGAAAACAGGGTGTCTCGCTAAGGGGCATATACTGCATTTTCATATGAAATGTGCACAACAAAATTTGTATTTTAAACATTATACAAAACAAATATTTGAATCATTCACACAAAAATAAGCAGGAAAAAATTGTATTGTTAAGGTGCATCAATAATCGTAACAAAATTCTTCACCAAAAATCGTATGTTAACAGAAACGTAAAATTAGTATCTAATTTACACAGGAATAAATCAAATTAAATATTCACAGTGTAAATTGTAATTGTAGTACACTGAATGTGCAAAAATCAAACAGAAATTTGAATTTCTAAATACAAAATGTAAAGCGTAATTGTTGTTTTTTGTAAAATGAGCTGAACATGGGCGTTCCATGGGCGTATATGAAAATGTCTCACTAATCCCAGCGTAATTCTATAAAGATTTTCGCACTGCAGATATCACAGTTTTTTCTCGCCAACTAAAAGGTGGCGAGCTTTTGTCAAAACAATACGAACACTTATAACCCCAATAGAAAAACAAATGCATACGAACATATAGGCGAATGTAAGATGCTATAAGCAGAAAGCAGCGTAATGTGAGTTATATTGGCTGCAGGATTTTAATTTTAAAGTGCTCCCCCTGCTCTCTGCTAACTTCGCACTAAGGAGCGAAGTTTCCCTATTCAGCGAGCTCCATTACTTTTAATAGGAGCCATCTCGCAACTCGCAGGGACTGACCCTTTTTTACGATCATTGCACCGGCGAGTGTCAGCGAGAAAAATAAGGTTTGAGCTGGCGAACAATATATCATCGAGCCCTTATACTGAAGTCAGATGGATTTTTTGCTTGATAGCTCCCTGATGCAAATAAATTGCAATTATATAAAAAATGACATCTGATTTGGAGAAATAATTATAATATGCAATAGCTCACATAGATATGTTTTTCTTAGTGGTAACTAGTATCACTGGTCTCAAGTAACACATTTCATGTAAATAAATCTGACTGTAATATAGCCTGCAGTCATTTAGCCACACAGATGCGGTTTGCATAGTTTTCAAGATAATGACTATGTTGCAAATCTGACTGTTTCAGTGCTAACATACGCATATATTTCAGGCCTCACTTGTGCGATTAAAATCCTGAGTTGATAATAAAAGAGGAAAATATATCAGGTGATCAAGTAATGAGGACAGAGTTAGACTTCTGGTTTACATTTATCTCATTATAAAAACATCAAAGGAACACAAATGCTAAATTACAAATGTAAATATCACTGTAAAAGCTAAAAAAAAGATATGAAAAATCTGATGATCACCTGATAAACACATAATCTTAGATGCTAAATATATCTTCATACTGGTTTATGTAGCTTGATAATCAATATTTATTTCAGCTTCATAGAGAGGCTTTAAGGAAATTCTGTAACTATGGAGGTCAACTGAGTGGGGGCAGCTACAATAATTTATATCTTATATAGCTGCAATTTGCCCTACTTAGTGCTGACTGTTTGACAGGCCCTGTGTTTAAAGGGATATTGTATTGTAAAATATGTTTCTCCTTAATGTGTTATACCAGCTGTATTTCTTTAGATTTATTTTTTATTTGAAACAAACAAGGACATGAACATTTGCAGAGCATACAAAAAAGCAGACATGTTCATGTTATCTCTCTAAACACATATGCCAATAGTGAAGTATGGATGAAGGGGTTCAATGAGCAAAACAAGCTGTTTCAGATACAAAAATCTATCTCCCAATTTAAAACATAGAAACATAGATATTGACGGCAGATAAGAGGCCCAGCAAGTCTGCCTGATATTACCTAACAGTATAAACATATCTAGTTTGTAGGATAGCCTTATTCTTGCCCCATGCATTTTTAAAGTCCCCCACAGTGTTTGTTGCTACTACCTCTTGAGGAAGTTTATTCAATAAATCAATCTTTCTGTAAAGAAGTGCTTCCTCAAATTACTCCTGAATCTACTACCCTTTAGCTTGAGATCATGACCCCTTGTTCTTGAATTTTTCATTCCATCATCATGTAAAATGAATAATTGGCATCACATTTAAAGGGAATAACATTTTGCATGCCTCTTTAATAAAACAACTTAGGCTCGGAGGGGGGCAGCAAAGCTTGTGTTGTAGAGCTTATCTGCTGCTTCTCTGTCCTCGATGAACACTCTTCCCACACAGTGGTTGCAAGTGGGAAGCTACTGCAGGGCAATGAGAAGACTTGCATAGACATGTGGCTATTCAAATGTTTTTTAAACAGTAAATAATACTGTACATATTGATGTATTCGAAGCAAAAATAGCCTTAGAATAATATGTAGATCCATTTTTTACAACTATAATAATTGTTTAAATTTTTAATATGTGGGCGTGTCTGGGCAGCGAATGGGTATGGCCGCATTTTTAGGAGCACAGGATACTCGTTATGTATCATCTTTAGGCGGCATCATCCATACCACAGAAGCCTGATAACATTATATCTAAAGCTACTGTCCACATCCAGACTGAGATTGTCACATGAATGACCTCGGGGACCCGTCTAAAGTTAAATTTTTTAGAGAAGGCCTAGCATCCTGACCACACTATTCTCCCCGACCTTTAATAATAGCTAGCACACTGTTGACACTCTGGATGTTCGTAAATATGGAGGACATTAATACTATCAGATGCAAAATATTACATTAATTAGAGCAGAAGATGACCAAGAATTTTGATACCCTAATAGCTGTAATGAAAGGTTTCGGTTACACTGAGATATATGATAACCTACCTCCGGATCCCTTGGCTTTAATGGTGCAAGAGTGTTCCCTATACTGTCTTCTTGGTCCAGGCATACAGGCAGCTTATCGCTACCGTTCCAGGTCCATATGGTATATGGAGGGAGTTGTGCTCGAGATTTGGGGACGACATAAAGAGCAGCGTATTCACTGGTGTGATGCCGGAACACAGGAGGCTACAGCTGGACTTGATCTACAGTGCCGCGAGATATACTTCAGTTGCGGTAACCCAGTAACCAATTTGGTTCATTTGAGAGCTGGAATAGGCTAGTCCCTCGTGGAGGCTGCACCCACTTCATCGCTTCTAACCAACGACTTAAAGTGATGTAAGAACCATGGACGGACACTTTTTTGTGCACAATCCAGAAAGGGTTAAGCATTTGTCTAAGCTTCATGCCATATATGTATAATGTTTCATATGTTATATGTTATAATGCCTGCTTTGGTTCCATCTTGGGGTAACACTTGACTCAGATCTTTCCTTCACTCCTCACATTCAGTCCTTGGCTTAAGATTAATTTTCTTGACATTGAGTTAGAAATAGTTAATGGTCAGATAAAAACAAGAAATTTCTTTAAAAACGTTGATTCCAATAATTATATCGATTCCAGTAGCTGCCACCACGAAACCTGGAAAAGGAATATACCAAAAGGCCAGCTCTTGAGGATCAGAAAAAACTGTACAGAAATAAAAGAGTTTGATGAACAATAAAAAATACTGAAAAATAGATTTATACAGAGAGGGTACGGTAAGAACAAAGTTGAACAATTGACAGTAGAAGTAAAAGGTATAGATAGAAAAACATTGCTAAAAAAGAAAAATAAGAAATAATTAACTGATAAAAATAATGATATGATTATACCTATGATTACCACATATTCATCACAAAAAATAGTTAATAGGCACTGGCATCTCCTTCTCAAAGACCCACTATTAAGCTTGAGTCTGAATAAAAACCCTAGATTCATATATAAGAAAGCACCAAATCTTAAAAGTCTACTAGCCCCAAATGAGTATAAAAAGAAAAATAATGTGATGTTCGACCAAGACTTCAAAGACCTTGGGAAATAAAATAGGATACTTTCCTTGTCATTTATGCAAATCATGAAAACACAGCAGTAAAATAAAACATATTAAATCACCAAAGACAGGGAGAGATTTTAAAATAAATGGGATTATACGTTGTACCAACGTGAATGTAATATATTTAATTAAATGTGACTGTGAGTTAATTTACCTGGGTCAAACGAGTAGAAATTTAAAGGACCGCATTAGGGAGCACTTACTGTGCATTGAACATAAGAGAGAGGATACTATATTATAAAGACATTTTTCAGAAGTACATCAGGGTAACGTGAACAGTATGAAATATTGGGGTATCAAGAAAATATTACAAGATGGGAGAAGGGGTGATGTAGAGAAAAAAATATTGCGTAAGGAAGCTGAATTAATATTTAATTTTGGATCACTATCCCCTGGAGGTCTTAACAGTGAATTAGATTTGAATCACCTATTCTGAAATTAAAAGAAATGAGGGATTAAGCAATAAAAATTAAGAAATGATCAGTAAAGAGAGAAGTCTTATAGAGATATGTAGGTATCCAGGAGAGCATTAACTATGAAAGTATTAAGCTAAAATTCCTTAGTGTAGTCGTGATCAGAAGTATTCAGTACAAATAATATTTAAGTATGAACAATGTAAGAATTGGCCTTGATTGTTCTGTGTTTACAAACATTTGATACATATTATTTTTTTTTGGTTTTTTTAAATCAAGGTTTTTTATTGAGGCAATACATAAGAATGAAAAAAACATACATTTTGCATCATTTTGGCAAATTTTGCATACAAAACATCAATTATCCATATGACAATAAAATAAAATCAACAAAAAAAAACTTAATATGGATTTCCCATATTCGACCCTCTTAAAACACAGATAATGGAGGGAAAATAAAAGAAATTGTATGCAGATACAAAGTAGAATACTCATAATCAAGTGTTACCTCTTTTTCTTTTTGTTTTCTGTGTTAAAACATAATAAACTTTTCATAATTTTTACATCCAAAAAATACTATACTATAGAACCTCTTTATCCAGAAAAAGTGCCTATTAGAATGATACTTGAAATTAAACTATGTAACAAAATATCTAACTATCTTATCAAAGAGGTATAATGCTTTAGAAAATGAAAATTAGGCTGCGGATTAAAACCGCTGATGAGTTCACCAATCTGGGCGAATTTAAATAGATATATAGAAATAAAATATTAGAACTAGGAGGAAAAAGCTAGTTTATTACATTTTATATGAAAGAGATAAATGTCACCTTCATGAGCCCTCCCGCCTTGTAATATTTAGGGACCCTTTTATCTTTTAATTCTAGGTCTTTGTTCCCTAGGTTGAGAGCATTATATAATGAAAAAAAAAAACAAAAAAAAAAAAAAAACACAATGTATTTGATCTCCCTGTAACTTAAAGGCGGCTTATGCTATGTTGACTAATTATAACTTTATGAAGAAGGCTTACGTCTGACTAGAGCTGAGGATTAATTATACCCCATGTGTGGGCTATTATGAACTTTACATGAATCATAAAGCTGTGTCCTGAGGGATAGGGGTGATACACAGTGTGATACAATGAGGCAGATTTCCCTATGGTTATAGTATGGTGTACATTACAGTGAATAACAATATCTGTAGGGGAGAGGTACATGTTCACACCAAGACAAAAAGCAATTGCACAACTTACATGGGCTATTATGATATCCATTAAAGACTTCTCGTTAAAGGGACCTAATGCATAAATAGTACTAAGAGTGCCCTTTGTTTAAGCATAAAATACGTAGTGCACCTGACAAGTTGTGTGTACAAGCTACCCAGGTTGAACAAAGTGATTTAAACTGAAAGTCTAGCCTTTTAACTATGCCTCAGACTATACAGTCGTCATTATTAAGTGGAGAGCTGATGGGTAAAACAGGACGGTCCGTAGATCCAAGTTAGACAAAATATGAAGTCTAAGATATTGCGTCTGCCACAGGAAACATCCCTACCTTAGGGAGAGCCAAAGTCACAGTGAAATGTCACCCAATCCCCATCTTAGCCTTGCTGGACTTGCCGCAAATGAAATGGGAGCTCAGAATAGGGCAAATCATGAAGAGATGTTGTCGGGGAGATCCTCTGGAGTAACTCTGAGCCATCAGGGATAAGGATGCCAGGTAAGTATAAGAGACCAGGGTAACATCGGTTCTTACCAAGGAGGGTCCTTCATGCAAACCTAATCCCCCGGTCATCACCGGAACACCAGGTATCTCTGAACATCGCGCCAGGTGGCCGGCCGCATCCACCCCCGCTAGTGACAGCTTCTTCTCGGACACTCTCCCGGTTTCAAGAGCACCAGAGGTATACGCGCCCCCCAGGACTTCAACTCTCTGGCAACATAGGGAAGCTTCTTGTTGCTTCATGAATTTGGTCTCCGTTAGCTCCAATGGGCACAAAGTATACTCCATACCACTGAGAGGGGATTGCGAGCGGCTATGGTGTAAGTCGTGTTCTATTTGCATTTCTTCATGCAGTTGTTCTCGAGGGCAGGCTTTCATAATATTTATGAGATGAGCAAAATTAGAGTCCATTTTCTGAGCTACTGCGGCCAAGAGGGCCTGGACTTCATTCCGAAATGTCTCTTCCATATTATCAAGTTTCTTTGCCTCCTAGTGTGAGCAATAACGTGAGTCTGCTTTACCCGGCATGTCGGGGGGGGGGGGAAGATAAGCTGATGAAGAAAGGCAGCCGCCGTGCCTCTTCTGACGTCCTGAGTAGTGGTTCCTTATATTAAATCGCCATAAGTGAAACATCTGTCGATGCAGCTTCCTTTCACAATCCAAATTCCACCAAAAGGAATATTGATCATCAACATGGAAAGGGAATATTCAGTATATTATTGTTATTGGGCCTAGAGCTAGCAAATATTGCGTCTGGACACGACGGCTGCTAAGACACGCCCCCCTTGATACATATTTTTAAAAAAATGTTTTAGGAAAAATCTTTTTAGAGTTTTTTTTTTTTTTAATTTTTTAAAGAAATTTTTAGGAAAATTATTGTATTTTTTACATTTTTTTATTTATATATAGATTTTTTTATATAGATTTATGAAATTGCCATTTGCTTAAAACCAAATAACATTCATCAATTTTCTGAAAACCATTAAAATTATTATTCAATGGGAGACGTAGCATGACATGTATTGTATATGTGGTAATCCAGCAGACTTTATTTATATACATTTACAAGAGCTTTCTAATATATTAAATAAGCATCCTAATATAGGTTTAAAATTTGAGAATAGTAAAGTGAGGAGAAATGTTCACATCACTGCTTCAGAAAACTTTGATTAAATTTGAGCACTGCGAATTTGAACAAAGGGTTAATACCTATGCCTTTAACACCCATTGCCCTTAAATAGAGGTGGAGCTGAAGGTTAAAGAATTTTGACAAAGGTTTGTTGATCTACCTGCAGCTTTCCTAAGACTAACCAAGCCAGAGTACTGGTGAAGTCAGACTGTATGCAAATTGGATGCAGCAAAAACTCCCATAACCGCAACTTCAGCATTTCAGAAACCAGTCTTTTATGCTGCTGGGGCGATAGGAGTGAGAAATTCAAAGAAGTGCGCGCACTGAAACTGGAGGAGCTGATTGGTGAACCAGAGTGCTGGTGTTATTGAAGCAGACAGCTCTGAGATTCAACAACCGCTGACGAGCAGCACCTTAGAGTGGTGGAGGATCGTTCAACATGCCTGAAATAGAAGGTACCGTGGAGTATCATTCCTATCCGGTAAAAAGAATTAAGGTACCGCTCATCCCTGAACTTTAAAGTTGACTCTCAGTTTTGTTAAGAACACAAGTGTATGCCGCTCAAATGGCTGGTAAAAGGAATACACATCGTTACATTAACATAATCCCTGTTCACATTGTGACAAATTTACAGGGTGATGATACACTGAAACTTTACTAATGCTAAAGGCTCAAATTGCGAGTTGATTTTTTGACCCACCAAGACAACTTCTGAAGCAAGTATATTAAATTGTGCACTAACGTGGTATTAACTTAGATTTTTTTAGAATATATCACCTATCTAGATACAACTGTTTTATATGAAGTTTCATCTAGATAATACAAGTGTTTTATTTGAAGTTTTAATATGAGTCTGGAATGAATTTTGTGTAATTATGACACCGGTGTCTAATGTAGTATTTGAAAACATTTAATGTTGTTATTTATTTTATGAATAAACTGTAATTATTAATATATTTAATTTCTGTTGGATTCCTTTTTACATCAATTATATGTGTTAGTTGCGACTCCAATTGAAACTTGGGTTATATTTAGAGCAGTTCGCCCTTTGGGCGCCTCCCTCAACCTTTTTGTTTTCTTCAGTCCTTGGCTAATGCCTGCCGCTTCCACCTTAAAAACATCGCTAAAATTAGACATTTCCTTACACAAGATACAACCAAGATTTTAATCCACTCTCTCATCCTTTCCCGCCTCGACTACTGCAACTCCGTCCTCTCTGGTCTACCTAGCTGCCGCATAGCTCCTTTACAATCCATTATGAATGCCTCTGCCAGACTCATCTTCCTTACTCGTCGCTCTTCATCTGCTGCACCTCTCTGCCAATCCCTTCACTGGCTTCCTCTTGCCTCTAGGATTAAACATAAAATCCTCACCCTGACATATAAAGCTCTCACCTGCACTGCTCCCCCCTACATCTAAGAACATGTCTCTAGATACTCTCCCTCATCCTACCTCTTGAGAAAGACCGCACGTTAGCGGTTGAAACGCGTTGGGGTTAAACTTGGACTACCTGAGGACCCGTAGTGCTCTGTGGAAGAATTTACCAGCACCGGATACTTTGAAACAGACATTGTTACCAGAGCTGCGACTACGGAAGCGAGCAAGGATTTGAACTACTCTGTTCTGTGACGATCATCCTGAGGGACTGGCACAGTTATATGGACTGACATTATTGTTTTTGCATGATATATCCGGATCTTTGATGTTTTTAATAAATGCCTGATTAAATCTTCAACACTGTAAGTGTAATATATTAGCGTGGTATTTTGCGCTCTATCAATCCACACTTGAGTCTGTTTGCGCTTTGTTTTTTCACAGATTGTTGGGACTCTCCCTCCCGTCCCCTTCGATCAGCTCAGGATCTCCTCCTCTCCTCCTCTCTTGTTACTTCCTCACATTCCAAGGACTTCTCCAGACTGGCCTCCATCTTGTGGAATTCCCTGCCTCGCTCCATAAGACTCTCCCCTAGTTTTAACAGCTTCAAGCACTCCTTAAAAACTCTACTATTCAGGGATGCATACAAACAACACTAACCTTTCCTAACGCCATTGCTTTCCCCTTGAACCCCTTAGATTGTAAGCCTATGGGCCCAGCTGTTTACAGATCGCTTCATAAGAGCCGACTTCAACAGTGAAACTCTCGGCAGGGCCCTCTACCCACTTGACCCCTACAAAAGCTATCCTGTACACCGACTATGTTTACAGCGCTGCGGAATCTGTTGGTGCTCTACAAATACCTGATAATAATAATAATAATAATAATGCTACGACAAAATCTCAACCTAATACTGTTCTGTACATTCATTCTATATGTAAATGTACCAAAACCTCAATACAAATATATAAACCTAACAAAAAACAGACGGAATAGAAGGCTGTGCTGTATCTGTGTATATAATTACTTCAACATGTTTCTATGTTTCAGTGTCTTGTTTGCACAGTCTCTTTTATTGTAACTAATGGTCCTCTGCAGTGCCCATTACTTTGTAGTAACTCAGTGGAATTTAGAAAAACAACAATTTTGTATTTATTACAGTTATATTAAAGTAAAAGGGGGCAAAATAAATAACACAAGTATATTTCAAAGTCTTTAACTACACTTTAATAAACATTTTATATTACAATCTCATGCTGTTTACTATCTCTTTAATAAAAATATTTTTTTTATTGTCACAGCTTATTACTTTGTGGTGTTACCCTGCAGATGTATTCCAGTATTATAATGTAGGTAAATGATGTGCAGGGGTGACCGGGTGCATGCACCCTGCTTTACCCCTGCTGAGTCACTTCCTCTCCCTGCAACTGCTCGGATCAGCAAAACCCCCTTCCTCCTGCTGATTAGGAGAACTGATAAGTCATTTCTTCACTTCACTGTTACTTGAAGAAGGCTCTCAATTCATTCCCTACAGGCATGCTTGCTTTTTTAACCCTTTGGCTGACAAAAGGGAAGAGCTTTTGTTCAAGCTATAATTATACTTATGCACACACACTGGTTGCATTATCATTCAAAAAGCTTGGTCAGTGGCCAGAGTGGGCTGCAGACTATTCATATGTTCATATGTGAGCTAGATATGAACCATCAAACAGATACTCATTGCTCTTAGTGGTTTTTCTTTTTCTTTAATGTTTCAGGAGTCTACAGCCCTTCCTCAAACTGGGCATGAATTAAAATGAACAAACAGATAAATAAATAAAAACAAAATATATTTAAATCTATTTGATATTTAGTTGACTCCATCTGCTGCTGTTATTGGGCAAGACAGAGGAATGTTGAGTGTAGTTTGATTGTCCAAAGCATACAAACATACAAAACAATCCTCCATACAAACCTGCAAAGTCTTCTTCATGCATGCTCTGCTACAGCACATATTAGCTGCTAAGAGAATTTAAAATATATTTCAAGCAGAAACTATCTCTTAAAGTCATTGTTTTATATAATATATGCATTGTGGCTTCCTCAAAGGGCTTATAATAAATGTATATAAAAATCAAAACATTTAAATCTACTATCAGAGAAAACAAAAACAAATATACATATAATCAGCAATAATCAGATTATTTACAAAATGTTGTTTGCTGCCCCCCCCCCCAAAAAAAAAACAACAAAAAAACAAAAAAAAAAAACATTCTATAGATGCTGATTTCTGGAGCATAGACTTCATTGTTCTGCCAAAAATCTATACAAATGATCTAATAGGATTCCAAAAGTAGATGGTGCAGGTCTTGATATTGAACTGAGGATATGTAAATGTCTTCTAACTTCCTGATGGCAAGAGGAAACAGACTTGCTGTGTATATAAATGTCAGTTAATAAGAGTGCAGTATACTCACTCCATAAGATGTATAATGTCTGCTTATCTGTAGGTCACATCATGGGTATGCAGCTTGATAAACTAGAAACAAGGAGAGACTCCAATGAAATACACATAAAGATTTACTTCAGAAAACAAGTAATAACTTACTCCATCAAATCTCTGATTCCAGCTATGTCACAGCAAAGAAAGCAAGGTGATATTCCAAAGTTGATAAAAAAAACTTTAATGGCTCAACGAGTTTCAACGTATGCAAACGTCTTTTTCAAGAGCAAGTTAAAAAACAAGTAAAAACAACTGAAAAGTTTGTATGCTGTGACGATAATTGCCGGTTTAAATACAGATGGCTCAAGTTCCAATTTCCTGTGTAAAACAGGAAATTGGACTCATATAAACTATGAATCACATAAGAAGTTTAAAAATTAAATAAAGAAATTATAATGGACATAGTATCTGTACAAAGTATACCAAATGATCTAATGGCTGGTGTTTAATATATCTTATACAGGTGCATTTTCTGAATGTATAAAATCAAATAATGTATTATATCACATACTGTAATAAGGCCGAAAAACTAGTCTCTATTCCATTTTATCCAACAAAAAGCCTAAAAGGGATATGTAAGTCAAAACATTTTAAGGTGTGGATACAACATACAATTTTAAATACATTTCCAGTATAATTATATTATCAAATGCACTTTGTTCTCTTGGTAGTCTCTTGGTAGTAGTTGCTAAACAGCATATGTAAGTAGCATTGAATGCAAACCAATGCATTGTTGCAAAGTCTACTGCCCTTTAGTGCTCAATAATGTGTAACAATCATTACAAATCTGCTGCCACTGCTTCTCTAGACATTTGCACACTACTGAGCCTATCTAGGTATGCTCTATAATAAAAAGCCAAGCGGATTAAGTACATTTGATAAAAGAAGTAAATTGGAAAACTGTTCAAAATTACATGCTCTATTTCATCCATGAAAGATTAATTTTGACTTTTATGCCCCTTTAATAAAAATATTTTTAAGGGACTGCTAGCCCTCATTTTATCAGCACCACTTTGAATACTCTATTTACTATTAACCATTCAGTTCCATCTTGGTAGAATACAAATTAGAGTGCATGATAATAAAATATCACGTCTGCGTTAACTAGCGCTCATATTACAAGTTGAAAGTAAGTAGGAACATGAGAGTGTATTCGCATTTAACGCTCGGCAGGTTAGCGTGACTGAAGACCTTGAGTAAAGGATGAGTTAAAAAAAAGTTGTTCCAAACAAAACATACATACATTAAATTATACAATTACACTCATATAAACACTATCTGATAACAAATATTCACATTTCCTCTGATGAAGAAGGTCGTATATGCCAAAGACCTTTGAAACGCATCAGGATAACCAGTCTGCTATATCTATATTTTATGAACTGTTATGCTGTGGATTCCTTATATTGATACATCAATCTGTTTTGCCATATCTGTGCTGTAGGTCTTTTTAGACCATATTTAATGCTGCAAATTACCTCATAATGTATTGAGGTTTTTTAATGTGAGTAAGATAATTTTAAATAAATTGAGTGTGGTGTTAACTATTATACAGGGTTGCACTATTATTCTCTACTTTTGTCTTATCTACATATGGCTACATGAGATAAAGATTTTGACAGGATCCAGCAGCAAGCATCTATACCCCTGGAAGCCAGAGAACGTTTCTACCTGCACTGCGCGACACTTACCTCATTTGGATTGAGGTTAAGGAGTGTAAGTAAAACCCCCAAAGGGGAGCTTTAGTACTCCGGGCACTGGGGATACTTTTTTGGACTTCTTTTGGAGCACCTTTGGACTTTTTTATATCACCCTATTAATTATGAATCTTTAATAGCTGTTACAATGGTGTCTAACATTACATTTGTTACTTTATTGCACTGTTATATGTAATTTGTTTTTATTTTGTATTGTTTTTATTGAATCTGTTATTAATTTAATTCTATAAGCTATCTATTCTCAAGACAGTCTTCACCCAGATATTTATGCTGTAGGAGATTTTTAGACAATTTATTAGCTATTATTTATAAGTATCTGAGCGCTGACACCACAAAGCAAATAATGCACTCCCTTGTTATCTCCCGACTTGACTACTGCAACAACCAACTCGCTGGCCTTCCTCTTTCCCGCCTCTCCCCCCTTCAATCCATCCTAAATGCCTCTGGCAGGCTGATCCACCTTTCCCGTCGATCTGTATCTGCTGCACCTCTCTGTGTGTCCCTTCATTGGCTCCCCATTCACAGCAGAATTAAATTCAAAATTCTCACCCTTACATACAAAACTCTTACCAACGTCGCTCCCCTCTACCTATCCTCTCTAATACACAAGTATACTCCAGCCCGTCCACTAAGATCCAACAATGACCTGCTCCTTGCGTCCGCAACGATCACCTCCTCTCATGCTAGACTGCAGGACTTCTGTCGTGCAGCACCTACCCTCTGGAACACTCTCCTTCGTGTTGTCAGGCTTTGCCCTAATCTTTCTTCCTTTAAATGCTCCCTGAAGACTTTTCTGTTCAGGGAAGCCTACCACCCAACTCAATAATAAATTAATTTCACTTACCTAATATTTCCCTCATCTAACTCTGTATTAACATCCTTCTAAATCTTGCAGTCCTCACCTCCTGTTTCTCAACCTCCTACCCTTCTAGATTGTAAGTTCTCACGGGAATAGGGCCCTCAATCCCTCCTGTATGTGTTTGTAAATTTTGTCCTGTATCTTACAAGTCTTGTATTGTTTTATTTAAATTAATTGTATCCATGGACAGCGCTGCGGAATATGTTGGCGCTTAATAAATAAAGTATAATAATAATAATAATAAAGTATCGTTCTAGGAGAAGTGAACTAGTATTATCTAGAAATTGTATATCTATAACTACTAGGGAGGATCATTATCCTTTTGAATATATATATAATTTTTAGTTTTTTATTGGTGCGCCCTGATCATTCTACTTTTTCTTTTTTATATATATATATATATATATATATATATATATATATATATATATATAGGCATCTGCTTATCAAAAGCATTGACTTTCTTGCATTCAGCGGCACCAAGATCGCCTAACATCGCTGCCGCGGACCTGAATACATTCTCCAAAGTTGCCAAAAAAGCTGTCAAAAGCCGTGCACCAAGTACGGTGCAATGAGCAGCGGACTGTTAACTAACAGTTATCGATCTCGCTGTTCTTCGGCTTTTTTTCAGCTTTGAAAATCCTACATTAACCAATAGGATTTTTCCTACCTTAATTCCGATTGGCTGATAGAATTCTATCAGCCAATCAGAATTGAAGGGACGCCATCTTGGAACCTTCATTCTACAGTCGACGTCGATGGAACAGGATGCTCTGCGTCGGATGTCTTGAAGATGGACCTGCTCCGCGCCGGATGGATGAAGATAGAAGATGCCGCCTGGATGAAGACTTCTGCCCGTCTGGAGGAACTCTTCTTCTCAGCTTGGTTGAAGACTTCTGCCCGTCTGGAGGACAACTTCACTCGGCTTCGTTGAGAACTTCCTCCCGGTTGGGTGAAAACGTCTCAAGGTAGGGTGATCTTCAAGGGGTTAGTGTTAGGCTTTATTAAGGGGGGATTGGTGGGTTTTAGAGTAGGGTTGTGTGTGTGGGTGGTGGGTTTTAATGTTGGGGGGGTATTGTACTTTTTTTCAGGTAAAAAACTGATTACTTTTGGGCAATGCCCTTTTAAAGGCTATTTGTAATTTAGTGTAGGGTAGGGTTTTATTTTATTTTGGGGGGCTTTTTTATTTTGTTAGGGGGATTAGATTAGGTGTAATTAGTTTAAAAATCTTGTAATTATTTTATTATTTTCTGTAATTTAGTGTTTGTTTGTTTTTTGTACCTTAGATAATTTTATTTAATTTTATTTAATTGTAGTTAATGTATTTAATTAATTTAATTATAGTGTAGTGTTAGGTGTAACTGTAACTTAGGTTAGGTTTTATTTTACAGGTACTTTTGTATTTATTTTAACTCCTAAGCTAGCTACAATGTAACTATTAGTTATATTGTAGCTATCTTAGGGTTTATTTTATAGGTAAGTATTTAGTTTTAAATAGGAATAATTTATTTCGATATATTTAAATTATATTTGTTAGGGGGTGTTAGGGTTAGTGTTAGACTTAGGTTTAGGGGTTAATACATTTATTATAGTGGCGGCGGTGTAGGGGGGCAGATTAAGGGTTAATAAATATAATGTAGGTGGCTGCGGTGTAGGGGGGGGCAGATTAGAGGTTAATAAATATAATGTAGGTGGCGTTGGGCTCCGGAAGCGGCAGTTTAGGGGTTAAACACTTTATTTAGTTGCGGCGGGGTCTGGGAGCGGCAGGATAGGGGTTAAACAATTTATTTAGTTGCGGCGGGGTCCGGGAGCGGTGGTTTAGGGGTTAATAAGTATAATTTAGGTGGCGGCAGTGTAGGGGGGGCATATTCGGGGTGTTTAGACTCGGGGTACATGTTAGGGTGATAGGTGTAGACATTACCATAGGAATCAATGGGATATCGGGCAGCAGCGAACATAAGCTCTCGCTGCTTTCCGACTCCCATTGATTCCTATGGCATCCGGCACCTCCAGGATGGCGGATTGAAAACAAGGTACGCTGGTCCGGAAAAGTGCCGAGCGTACCTGGTAGATATTTGATAACTAGCAAAAGTAGTCAGATAGTGCCGAACTTGCAGTCGGAACATCTGTAGTGATGTAAGCATCGATCTGTGTTGGACTGAGTCCGGCGGATCGTATGTTACATCACTAAATTCTACTTTTGCCGGTCTGTAGGGTTTGTTAACTAAGGCGAATCAGGCTCGCCACAAATACACTGTTGAATTCCAGCGTATTTGCGGTTGACGGCTTGATAAATACATGCCATAGTGTTTTTTTGGAAAAGAAAAGTTTACAGTACTCAAAAAAAGGTGCCATTACAAATTGATTATTGATTGATATATTGTTCTTAGTAACTTTGAAAAAAGTAAAGGGACATTATAAAGTATAATCTTTTTTGCAGTCACCTCTTTTAACATTTACATGTTAAAAGCAATTATTACCTGCTATGAGATGGCCGAGGTGGGTACCACCACAAGAAAGCCCTGTGTATATATATATATATATATATATATATATATATATATATATAAAAATATATATACATACACATATATATATATACACACATGGGAATTTTTGTATTTATATGTGTAAATATGTATATATAAACACGTGTGTATATATATATATATATATATATATATATATATATAACAAGAGTATTGCATTGAGCAATGATACTTTTTTTCCATTGATTTGGTCAGTATTGCTTCAGACTTGATAAAGGAAGGAACTCTTCCGAAAGCTTGTCAACTTATAAATGTATAGTTATTCCAATAAAAAAATGTAACGAAAAATCATAAAAGACTTACAACCACTACTCTTAGAGGATCCCACACGCAAAAAAATCTTTCCAAAACCCCCAATCCTGGCATACAGACAACCACCTAACTTAAAGCAGAAACTGGTACATAGGAAGCTACCCCTTGAGAAAAAGAACACTATTCATGTATATCTGCAAATGTGGTATACATGATACATTGCACTGAAATGAATGAAATGGGATGCTATATTGGAGAAGCAAGCCAAAAACTGCACCTTCGAATGAACTTACACAGACACTCAATCAAAAACCACTGTGAAAAAAAATACTGCACCCCTGTTGGTCACCATTTCACCCAACCTGACCACTCCATCCAAAACCTCAAAATCAAAATTCTCAGAGGCAACTTCAAAAACACCATGGAAAGAAAAACCTTTGAAATGAAAATGATAATGCACTTCAACCTGTTTAATTCTGGACTAAATGTGGACTCTGGATTCTTAACACATTATCAAAAATTTTTGTAATGTACTTTCATTTAGTCAATTACATTGTATATTCCACATTCTTTATACATAGGTACACAGGTAAGCCTATGTCCACACTTTTGTCTTTTTTTAACTTTTGTATTCCCCCTGTATATACAATTTCACATCTTTATAGATATTGATTCAATGTTGATATTTAACTTTATGTCAGTATATGCTCTATGTATAGCTATACAGGGAGTGCAGAATTATTAGGCAAATGAGTATTTTGACCACATCATCCTCTTTATGCATGTTGTCTTACTCCAAACTGTATAGGCTCGAAAGCCTACTACCAATTAAGCATATTAGGTGATGTGCATCTCTGTAATGAGAAGGGGTGTGGTCTAATGACATTAACACCCTATATCAGGTGTGCATAATTATTAGGCAACTTCCTTTCCTTTGGCAAAATGGGTCAAAAGAAGGACTTGACAGGCTCAGAAAAGTAAAAAATAGTGAGATATCTTGCAGAGGGATGCAGCACTCTTAAAATTGCAAAGCTTCTGAAGCGTGATCATCGAACAATCAAGCGTTTCATTCAAAATAGTCAACACGGTCGCAAGAAGCGTGTGGAAAAACCAAGGCGCAAAATAACTGCCCATGAACTGAGAAAAGTCAAGCATGCAGCTGCCAAGATGCCACTTGCCACCAGTTTGGCCATATTTCAGAGCTGCAACATCACTGGAGTGCCCAAAAGCACAAGGTGTGCAATACTCAGAGACATGGCCATGGTAAGAAAGGCTGAAAGACGACCACCACTGAACAAGACACACAAGCTGAAACGTCAAGACTGGGCCAAGAAATATCTCAAGACTGATTTTTCTAAGGTTTTATGGACTGATGAAATGAGAGTGAGTCTTGATGGGCCAGATGGATGGGACCGTGGCTGGATTGGTAAAGGGCAGAGAGCTCCAGTCTGACTCAGACGCCAGCAAGGTGGAGGTGGAGTACTGGTTTGGGCTGGTATCATCAAAGATAAGCTTGTGGGGCCTTTTCGGGTTGAGGATGGAGTCAAGCTCAACTCCCAGTCCTACTGCCAGTTTCTGGAAGACACCTTCTTCAAGCAGTGGTACAGGAAGAAGTCTGCATCCTTCAAGAAAAACATGATTTTCATGCAGGACAATGCTCCATCACACGCGTCCAAGTACTCCACAGCGTGGCTGGCAAGAAAGGGTATAAAAGAAGAAAATCTAATGACATGGCCTCCTTGTTCACCTGATCTGAACCCCATTGAGAACCTGTGGTCCATCATCAAATGTGAGATTTACAAGGAGGGAAAACAGTACACCTCTCTGAACAGTGTCTGGGAGGCTGTGGTTGCTGCTGCACGCAATGTTGATGGTGAACAGATCAAAACACTGACAGAATCCATGGATGGCAGGCTTTTGAGTGTCCTTGCAAAGAAAGGTGGCTATATTGGTCACTGATTTGTTTTTGTTTTGTTTTTGAATGTCAGAAATGTATATTTGTGAATGTTGAGATGTTATATTGGTTTCACTGGTAAAAATAAATAATTGAAATGGGTATATATTTGTTTTTTGTTAAGTTGCCTAATAATTATGCACAGTAATAGTCACCTGCACACACAGATATCCCCCTAAAATAGCTATAACTAAAAACAAACTAAAAACTACTTCCAAAACTATTCAGCTTTGATATTAATGAGTTTTTTGGGTTCATTGAGAACATGGTTGTTGTTCAATAATAAAATTAATCCTCAAAAATACAACTTGCCTAATAATTCTGCACTCCCTGTATATTTCCCCTGTCTATTCTCCTACACTGGACACTGTCTGCCTTTTACCTAAGCCCCCCTCATGATTTTTACGACACCTCCTCCAAAAATGCTTGTGGGATTTTTTAAAGGGGTATTAGTTTAGGTTTAATTTTTTAATTTTGGATACCTTTGTTTATTTTTTCTGTAATTTAAAAAAAAAAAAATTAGAGTTTAATTTTAGCTTTGGGGTTTGTAGTTTTTTTTTTTTTAAATAGACTGCACTCTGGGCAGGCTTATCGCCTAGCCTAGTATATACTCTATATAAAACGTTTCTATTAATATTTCTGTAATCAAATATGTTTCATTCTCATAGTATTCTTTGTTCAAGAACATACCTTGGTAGAGAGTTTGCATGTGTCATCTAGTGCTCTTGCAGAGCTGCTGACATGTATTTCTACATAAATGTGCACACTCCAGAGCCTGCATTTCAACAAAGGATATCAAAAAAGAGTACATTTTACAATAGAAGTAAACTGCATTATTTTAAAAAAAATTGTATGCTGTATCTGAATCATGAAAGAAAAATTTGCATTTAAATATTAAATTAGAAGGGACATCCTAAAACATTTAATGGGAAAATGGCTTAATGTAGCTTAATGGGTAAAAAAGTGGCCAAATGTTAATCAATTGTTGAATAATTTTGCACAACCCAAGAGTTCAACTATCCAAGCCTATCCTAGACATTTTATGGATTTTGGTTTCCCACAAGGCAAATGAGTGACATTAAGCTTGCTTTTGGGGAGCTTGATGTGGCTTAACGTACAAAATTGAACTTAGATGTACAATCCTAAAACATTTCATGTGAATGGCTTAACGTAAAAAAGAGCTTAATGTACCAAAATTTGCTTCAACATCAATCAATTGCCTTGAAACTTGATAAAATCTCAGTTTTTCACTGTCCAAGCATATCCTTGAAGTTTCATGGATTTTGGTTTTCCACAAGGCAAATGAGTGATATTAAGCTTGTTTTTTGGGGAGCTTAATGTGGCTTAACATACAAAAAAGAACTTAGATATTAACCAATTTCCCCCAAACTGCCCACAATACAATAATCTATCTATTTAAACATATTCTGCAAATTTTAGGACATTTGGTAAAACATACCAAAAGTTATTCACATTTAACTATTTTTTTACAATCCTAAAACATTTAGGGGCCGATTTATCATAGTGCGAGCAGACATAATCCATTGTAGCGAATCATGTCTGCCGTGCATCGATAAATTTCAAAAGCATAAGCTGTCGGCATTTATCATTGCACAAGCATTTCTCGTGAAATGTTTGTGCAATGCCGCCCCCTGCAGATTCGCGGCCAATCGGCCACTAGCAGGGGGTATCAATCAACCCGATAGTATCCGATCGGGCTGATTGCTGTCCGCCGCTTCAAAGGTGGCAGACGAGTTAAGGAGCAGCGGTTCTTAAACCTGAAGGCTCATGCGGAAACTGCAGCATTGACGGGTTGATAAATCGACCCCAAAATGTGAGAAGCTTATTTTAAAAAGAGCTTAATGTACTAAAAGGTGACTAAACATCAATCAATTTCCTTGAAACCCTGCAAAACCTCAGTTTTTCACTATCCAAGCCTATCCTTGAAGTATCATAGATTTTGGTTTCCCACAAGGCAAATGAGTGACATTAAGCTTGTTTTTTGGGGAGCTAAATGTGGCTTAACGTAGAAAAATGAACTTAGATGTTAACAAATTTCCCCCAAACTTACCACAATACATTAATCTATCTATTCAAACATATTCTAAAATTTTCAGGACATTTGGTAAAACATACCAAAAGATATATTCAGATATAACTTTTTTTTTACAATCTTAAAACATTTCATGTGAACGACTTAACGTAAAAAGAGCTTAATGTACCAAAATGTTCTTAAACATCAATCAATTGCCTTGAAACCCGGCACCACCTCTGTTTTTCACTATCCAAGCCTATTCTAGAAGTTTCATGGATTTTGATTTCCCACAAGGCAAATGAGTTACATTAAAGGGACAGTCAAGTCCAAAAAAACCTTTCATGTTTCAAATAGGTCATGTAATTTTAAACAACTTTCCAATTTACTTTTATCATCAATTTTGCTTTGTTCTTTTGGTATTCTTAGTTGAAAGCTAGAACTAGAAAGGCTCATTTGATAATTTCTAAGCCCTTGAAGGTCACCTCTAATCACATGCTTTTGTATTTGCTTTTCACAGCCGGGGGGGAGCTAGTTCAGGTAATCCCTATAGATAACATTGTGAGCACGCCCGTGGATTGTGGCAGGCACTGCACTAATTGGCTAATATGAAAGTCAATAGATAATAAATAAAATGTCATGTGATCAGGGGGCTGTCAGAAGATGTTTAGATACAAGTTAATCACAGAGGTAAAAAGTATATTATTATAACTGTGTTGGTTATGCAAAACTGGGGAATGGGTAATAAAGGAATTATCTATCTTTTAAAACATCAAAAATTCTGGTGTTGACTGTCCCTTTAAGCTTGTTTTTTGGGAGGAAGACTTTATCTATTCAAACATATCTGGCAAATTTGAAGATGTTTGATAAAACATACCAAAAGTTATTCACATTTAACTATTTTTTTACAATGCCAAAACTTTTAATGTGAACGGCTTAATGTAAAAACTAGGTAGGCTAATATTTCTTCAAAAGCCAATATATTTTATAGGTAGCTTTGTCTAGCTGGAGTCCTCTGCCTTGGAAGGTTGGAGCCAGACAAATCACATTTGAATTTATTTTTCCATATTAAGCCACAGGATCCTCAAAAAAGCTTAATGCAATTAATTTGCAATGTCTGGTGTTGTTTAGTTACATTTTGGTACATTAAAGGGACATGAAACCCAAATTTTTTCTTTCATGATTTAGAAAGAGCATGCAATTTTAAACAACTTTCTAATTTACTTATATGATCTATTTTGCTTCATTCTCTTGATATCATTTGCTGAAAAGCATATCTAGATAGGCTTAGTAGCTGCTGATTGATAGCTGCACATAGATGCCTCGTGTGATTGGCTCACTGATGTGCATTGCTATTTCTTCAGCAAAGGACATCTAAAGAATGAAGCAAATTAGATAATAGTAAAGTGGAATGTTGTTTAAAATTGTTTAAAATTGTAATCTCAATCTGAATCATGAAAGAAAAAATTTGGGTTTAGTGTCCCTTTAAGCTCTTTTTTACATTAAGCTGTTCACTTTAAGGGCTCCATTTATTAAGCAGTGGATGCTGCTTCTGAGCCTCATTGTTTCAGGCTCGCCTGAAATGGAAGTTAAGAAGCAGCGGTCATAAGTGGATGATTGAAAGCCCCTGCTAGCGACCGATTGGTCGCCAATGAGCAGGGGTGGCATTGCACAAGAATTTCACAATAAATGCTTGTGCAATGTTAAATGCTGTCAGCGTATTGCGTATCATGTCCGCTCGACTAATAATAAATCTACCTCTAAATGTTTAGGATTCTAAAAAAATAGTTAAATGTGAATAACACTTTTGGTATGATTTACCAAACATCCTGAAATTTTCCAAATATGTGTGAATAGATAGATTATTGTATTGTGTGAAGTTTGGGGGAAATTGGTTAACATCTAAGTTCTTTTTTGTATGTTAAGCCACATTAAGCTCCCCAAAAAACAAGCTTAATGTCCATTTACCTTGTGGGAAACCAAAATCCATGAAACTTCTAGGATAGGCTTGAATAGGAAAAAAAAGAGATTGATTGATGTGTAGGCTCATTTTGGTACATTAAAGTGAAGATAAAGTTTCAACTACCTGAATACACTAATGAATTAGTCATTATTTAAATAAGTAAATCGCTAACTTTTCCCCCAATGTGTTTTAAATTTATGAAATAAAATGTTTTTATATTTCCCTACCGTTGTGATCCTGACTCCTTGCAACCGCTATTTCCTTATCTTCTATTGAGTGACGTATAGAGCAGTCCCACCCGCTCTATACGTGTCTCCAAAAAGCGTTCACAATGATCCGTTGAACTGTGCATGCGCATAGCAGTGATTAATCAATGTCAATAATATAAAAGTACTATGTTTAATCACAGCAGTATTTACTTGCAATTAAAACTTTAATAAAGTGATGCGCTTGTCATAATTTTAACTGTCAGGATTGGAGTCGTCTGAAGAAAGCCTATTACGTAATATCAGAATTCCATAATAATACCAATAGGCATGCGCAAATCGGGAGCGCGCTTGTATTCCAAGACCGAAAAATAAATCTTAACGCATGCGCAGATCATCCGGGAGGCAGATGGCGTAGATTGACGTCCACCTAATGGCCAGATTTCCAATAGGCTCAGAAAAAAACGTGAACAGCCAAGAAAAAAATAAATATATACGGGTTGACGTCACTTGCATTCAAGTTCCAGTTTATGGCGGCGACTGTATTGAAGAGGAGCTCCGCACCAGATGTCTTCAGGATGGACCCGCTCCGTGACGGATGGATGAAGATAGAAGATGCAGTCTGGATGAAGACTTCACTGGATGGATGAAGATGGATGGGTTTTACTGTTGAGGGGTGTTTGTATTTTTTTTACAGGTAAAAGAGCTGATTTCTTTGGGGCAATGCCCCACAAAAGGCCCTTTTAAGGGCCATTGTTAGTTTAGTGTAGGCTAGGGTTTTTATTTTGGGGGGGCTTTTTTATTTTGATAGGACTATTAGATTAGGTATAATTCTTTTTTATTTTTGATAATGTGTTTTTTTCTTCGTAATTTAGTGTTTTTACTTTTTGTAACTGACTACCAGCTCTGGCTTTGACTCCTGGCTTGTTATTTGCCTTATGGACTTTTTATTATTCTTTGGTATTAATAAAGGTGTGATTATTTTGGCACTTCTCATCTCAGTCTTTTCCTGGCACCCTGACAGCCAGAAACACGGGGTATCAAGCTCCATACAGAGCTTGATAAATAGGCCCCTAAATGTTTTAGAATTGTAAAAAAAATAGTTAAATGTGAATAACTTTTGGTATGTTTTATCAAATGTCCTGACATTTTCATAATGTTTTTGAATAGATAGATTAATGTATTATGGTAAGTTTGGGGGAAATTGGTTAACATCTAAGTTATATTTTGAATGTTAAGCCACATTAAGCTCCCTAAAAACAAGTTTAATGTCACTCATTTGCCTTGTGGGACACCAAAATGCAAGAAACTTCTAGGATAGGCTTGGATAGTGGAAATCTTGTGTTGTACAAAATTATGCCGCAATTAATTAACACTTGGCCACTTTTTTACTCATTGAGCTACATTAAACCATTATCACATTAAATGTTTTAGGATGTCCCACTTAGAATTATGCATTTTGCAGTTTAATATAAAATGTAATTTTACCACACTCCATATTTAAATGCCATTAAAACATTTAATAGAACAATACAATATGCATTCAGCCTTTTTTTGTAATATGAAATTATTATTCATGCAGTAGAAACAATTATCAGTGAACCAAATTAAGAATTTTTCCTGTTCCTTATCTATGAGATTTTAACAGCCTTTAGGTATCTTGAATTTAATAAAGCAGACAACATATGAGAAAGATAATGCCAAAGTAACTAGAAATTATAAAAGAAAGCCAGAGGATAAAATAGGATAAGGTGCAATTCAGGCTGTTACTGTTTAAGTATGATCACCTTTAGCCACAGCTTTAGTTAATAAAATAAAGCACAAAATTGTTTTAAATTATCACTGTTTTGTATGTTCTTTTAAGCCAAACTTCTAAATGTCATTCCGCTCTGGATGGTTTATAGATAATTTATAAAGGCATTCCTTTTATCTTCACTTGATCTTTATGACCTGGTTGCCATGGGGCTTAAAAAGTCCTTAGCATCAGAGGCTTCCTACGTGTCTTAAGACTCTAATGAATCATATAAAAGATATCCCTCTGTATGATAATTTATTATTTCCTTTTAATTTATCATTGTGCATATATATGCTAAAGGGACACGTATTACAAAATTTGTTTCCCTTTAATGTGTTCCAAATACCTTCTTATACTTACTTTAGTGTATTAAATGTATGGGACATTATTCCATTATGTTTATTTTTGTATTTAAAGTAACTGTTTTTGCTCCTTAAAACCATAATCTAGTGTACCCATTTAAAGGGTATGATGCTGCAGTAAGAGCAGACCTGCCCATGTTATCTTTTTCTGTAAACAAATTGTATAGCCAGTAGTGGACCTACTGAACAGAAACGCCTGGTACATTTTTTTTGGGCCCCCACAGGGAACTCAGTAGTAAGCAATAGTAAAAATATACATACTGCTCTGTATAATGATTTTGATTAGATAGATAAATAGATAGATATAATGATAGATAGACAGACAGACAGACTTTCAACTAACAAAACCTGCTATTTCAGATACAAATATCTCACACTGGGAGTTTAATATTTTCTGTTATCCCCTGTTTACATAGCTTTTCTACAAATAATACAAATTAATATTTTAAGTATAGGAGGCAGGCAAAAAAAGTTATATAAAATAACAAATCAAAAGTAAATTAACTGTTTGCATTCCATTTAATACACTTCAGCAGGTAAAATGGATCACTGAGAACACACTAACAATGAGATAGGCTTACAGTACAATGTCCCTTTATATAGGTTGCATTAGCTTTATAAGCACATTCTCTGTGATACCAAAACCTGACATGAGACATGAAACACATCAAATAGAACACATAACACATATCTTCATTTATCTACTTTGCAGCAGTCGTTCAACAACCATAAACTCAGTATATTGGGAGCTATCATGTGAACCCGGGGATGAAAATCTTCACTAGGTTTTGAGTCCCCAGGAAAAAAAGAAGAACTGTGAATGTGTGCCATATATTTTGTTATAGAAGTACCCTACAACCCAATTTCATTCTTAACTCCCTTTCACATTGTGAAAATTATTATCTATATTGTGATCTGGAGAAGAAAGTCAAAACAGTTGAGCGTTATGACTCAAATTGTAGCGTTATGACCCATAACGCATCATTTTCCTTAACACAGCCATTACAAGTTTTAAAAAACCTCCGTAGCTAAACAAAAATCGCCATGTATGCACAAATCCATAACGCTATCCAAGACCAGTAGTTATTGATATATCACAAACAAAAACATCAAAAATGTTATACAAAGTACACTTACACTCATACAAACACTGTACAATAAATTAATATTTTTATTAATTTTTTAACAAAAAAATATAACGGATCAAAGATACGAGATCTCGGGTGTTAGAAAAAAAATGCACACAAACCCATTTTACATTGACTTACATAGACATACATGAACATACTCTCATTTAGCTACATCTACGTACAAATATCATCACATACATACAGAATTTGCTACATACAAACAATATACAGCACATTACGTACACAAAACATTTTTTAAATATGAAATTATCACGGTTTCAGGTACTTGTTCACAGAATGACATGACGTCACTCACTTTACGCTCAACAGGAGTGTTGGAAGTTTTTTTCTTTCAATTTCTAACCTCCATTGACTTCTATGGGGAATACGTGCTCTTGCACGTGACCGGCCTCTTTCTGTAACGCACGCAATAATTTTCTCTTTTTAAACTCGTAATGGCAGCGTTATAGTTGTTGCACTAATTAATTCATTCTTGCGTAGGTCCCACAATGACAAATAGATCACGAAATATACTATTTGGCACTGGAGTTTAGTGTTTTACATGTGTGAACATCAGTACAAGATCAAAATCATTTAGAAATTACATTACATCAACTATAAATCACGATCAATTGTTTCATCACAAATACAAAATCAGTTTCAAGAATTAATACATATTTAAACGGACATAAAAATACATTTTTAGATTTCATTATTCAGAAACAGTAGGCAATTTTAAACAGTTGTCTCATTTACGTCTATTATATCATTTGATTTATTTTTATTCATATGCTTTGATGAACAGCATATCTAGATAGGCTCAGCAGATGATGATTGGTGGCTGCACATAGATACCTTCTGTGATTGCCTCACCCATGTGCATTGCTATTTAATCAACAAATGATATATAAACAATGAACAGATTTACATCATATAAGTATATTGGAAGGTTGTTTAAAATTGGATTAAAATTATGGCTTTAGTTTCCCTTTAACATCCGGATTTCAATATAATATAACATTAGGAATTCTGTATAATTATAATATATCATTAGAAAATATTCTATTTGTCGCTTTTTTGGAAAGAACAACAATGCTTTACTGCTTTATATCAATGAACATATGTGGGAGAGAATCACAATACATAAATATATGTACGTAACACACATCACACAACAACAAAGCACACATTTATCTTTTTAATCATCACACAATAAGAATGTTGCAAACTAGAACAAGAGAACGAAGATTTGGAAAGTAGACAGGCATGTAGCTAATATGATGACATCATTATAAGCTTCAACCATACAGATTCGAGCATTAGGACTTTCCTGCCCCTTTCATTAGTTTTGCACTCAATATTACATATATATGCCCTAATCATGTATGGATACACCCAGGGATATATTCTGGTTTGGTTTTATATACTGCAGGCATTCATTCACTTAAATATTGGTATAAAATGTTAATGAACTTCTCTGGAGATTTAAATCTACAAAATTTAGATGGCAAGTGGATCTTCCAGGGAAAGAAAGTAAAAACATTATTAGAAGTATTCATAAAGTAGATAATGCTACACTAGTAGCAAGCTGGAGAAAATGTCATCTCAAATTAATGAATAGGATCTACATCACGCCGGTTGTGAATAAATGGTTTTCTAATATAGTTAATAAGTGCCCTCGCTGCTCCAATCCCAATGCTGATTTAAGTCACATGTTTTGGAACTTCCCTAAAATCCAGAAATACTGGTCAAGGATTAGTTTCTGGCTGAGCAAAACGCTACATGTCTCTTTTAAGCTAGAGAAACATCAAGTCTTTCTGCTTGTTGACTTTGATGCTACTAGATACGTTAATATCTGTTTTATTAACTCCACGATTCTACTGTAGGTGGAAGATATCTAATACTTAAAAATTGGAAGAACAAAAAAGAACCTTCAATCCATAATCAGATCAATCTAATGCTAAAACAAGCAGTAATGGAACAGTTTGATAGTACCGCTGGATTGGACTAAAATATTAAAACTTATGAAAATAAGTATGAGGATATACTTCAGAGGAGTCTTAAATGAGGCAAGGGAAGGAGAGAGAAGAGAGAGAAATTAGAAAGTTTCTTTTTGATTTGCTTTTGCTATTGTTTGCCGTCTCTGTTAACCTTCGATATGCAGGCACATGTAGGGATTTATCTATCTTTTGTCTTTTGTCACTCAAATAGAG
The DNA here is from genome assembly GCF_027579735.1 of Bombina bombina. Classification (NCBI taxonomy): domain Eukaryota; kingdom Metazoa; phylum Chordata; class Amphibia; order Anura; family Bombinatoridae; genus Bombina; species Bombina bombina. The sequence continues at coordinate 836,312,131 of NC_069501.1, forward strand.
TGACAATCTGCATCGATATGTTATATAACTAACATATGTTTACTTAAAGGATCTAGGGAAGGCTATGCTATAGATTAAATAGATAAGGGGTATAAACTGTTTTAGTTAATATCTATTTTTATTTATTTTTTCTTGAAAAGTGCATCTGAGTGTTAGAGCAAAATCGAATTTAACACAACAATCTTGACTTATCTCTCTTTATTGAAGATGCCTGTATAGCATGTATATGATTTGTCTCCTTTTGTGGGACTTGTAAGCTAATGCCATTTGATTTCTGTATCTTGATACCCTGTAATAAAAATTAAACTAAAAAGAGAAATATTACATATACGCAGACGAGAGGTTTGGAAGGTCTTCATTATTATTGGATTTCAATGGGACACGTAAAATATTGAAATCTCGACAATCACATATATAACATTATAGATGTCAGCCGTTACTTTATCGTTTTGCAACAATATTGCAGCAACATTGATCAATCGAATTCTATGCCATGTCTATGCACACATTATACAAAAGTATGCACTTTAAATCAAGTTAGCGTGGATGTTTTTCTTTTTTTAATAATTTTTTATTAAGGTTCTCCAAACAGTACAGAACGAATAAATTTCAATGTGAGACACTGATGCACAAATCCAAAATACATATAATAAGAAATGCTTAGCAGCATATCATACTGTAGACATTACAAAGAACCACATTGATTGATGATATTCACATCTGTTAGTACAATATAGAAAAATAAAACCTCCTAGCTGATAGTGAGGGCCACTTTTGGACCCTTTCAACACTTAAAGCCTATAGGAGGCAAATGATAAATAGGGGACCACTTTTGAATCCCATCTGGGGGTAGAACCTTATATATATATATTTTTTTTTGTTTATATGTAAAGAGAAACTGATAGGCCACTCATGGGCCATATACTAAATCTAAAAACAATTGCAATTAACTAACTAACATATGAATTCCAGGCAGTGGCTTCTCAGTAGTAAAATGTATAAAAGTAATCTTTAAGAAGTAATTTACACATGCATGAATACAGAAAAGTCTTGGCGATGATGTTATGTATAAAAACTACCTCATAGGTCAGGGTTTGCTCACCTGATTCTACTATACTATAATAATTTACTTTGTATCCCCCAAGATCTAGTAAATAAAATATATCTTCTCACCTCTGCACTTTGGAACTTAGAATTGCCATCTTCATCAAATTGGTTTCCACTGTCTCAGCCACTGACAGAAAGGTATCTGCTATTGTAACCAAAGGCTATTAATTGGCGAGGAGAGGGGGTTAAGACAAGATCTTGCCAGGGGCCCTGCAGAATATATATTTAACATAGACCAGTCACTTATAAATATACTGATTTAAGTTTACTTTAGGGCATCATTAGGAATAAAAGTTCTATAGCTTAGTCAACTTATGTCAGAAATTAGTATAAAAGAGTAAAACTATAGTGAAGATCACCAACCTCAATATATTTTTGTCTAGTGCAGCTTTAGTAATCACTTTTGAGAGTCTGGAATATATAGTTCTGCAAGTATTTACAATTTTTTGGAAAGCGCTAACTCTATTAATTTCTGAAAAAAATAGCTTCAGCTGTAAAACACTTATCAAAATGAGAGATAGTCAGTTTGGTGGATCAGAAAATACATAAATATCATAGTCCTTAATGATAAATACATATGCACACACTATATATATATATATATATACACAATATTTAACATTAACATATCAAGTTAAGTTAGAGGACAAAATACACAAACATTACGATTTAGAGTATGCAAGGTAAAATCGGATGATTTATAGTGTAGCACAAAACTGTGTAGCAACTGGGATATCCTCCTACACTATAATCATAGTACCTAACATAGCATTACCTGAGTTCTGTAGGCAAATATAATATACATATGGTATGGCACATCTGACTTTTAAGCTTTCATTATAAATTCATTGCATCAGCCAACAGGGAGAAAAATTAACAAGTTCCAGTGCTTATATGCGTTCCCTATGTTGACTCTAACTGTTAGGAGGTGATGGACCCTAAAATAACAAGTATCACTGCAGGCTCCTCATTATCCCAGCCTTATAATTGCTCCCAGTATTGAAAGCAACCACATGTGAAAGAATAAAATTAGCCACTGCCAGTTACCGTACAGAACCCTGTGCATAGTATAAGCTAAGGTGCTGGGCTTAATCTATTGGTATACTTGTAAAACTAAAGTATGTAGTTCACATCCTAGGAACATAAGAGAACCAAATCTAGGTGAAATTTCACAGTGTTCACATCAGGCAACAAGGCGGTCATCAAGTTTATGCACTTATAGTACACCATATCAAGTCTCTGCAATACAATCATATCTACCCGATGCCAGTTCTGCAGGAACACATCTGCCATTTCCCATGTACCACAAAGAAGGTCCCATTATGAAAGGCATATCCAATGCCTTCACACTTATACAAGAAGCCTTTACAGATACTGGGCCAGTCCCGTGGATCATAGCTGACAGCTCTGTATGGGCTCTTGTAGATCGCTGACTAGTGCACTCTCCTGCAAACCTGAGAATTCAGAGAAGTTGCCATTTCAACAGTTATCAACAGAGCCACCAGGTCTGTAAAGTCATGCCCAAATGCATCAGAGTTGTACACGCGGGAGCCGGCCGCTCTCCCCTTGGCAGCCATCAAGAGGGCAGTTGTTGAGCGTGAGCGAGCCAACTGAATTACAAGTATCTCCTGGGTTTTCTCCCTGGTCTTCACTACCCTGTAGCCACTCTATCTCCCAACAGGGAGGCTGTTCCAGACATATGTCAGTGTTGTCCCGTAGAGCAAGTGCCGTGTTGTAACAAAGATCTATAAGGCTGTCCAGCCTGAGGCATATTTTGCGCTAAAAATCCTCCATGAGGTATTTGAAAATAGCTCCTAGCTCCTCCATAATAACAGATGTTAGCGGGCAATAAGGTAGGTAAATAGCAGACCTGTAATAATAGCTACCTAGCTAAAATAACTACAAAATTACCTGTAAAATAAATCCTAACCTAAGTTACAATTAAACCTAACACTACACTATCATTAAATAAATTAAATAAATTACCTACAATTACCTAAAATTAAATTAAATAAACTAAACTATAGTACAAAAACAAACACTAAATTACAGAAAATAAAAAAGAATTACAAGAAGTTTAAACTAATTACACCTAATCTTAGCCCCCTAATAAAATAATAAAGCCCCCCAAAATAAAAAAATGCCCTACCCTATTCTAAATTACCAAATAACCAGCTCTTTTACCAGCCCTTAAAAGGGCTTTTTGCGGGGCATTGCCCCAAAGTAATCAGCTCTTTTACCTGTAAAAAAATGCAACCCCCCCTACATTAAAACCCACCACCCACATACCCCTACTCTAACCCACCCAAACCCCCCTTAAAAAAATCTAACACTAACCCCCTGAAGATCTCCCTACCTGGAGCCGTCTTCACCCAACCGGGCAGAAATCTTCATCCAAGGTGCGCAGAGGAGGTCCCTCATCCGGTAGAAGTCTTCATCCAGGTGGCGTCTTCAATCTTCATCCATCTGGAGCGGAGTGGAGCCATCTTCAAAGGAGTCGACGCAGAGCCATCCTCTTCAACCGACGACTGAACGACGAATGAAGGTGGCGTCCCTCGAATTCCGATTGGCTGATAGGATTCTATCAGCCAATCGGAATTAAGGGAGGAAAAATCTGATTGGCTGATTGAATGAAGATAGAAGATGCTGTCTGGATGAAGAGTTCTGCCCGTCTGGAGGACCACTTAGCCCCGCTTGAATAAAGACTTCTCCCGGCTTCGTTGAGGACTTCGGCCCGGTTGGATGAAGACTTCTGCCGCTTACTTGAGGATGGATGTCCGGTCTTCAGAACAGTAAGTCGATCTTCAGGGGGTTAGTGTTAGGTTTTTTTAAGGGTGTATTGGGTGGGTTTATTTTTTAGCTTAGGGCTTTGGGCTGCATTTTTTAATTGTAGTGTAATGTTAGGTGTTAGTGTAACTTAGGTTAGGTTTTATTTTACAGGTCAATTTTTATTTATTTTAGCTAGGTAGTTATTAAATAGTTAATAACTATTTAATAACTATTCTACCTAGTTAGAATAAATACAAACTTGCCTGTAAAATAAAAATAAACCCTAAGCTAGATACAATGTAACTGTTAGTTATATTGTAGCTATCTTAGGCTTTATTTTATAGGTAAGTATTTAGTTTTAAATAGGACTTATTTAGTTAATGATAGGAATTTTCTTTAGATTTCTTTAAATTATATTTAAGTTAGGTGGTGTTAGGGTTAAGGTTAGACTTAGATTTAGGGGTTAATACATTTAATATAGTGGCGGCGATGTTGGGGACGGCAGATTAGGGGTTAATAAATGTAGGTAGTTGTCGGCAATGTTGGGGGTAGCAGATTAGGGGTTAATAAATATAATGTAGGTTCCGGCGATGTTAGGGGCGGCAGATTAGGGGTTAATAAATATAATGTAGGTTGCAGCGATTTTAGGGACGGATTTAACTAGTGTTTGGGAGGCGGGAGTGCGGCGGTTTAGGAATTAATATGCTTATTCTAGTGGTGGCGATGTCCTGAGCATCAGATTAGGGGTTATAAATTTTATTTTAGTATTTGCGATGCAGGAGGGCCTCGGTTTAGGGGTTAATAGGTAGTTTATGGGTGTTAGTGTAATTTTTAGCACTTTAGTTATGAGTTTTATGCTACAGCGTTGTCGTGTAAAACTCAAAACTACTGACTTTAAAATGCGTTACGGATCTTGGAGGTAGAGGGTGTACTGCTCACTTTTTGGCCTCCCAGGACAGACTCGTAATACTGGTGCTATGGAAGTCCCATAGTAAAAAGGGTTTTTCGAAGTTTACGTAAGCCGGTTTGTGGTAAGGCCAAAAAATTGTGCGGGGTCCCTAAACCTGCAAGACTCGTAATAGCAGCGGGCGTAAAAAAGCAGCATTAGGACCTGATAACGCTGCTTTTTTACCTTAACTCACAACTCGTAATCTAGCCGTTTGCAAACTATTCTAGATCTTTAAAGCATAGGATAGGTTCTTCAATGTAACTAAAATTTGGGCTGAAATTCTATATTCATTTTTAGAATTTTTTTTTCTGCAAATCAACATCAGCATCTAAATACAACCTGCAAAAGTTCAACATTAAACTAAATGTGTATTAATGTTTAGATATTTTATGTGGTTAGAGGTATTTAAGAGATATTTTTACATGAGCTACTGCATTCCCATTCCATGCTTTCCTCTAGTCATAGGTGCTGCATTTTGAAATGTATCTTTCAATACTTTCCAGTGCTGCACTTGTGCAGCAACTCTTCTCTAGATACCTACAGTCTAACCTAGGTTCCAAAATGGTGGCATGAAATTAATTTAGTCTTTAGTGTCCCTTTAAAGGGACAGTCTAGGCCAAAATAAACTTTCATGATTCAGATAGAGCATGTAATTTTAAACAATTTTCCAATTTACTTTTATCACCAATTTTGCTTTGTTCTCTTGGTATTCTTAGTTGAAAGCTTAACCTAGGAGGTTCATATGCTAATTTCTTAGACCTTGAAGGCTACCTCTTTTCAGAATGCATTTTAACAGTTTTTCACCACTAGAGGGTATTAGTTCACGTGTTTCATATAGATAACACTGTGCTTGTGCACGTGAAGTTATCTGGGAGCAGGCACTGATTGGCTAAACTGCAAGTCTGTCTAAAGAACTGAAATAAAGGGGCAGTTTGCAGAGGCTTAGATGCATATAAATGAGGCACATATATTTCAGCCCTTGCCCGCTAATTTTACTACCATAAACTAGCACAGAACCGCTTTGCAAGTCGGTATCATATATTCAGCGCAAGGACTTAAGCGGCGAAAATGGAGAAATTTTACTCCATTTTCACCACCCCACACATAGGCAGGCGCAGCAAGCCTTGCACTGAATATATAAGTACTGTAACTCCCTGGAAGTTCTAACTAACACATAACGCATGGGCAATATCTAGATGTCAACTGTTATCCCCCCACCACAATAGCTAAATAAAATCTATTAACCCGTAATCCGCCAACCCCCACATTGCAAAATATCTAATTAACCTATTAACCCCTAAACCGCCAACCCCCCACAACACAAATAATCAATTTAATCAATAAGCCCCCTAACCTAACACCCCCTAAATTAGCCCCAATTACATAAAATAAAAAATACTAAGTTAAAATTAAAATAAAAAAAAAAACTAACATTACTTAAAAAAACAACCTAAAATTAAATTAAAATAAATAAATCTAAAATTACGAAAGAATAAAGAAGTCTAAAACTACAAAATTTAAACTTAATCTAACACCCCTATAAAAATAAGAAAGCCCCCAAAAATAAAAACACCCCCTAATCTAATGCTTAACTACCAATAACCCTTAAAAGGGCCCTTTTGTAGGGCATTGCCCTAAGTTAAACAGCTCTTTTACCTAAAAAAAATACTAAGTCCCCCCTAGCAGTAAAACCTTCCCACCCACCAAACCCCCAAAATAAAAAAAACTAACACTAAAAAACTAAGCTACCTATTGCCCCTAAAGGGGCATTTGTATGGGCATTGCCCTTAAAAGGACAATCAGCTCTTTTGCAGCCCATTAAAATAAAAAAATCCCTAATCTAAAAAAAAAAAAAACCCCAAAAAATAAAAAAAGCCTAAGTCTAACCCCCAAATAGGTACTCACCATTCCTGAAGTCCGGTGGAGAAGGTCTTCTTCCAGGAGGCGACATCTTCATCCAGCATGGGGACCTCTTCTATCTTCATCCAGGGCAAAGGCGGCAGGCGGCGCGGAGGTGGCCGTGGAGCAAGAATGCAGGCCGCGGAGTCATCCAGTGTGGAGGATGCTCTTCATGCAATCACCGCTGCACACTAAAGATTGAAAGCAAAGTACCCATTTTATATTTGAGGTAACTTGCATTGCCATCGGCTGAAATTTTCAAATCAGCCAATAGGATGAGAGCTACTGAAATCATATTTGCTGATTTGAACAGCGTTGTGGAGGGATGGCGGTTTAGGAGTTAATAGGTTAATTAGGGTTATTGCGATGTGGGGAAGTGGCGGTTTAGGGCTTAAAGGGACATGAAACCCACATTTTTTCTTTCATGATTTAGAAAGAGAATGCAATTTTAAACATCTTTCTAATTTACTTCTATTATCTAATTTGTTTTATTCTCTTGATATTTGTTGCTGAAAAGCATATCTAGATATGCTCAGTAGCTGCTGATTGGTTGCTGCACATAGAAGCTTCATGTGATTGGCTCACCCATGTGCATTGCTTTTTCTTCAAATAAGGATATCTAAAAAATGAAGCAAAATAAATAATAGAAGTAAATTGTAATGTTGTTTAAATTTGTATGTTCTATCTTAATCATGAAAGAAAGATTTTGGGTTTAGTGGCCCTTTAATAGTGTAATTAGGTTTATTGCATTGTAGGGGGATAGCAGTTTAGGGGTTAATAGTGTTATTAGATACTTTGAAATGTGGGGGGTTGGCGGATTAGGGGTTAATACATGTATTAGGTAGATTGGGATGTGGGTGAATTGCGGTTTAGGGGTTAAAAGTTTTATTATTAGTTGCGATGTGGGGGGGGGGGTGGCGGGTATAGGGGTTTTGAAGTGTCAGGATTATTTTGCGTGTTAGACTTTTACAGCCAATTCAATTTTTATTTTATTTTCTTGGGCGCCGGCAGTTTCTAAAATGCCATAAGTCACTGGCGACTTCAGAAATGTGTATTAACGCACAATTATGGACATCGCCAGTTTATCCGACTTAAGGCAGGTTATGAACTGCCGGGCGCCGTATATGTGATTTCCCGATGTGCGAGGTGAATTTACGCGGACACGGGTTTCAGCAGTTGCGCTGAAGCCTGCGTCTCATATGTAATCTCGCCCCTGGTGGAGAAATAACAACATAATTTACAGTTTGAAATTACAAGAAAATTAGAAAAACATATACAGTATATAATAATTGTGAAAAGTATATATATATTTTTTTACCCTAAATAAAATATTTTCTTTACTTTTATCATTGAAGATTATTTTTAATCCATAGTAACTGAGATAATATAAATTTCCGTTTCCTATAAGAAATGTGCAAAAAAAAACAAAACCAAACAAAGGGCCAGATTACAAGTGGTGCGCTTACAGTTATTTTTATTAAAAGTTGAAAGTAAATGCAATTGCTTGAGCGCAATTGACTTCAACATGCGTCAGGATAGCACGTTCTCAGTGCTTTGGTTAACTGTTTTGCGAAACAAAAAAGTGTCACAACAAAACACATAAAAGATACATTGTAAAGTACAGTTACACTCATAATAACACTAATAAAATTATGTTTAAAAAATACTCCATAAAAAAGTTATTAGGCCTTTAACATTGAGATACATACATACAGGGAGTGCAGAATTATTAGGCAAATGAGTATTTTGACCACATCATCCTCTTTATGCATGTTGTCTTACTCCAAGCTGTATAGGCTCGAAAGCCTACTACCAATTAAGCATATTAGGTGATGTGCATCTCTGTAATGAGAAGGGGTGTGGTCTAATGACATCAACACCCTATATCAGGTGTGCATAATTATTAGGCAACTTCCTTTCCTTTGGCAAAATGGGTCAAAAGAAGGACTTGACAGGCTCAGAAAAGTCAAAAATAGTGAGATATCTTGCAGAGGGATGCAGCACTCTTAAAATTGCAAAGCTTCTGAAGCGTGATCATCGAACAATCAAGTGTTTCATTCAAAATAGTCAACAGGGTGGCAAGAAGCGTGTGGAAAACCAAGGCGCAAAATAACTGCCCATGAACTGAGAAAAGTCAAGCGTGCAGCTGCCAAGATGCCACTTGCCACCAGTTTGGCCATATTTCAGAGCTGCAACATCACTGGAGTGCCCAAAAGCACAAGTTGTGCAATACTCAGAGACATGGCCAAGGTAAGAAAGGCTGAAAGACGACCACCACTGAACAAGACACACAAGCTGAAACGTCAAGACTGGGCCAAGAAATATCTCAAGACTGATTTTTCTAAGGTTTTATGGACTGATGAAATGAGAGTGAGTCTTGATGGGCCAGGTGGATGGGCCCGTGGCTGGATTGGTAAAGGGCAGAGAGCTCCAGTCCGACTCAGACGCCAGCAAGGTGGAGGTGGAGTACTGGTTTGGGCTGGTATCATCAAAGATGAGCTTGTGAGGCCTTTTCGGGTTGAGGATGGAGTCAAGCTCAACTCCCAGTCCTACTGCCAGTTTCTGGAAGACACCTTCTTCAAGCAGTGGTACAGGAAGAAGTCTGCATCCTTCAAGAAAAACATGATTTTCATGCAGGACAATGCTCCATCACACGCGTCCAAGTACTCCACAGCGTGGCTGGCAAGAAAGGGTATAAAAGAAGAAAATCTAATGACATGGCCTCCTTGTTCACCTGATCTGAACCCCATTGAGAACCTGTGGTCCATCATCAAATGTGAGATTTACAAGGAGGGAAAACAGTACACCTCTCTGAACAGTGTCTGGGAGGCTGTGGTTGCTGCTGCACGCAATGTTGATGGTGAACAGATCAAAACACTGACAGAATCCATGGATGGCAGGCTTTTGAGTGTCCTTGCAAAGAAAGGTAGCTATATTGGTCACTGATTTGTTTTTGTTTTGTTTTTGAATGTCAGAAATGTATATTTGTGAATGTTGAGATGTTATATTGGTTTCACTGGTAAAAATAAATAATTGAAATGGGTATATATTTGTTTTTTGTTAAGTTGCCTAATAATTATGCACAGTAATAGTCACCTGCACACACAGATATCCCCCTAAAATAGCTAAAACTAAAAACAAACTAAAAACTACTTCCAAAAATATTCAGCTTTGATATTAATGAGTTTTTTGGGTTCATTGAGAACATGGTTGTTGTTCAATAATAAAATCAATCCTCAAAAATACAACTTGCCTAATAATTCTGCATTCCCTGTATACATGTCTGAATATATATAGATATATATATATATATATATATATATATATATATACATATACATAAACACTTGTTACAACCAAGCTATGCAGAATACCATTTCTGAACGCACAACACGTCAAACCTTGAAGCAGATGGGCTACAGCAGGAGAGACCACACTGGGTGCCACTCTTGTCAGCTAAGAACAGGAAACTGAGGCTACAATTGGCACAGGCTAACTTTCGAATAAAATACACATTTATATCACAATGAAAGAATGTAAAATTCAATAAATAGACAGGAATTTACCAATGTGCGTCATAAAAAAAATGAAAAACTTCCTAAGATATCAATAAACCAAGTCTATAAAAGGTCACATCTATACTAAGGAGAGGGTAGTAAACCTTTCTATGCTGAGTGGCAAAAAAATAATATTGGTCAATTGATAACATTTTAATAAACATTAATATCAATGTTAGCAAGACTAAAAAAATAAAATAAAAGTGTGGGGTGGGGGGGGGGGGCAGAGCCAGCAGGTGAACAGGGCAGATGTGTCTGTGCAGAACTCCTGTGGTAAACCCTGATATAAACCAATTATCTTGGGCTATACTAATCTGACCAGCCTAACTTTGTTTCCGGTACACAGAGGACCATTCCTGCCAAGACTAGAGGTCACTCAAGCGCACGCCCACATCGGTCGCAGTTGTCGACCTCCATCCGGCCTCAGGAAACATTAAGGGCTTTTGTGGCCTTCTCTACAGTAGGCCCCGCCGGAGGTAGACCGCATCGGAGAGACTGAGGGTTAAATTGCAGCATATACACAATCGCATCCCCGGCCAGGAGACTGGGAACATCCCGGTTGTGATTGGATACCTCTTCAGCTAACGCCCACGACAGGCACACCCGCCGATCGCCATCTGGCCTTAGGAAACATTGAGGCCACAACGATATTCAAGACAGTAGGCCTCGCCAGAGGGGTACTACATCAGAAGGCAAAAGACTCAATTGCGGCACAGACGTAGCCACCCACGCGACCGGGAGAGTACTCTAAGCCTGGCACCTAGGCCTCAATTATAACCGTGGCCTACTAATGGCTGCACTGCATAGTTTGAGTGACTGAGGGACAAAGCGAGCTCAGTGAATAAGGGTAAAAGGCTACTTTAATCTCCATCAAGGGCTGCAAGCCCATTTTAATTCCCTATAAATACCACTTTATACTTGGGAAGACAAGTCATATTTTACAGGCCTCTCTCACGTTATACACACTAAAGTCACAGTTATAGTCACAGGGGAATGCTGCTGCTCCACAAGTTTACACATACCTTATATGGGGCTCATAACATAGATCTATGTATGTTTAGTGTGTGTTACTGCATAACACAGTGGGTCTAAAATCCTGTAGCAGTAGCTCTACCCCATACTACTATTCCTGTTCATGCGCTCCTTCTAATCAAAATGCCAGCGTAACACCTTTAGCTGCCACCCAGGGGATCTTTTATAATTGAGCACTACCTATACCTTGTATATGGCATACAGAAGAAGATACTGCATACTCTAGTATTTCACTTTATAGCTCTTTTTACTTTTCGCAATTAATGTATTATGTCTCAAACTGCAAAAAAAAAAAAAGCTGAAAGCTGCGTTACAACAAAAGAAAACAGTTGTTGAGCACTTCAGGGACTCACCTTCTTTAAAGTTCCCCTCAGTTAGGGGGTGTTCAATCTTCCCAAGACACTAACTACTCTGACAATACAGAAGACCTACAATTGTCCTAAAATTATACAATGGCCTCAAATATTGTAGATGTGTTGACCCAATGCATAAACCTAATGCAAGACTCGCTCACAAAGGACGATAAAAAGCTCTGCAGCAGAGCTTCGCAGAGACATTGCATCAATTGGGGAGCGAACAGATGCTCTGGAATGAAAACATGAGGATTTAGCTGTTAATCGCGCTAACCATATCTCTTACTTCCAAAGTTTGGCTACACAGATCTTGGACCTTGAACTTAAACTTGCAGACATGGAGGACAGATCCAGGAGGAACAACCTGAGATTCAGAGGAGTTCCTGAAAACATTTATTATAGAGCTGTGCATTCACTTAGTCCGAACAGTGCACCCTCTAGGTCTTATCCTGGATAGAGTTCATAGAGTCCCAAGACCACGCAACGTGTCCCAAGACATACCAAGGGATGTCCTGACCAGAATCAATTTATTCACTCATAAAGAATGGATCCTGCTGGAAATGGCTAATAATCTAAATTTACCTGACAAAGTTCCAGTCGATTGCTGTGTTTCCAGATTTTTCGGCCTACATCTTGCAGAAAAGGAGAACCTTCCGAGTTATTACCCAAGTCCTGAGAAAACAGAATATTCGTTACAGATGGGTATACCCTACTAAATTGATCATCTCTAAAGAGGGCTCTACTCACATGATCTCCACAGCAAAGGAAGACCTGAATTTAATTGATACTTTTCAACCTCATCTGTAATTGAGACTCATAGCTCTTCAACCTCCTCGCTCCAACCCACAGCAGTGGAATGGCATCCACCACCTCAGAGGGTGACCACCTGCAGCCCTAAGTATCCATTCTATATTTCATACCTGTTTCTATATCTTTCATATAGACATTGAGCTAATAGTAGTTTAATAATACATGTCTTAGTTTTTACTTATGGAGTGATAGATGTTGTTATATTTTACACCTTTATTGAATTGTAAGAAACACTAATCTCTATTTGGGATGGGGGAAACCTCTATTTTGGGGTGCACCTTGGTTCTCCCCAGATCTGAAAGCATATGTGCTCTTGTTTAAGTTTACTATATAGTCATAAAAGGTTTATTATAGTTTAATGAAGGTAAACATAAGGTGCCCCTAGAAACGCTGCTCACTCACCACAATTTATTCATTTATACTTTATAAGGAAATGAGGACCCCTCACCTTGTTTGTATTATTGTATGATTAAATTATCTCCCACACTTCCTCTACTTCCCCAGCCACTAAGAGGTGTCATAGTTTTGAGCTACTGTAAGTTGCTAAAGGAGTTATAGTTATTATGTTATCCACTCTTCCCATGTTTCTTGAGGGTTGATAACCTTCTCTCCACGCTCCCTAGTTTGCACAGTTACCCAAGTCCTCCTTCTTCACCCAGGAACCACAAAATCCTAATTACCCTTCCAATTTGTTTTAGCCTACGGCATAAGACTTAGACATTGGTCCATATGTTCCCAATTAAATAATAAGGTATAGCTAATCTAGTTAAGCAAGGTGTACCTAATAAAGTGGCGTGTGTATATATATATATATATATATATATATATACAGTATCCCACAAAGTGAGTACACCCCTCACATTTTTTTAAATATTTTATTATATCTTTTCATGTGACAACACTGAAGAAATTACACTTTGCTACAATGTAAATTAGTGAGTGTACAGCCTATATAACAGTGTAAATTTGCTGTCCCCTCAAAATAACTCAACACACAGCCATTAATGTCTAAACTGTAGGCAACAAAAGTGAATACAGCCCTAAGTGGAAATGTCCAAATTGGGCCCAAAGTGTCAATATTTTGTGTGGCCACCATTATTTTCCAGCACTGCCTTAACCCTCTTGGGCATGGAGTTCACCAGAGCTTCACAGGTTGCCACTAGAGTCCTCTTCCACTCCTCCATGACGACATCACAGAGCTGGTGTATGTTAGAGACCTTAAGCACCCCCACTTTCCATTTGAGGATGCCCCACAGATGCTCAATAGGGTTTAGGTCTGGAGATATGCTTGGCCAGTCCACCACCTTTACCCTCATCTTCTTTAGAAAGGAAGTGGTCGTCTTGAAGGTGTATTTGGGGTCGTTATTTTGTTGGAATACTGCTCTGTGGCCCAGTCTCCGAAGGAAGGGGATCATGCTCTGCTTCAGTATGTCACAGTACATTTTTGCATTCATGGTTCCCTCAATGAACTGTAGCTCCCCAGTGCCAGCAGCACTCATGCAGAACCAGACCATGACACTCCCACCACCATGCTTGACTGTAGGCAAGACACACTTGTCTTTGTACTCCTCACCTAGTTGCCGCCACACACGCTTGACACCATCTGAACTAAAAAAGTTTATCTTGGTCTCATCGGACCACAGGACATGGTTCCAGTAATCCATGTCCTTAGTCTGCTTGTCTTCAGCAAACTGTTTGCGGGCTTTCTTGTGCATCATCTTTGGAAGAGGCTTCCTTCTGGGACGACAGCCATGCAGACCAATTTGATGCAGTGTGCGGCATATGGTCAGGCTGACCCCTCCACCTCTTCAACCTCTGCAGCAATGTTGGCAGCACTCATACATCTATTTCCCAAAGACAACCCCTAGATATGACGCTAATAATGTGCACTCAACTTCTTTGGTCGACCATGGCGAGGCCTGTTCTGAGTGGAACTTGTCTTGTGAAACCGCTGTATGGTCTTGAGCACTGTGCTGCAGCTCAGTTTCAGGGTCTTGGCCATCTTTATGTAGAGCAGCAATTCTTTTTTTCAGATCCTCAGAGAGTCCTTTGCCATGAGGTGCCATGTTGAATTTCCAGTGACCAGTATGAGAGAGTGTGAAAGCAATAACACCACATTTAACACACCTGCTCCTCATTCACACCTGAGACCTTGTAACACTTACGAGTCACATGACACTGGGGAGGGAAAATGGCTAATTGGGCCCAATTTGGACATTTCCACTTAGGGGTGTACTCACTTTTGTTGCCAACGGTTTAGACATTAATTGTTGTGTGTTGAGTTATTTTGCTGGGACAGCAAATTTACACTGTTATACAGGCTGTCCATTCACTATTTACATTGTAGCAAAGTGTAATTTTTTCAGTGTTGTCACATGAAAAGATATAATAAAATATTTACAAAAATGTGAGGGGTGTACTCACTTTTGTGGGATACTGTGTATATATTTATATGTGTGTACATATGTATTTATGTATTTATGTGTGTATATATATTTACAGACATATGTACACATATAAATACATTGAAACATATGTATTCATATAGACACACACATATAAATATAAATATATATATATATATATATATATATATATATATATATATATATATATGCATTGGATCCCTTTGCAGTCAAGTAGATAAAAACATTTTAAATCCTAATTAAAGGGACAGTAAACTGTCTATTTGTGTATATGAAGTAGCTGGTTTTGTGCTTTGAAACCACATCCTATTACAATGGGTTGAACTTAAGGTAATATCAGATCTCATTATGTTATAATTTTGTGTGCACACACTTGCTTCCTTATCTTATATTTGTCTGGAACACCAAAGCTCAATACTTAGAGGGAACAATGGAAAATGATCATTTTATTACTTAACTATCCTGCATCCCATTGAGAGTGTAACTTCTTCTGCTGACTGTGTTTACATAGGCTTGTCAATAGCATATACTCTAGTATAGAAACTTTTAGCATGGGTGGCTATACCACAGACTAAATCAGCTATTTCAAATGCTGAAATAGGAGTAAAGGATCTACGTGTAATCAATTTAATACACTATTGCAGGTAAAAAGGATCATTGGTAATATTTTAAAGAACATTTTTGGGTGAACTGTCCCTTTAACTAATGTGTTATACTGTGTATTTACATTTCACATTCCAATGTTCAACACTTAGCAGAATATGTTCCATGTATTTTTAATAGATATTCCTTTATATATCTGTAAATATCTATACCTATATAATCATTTAAATATATAGGTATAGATATATATTATATTGTACGAAAATACCATCAGATATATGTAGAATATGTATTTATTAACAAATAGAACATATTTTGCTATGTGAAGAACATAAAAATTTGAAATATTAAGATTTTCATGTTGGGTTAACGCACTTGAGAATATGCAATTGGGTTTGCGCGGGTTGTTTTTTCAACTTTTTTTACTCTGTTGAGTTCTATTGGGTAATACGTTGATGTGGTCGCAATATTGTAATTTCGGCTTTTTGCGTGCATCTGGTTAGCATGTAAGCGAAAACTTTTTACTTTCAAATTGATATATGTGCGCTACCCGATGCACGTAAAAAGCTTATTTCTAGTGGAGTTATCTTGCGAGCAGGAGCGGAAAATACCGCTCCACTCGTAATCTGACCCATTATATGTTATGGTCATAATTACAAAGAAAAAAAAAAAGAAAAAAGTAAAGCAAAACACTTCAGAAGAAATAGAACATTGGCATATGTGTCCTTCAATCACTTTTTCATTATTTAAGATAAAGGCTAGAATAATATCTAGTTGCAACTGATACATGCTGAGTAAAGAGAAATTAAATACTTAGCTAACTTTCTAATAAAATAACCATTTATATCACAATGAAAGAATGTCAAATTCAATAAATAGAGAGGAACTTACAAATGTGCGTCATACATAAAAAGAAAAAACTTCCTAAGATATCAATAAACAAAGTCTATAAAAGGTCACATCTATACTAACAAGAAGGAAGGGTAACAATGGCATTATTAAACGCAGTCCCCACGTATTTTAAGATTATGTGGTCACACTTTATTTCAAAACTCAATGACTGGGCTATCATCCACTATTGATTATTATGTGGGTTGGTGCTCTGCATAAGTAATTTAGAAACTAGAATTAGTGGATAAGAGTTATCCACTAGAAAGTATGCAATTGGCACTCTATTGTGCAGACTCTGAGGATGGCGGTATCCCTAGGTTAAAACACAACTTTTAATTAATCAACTTAAAATAGTAAACACTCCAACACAACATTCATACTATTAAAATATCAACACTATGTAGTCAAAATACATTGGTAAGAGAAGGTGAAATCTCTGCTCAATATTTGGCCTTATATTAATTATATTAATTAATTCCCTATAAATACCACTTTATACTTGGCAAGACAAGCCATATTTTACAGGCCTCTCCCACATTATACACCCCCAAGTCACTGTGATATATAGAAATGAAGGGAAATGAATGTCAATTTCTATTTAGACCCCATATAAATAAGTACAATATTGATTTGTCACACAAAGTTTTTGTGACGTATTATGGTGGGTAGATGCACCCAAATTCAAATATGGATTGGGGGTGCTCACTATCCAGTAGTAATAGGTTAAACAAGATAGAGAAAAATGGATAGCACAGTGCACTCAGTATATTCAATTAACGAAACTATATCGTGGTGACGATTTGCAAAGGCGGGTAAATAATAAAACTTAGCATTTATTAGGTAAAATTAAAAATAAAACAAACAGTGTAGTGTATTAAAACTTAGGTTAAACGCTCAATAGAGTATGTAATATAGTGTATAGTAACACTCAACGTGAGTAGGATACATATAACAGGCCACGGAGGGAAATACTGGTTATTATACACCCAGTCTGTTCACAAATTGAACTATAGAAATTATAGGAAAACAGGGGGGAAACCTGATACAATTAAATTACCATCAGTTCAATATTGGAGCGATGTAGGAAATCAGTATCCCTCATGGAACATATAATATATTCACAAATAGAAGCTAGTCCAGAGTGTAAATGACCCTAATTCAAGGTAGTATAGTAAGGTAATGGAGCATATATGTCAAGCCACTATGTCCAGATAGTATATATAATCATTCTAATAAGGTCAGCGTATCTACTAATATAAGGCAAATAAAGTACATATAGGTGACCAAATAAGGAGTCTCTGGTTGATGTACACCCAAAACTGCTTCACGGATTGCACAAAAAAGCTATCTCAAAAGAGGATGACCTCCTACAAATTAACTATCCCTAGTGCAATACTGGAGCGGTGTAGATCAGTCAGAGTCCTTAATTCCAGAAGTTATATACTGAAATAAAGAACACATATGGTAGAACACTACGCCCAAATGTTATAATAACCTGTATAAAAGGTCAGGGAATAAACTATAAAACAACGAAAAATGTACCCATAAGTGTCCAAATAAGGAAATTCTGGCTGGTATACACCCAAACCTGCTCGCGGATTGCACAAAGATGCAATCTAAAAAGAGGATAAACCTCAAACAGATTAAATCTACCTAGTGCAATGCTGGACACCCCCAAGTCACAGTCACAGGGGAATATGTATGATTAGTGTGTGTTGCTACATAACACAGTGGGTCTAAAATCCTGTAGCAGTAGCTCTACCCCCTACAACTATTCCTGTACATGCGCTCCTTCTAATCAAAATGCCAGTGTAACCCCTTTAGCTGCCACCCAAGGGATCTCTTATAATTGAGCACTACCTACACCTTGTATATGACATACAGAAGAAGATACTGTATACTCTAATATTTCACTTTATAGCTCTTTTTATTTCTTGCTATTAATGTATTATGTCTCAAACATCAAAAAAGAAGCTGAAAGCTGTGTTACAACAAAAGAAAACAGTTGTTGAGCACTTCAGGGCCTCAGTTTTTTCAAAGTCCCCCTCAGTAAGGGGTGTTCAATCTTCCCAAGACACTAGGTACTCTGACAATACAGAAGACCTACAATTGTCATCAAATGATACAATGGCCTCAAATATTGTAGATGTGTTGACCCAATGCATGAACCTAATGCAAGACTCGCTCACAAAGGTGATAAAAAGCTCTGCAGCAGAGCTTCGCAGGGACATTGCAGCTATTGGGGAGCGAACAGATGCTCTGGAATGAAAGCATGAGGATTTAGCTGTTGATCATGCTAACCATATCTCTTACTTTCAAAGTTTGGCTACACAGATCTTGGACCTTGAACTTAAACTTGTAGATATGGAGGACAGATCCAGGAGGAACAACCTGGGATCCAGAGGAGTTCCTGAAGACATAGGGTCTGCTGACCTGGAGAAGTTTATTATAGAATTGTGCCTTCACCTAGTCCCAATAGTGGACCCTCCAGGTCTTATCCTGGATAGAGTTCATAGATTCCCAAGACCACGCAACGTGTTCCAAGACAAACTAAGGGATGTTCTGATCAGAGTCCATTTCTTCACTCATTAAGAACGGATCCTGCGGGAAATGGCTAATAATCCAAATTTACCTGAGAAGTTCCAGTCAATTGCTGTGTTTCCTGATATTTCGGCCTACATCTTGCAGAAAGTAGAATCTTCAGAGTTATCACCAAGTCCTGAGAAAACAGAATATTCGTTACAGATGGGGATACCCTACTAAATTGATCATCTCTAAAGAGGGCTCTACTCACACGATCTCAACACCAAAGGAAGGCCTGACTTTACTGAAAGATTGGAACTTTTCAACCTCATTTGCAATTGTTGTTATATTTTACACCTGTATTGGATTTTAAGAAACACTAATCTCTGTTTGGCCTGGGGGGATGGGGGAGACCTCTATTTTGGGGTGCCCCTTGGTTCTCCCCAGGTCCGACAGCATATGTGTTCTTGTTGAAGTTTACTATATAGTCATAAAAGGTTTATTATAGCTTAACGAAGGTAAACATAAGGTGCCCCTAGAAACGCTGCTCTCTAACCATACTTTATTCATTTATACTTTGTAAGGAAATGAGGACCCCTCACCTTGTTTGCATTAATGTATACTTAAATTATCTCCCACACTTCCTCTACTTCCCAAGCCACTAAGAGGTGTCATAGTTTTGAGCTAAGTTGGGCTGATGGCCTCTAAAGAAGTTATAGTCATTATGTTATCCACTCTTCCCATGTTTCTTGGGGGTTGATAACCTTCTCTCCACGCTCCCTAGGTTGTACTTACAGTTACCCAAGCCCCCCCCCCCTTCACCCAGGAACCACAAGACCCTAATTACCCTTTCAGTTTGTTTCAACCTGCGGCATAAGACTTAGATATTGGTCCATATGTTCCCATTAAAATAATAAGGTATAGCTAATCTAAATTAGTTAATTCTATGACCCCATAGGGTGCCAGTACTGAATGCCATATACATATTTTGTCACCTTTCACCTCCCCTGAATTTGTATTCTCTCTCATCCCCTTGCTAAGGGACCGAGGAGGTTTACTCTTTACTGTAGTTATACCTCCTCTACTGGTGGAAAAATTTACCACTGAATCACGACACTAGTTAAGTCACGATTGTATCACACTCCATACCTGAGTATGACATTTAATCCCACTTAGTTATCCTTGTACTATAGATATATTTGTTTTTCATAGCATTTTAGTCTAACTACTACACAGTCTTTAAAGTATTTACTTAAAGTATCTTTTTACTTGATAATTATTTTGTACCTCACCCCTCTATATCTGATTTATCAGGATGGTCTAAATATCTCCAGTGCGTTGCTCTTTCAACTGATCTCCCTTGAGAACAAGGTATTAACCCCTCTGGGCTCCAGGTGCGGTTAGTAACCCCATACTTCCCTACCCTTACCCTTATCTAATCCTCTTCTACCTATCTTCACTTACACAATATGGAGGAAATACGAGAGACTTTGAAATTTGCATCCCTTAATACAAAGGGTCTAAATTCCCCGACTAAGAGAAGTCTACTATCAAATCTTATGAAATCCCTTAAGGCCAGTATCATCTTTGTTCAAGAGACTCGCTGGATTACTTCCAGACCCAATTTATTTAAATCCCCTGAATTCCCTATCCAGTTTCATTCATCATTTGATAAAAAGTCAAGGGGAGGGGCTATATTAATCCATAGATCAGTAGGAGTGAAACAAATTTATCTAGAAAACAATGATCAAGGCAGGTACTTGATCTTGATTTGTAAATTAAATGGTTCCCTCTATTACATTAGTAAACCTCTATGCTCCCAACCAATCCCAGCCCAGCTTCTTGAGAAATCTCTTATCTAAAGTAGACTCAGTCAAGGTTGGAACACCTGTCCTAGGGGGGGGGATTTCAATATGGTGTGGGACCCTCTACTAGACAAATAACTCCAGAGACAAGATGGTTGACACATACACTGTTAGCGGCCAATAAACTTCGCTCCATCATAGCGCAGTAAAATTTATATGACATCTGGAGAGCTATGCATTCCAGAGACTTTACTTTCTTTTTGAAGCCCCATAATTCCTATTCTAGATTGGACTATTTCTTCACTGCCTCATGGACTCTTAACAATATACGAAAATCTCAAATCTGCACATGCTCTTGGTCAGACCATGATGTTATCCTGTTCACTTTGACTACAGATACCACTAAATCCCCAAGACCATCATGGAAGCTTCCTAAAACCCGCTGGCTTGACCCAGAATTCAAACCTCTCCTCCAGGCCTCTATCTCTGAGTTTCTATCCATCAATTAATACCCACAAATCCCATACTAGACTCTTTGGGCTACCCTCAAGGCATACATTCTGTATTCAGAAGCAGGCTGCTTTAAGATCCCTTTGAAAAGCCCCATTGGGTCTATTAGTCTCTTCCGTTAGAACTAAGGAATCTTTAAATAAACATAATCCATCAACGAAATTGGCACATTAAAATTGAAAACTTGAGGACCCAAATCAGAGATGGAGAACTGGAAAGAGTTCAGAAAGATCAGTCCAGTTTTAAACAACTTATATATTACCAGGGAAATAAGACATCAACACGTTTAGCTTGGAAACTTAAAGGCCGAACTGCTAAGATTTTAGAGAAGCATTTGTAGACTATTGTTCCCAACTTTATAATCTCAAATCCTCTAGCCCAGATCCAATCTCCTCTGTAGACGACATTACATAATTTTTCGACAAATTACAACTTCCCTCTCTTCCCGAATCAGCTAAGGAAGATCTACTAACCCCTTTCACGCTAACTGAACTCACAACAGCGATTACACATATGCAGAATAACAAAGCCCCAGGCCCAGATGGGTACCCTGCCTCCTTCTATAAAACATTACGTACTATACTCAGTCCAACCCTTCTGAAGCTGTTTGATGAAGCTAGAGATAAGGGGTCATTTTTTATAAATAATTTTTTTATTGAAGTTAAAGCATGAATCAACAAAACAAAGACTCGCCCTAAGGCCAAAATTACAACAAAGAGAGTAATACATTGTCTATACAAAGGCATTATTGAAGAAGCAATATGCACATGCAGTAAAATGAATACATTTCAAATCTGAATATAAAGATAGACAATAGCTTAGGCGAGATGAAATAGAACTTCATTTTATGATAGATTATTGGTGTATGATCTCCACAGTATAATAGTATATTATCTAAGACCAAAATAATTGTCTGCGAAGAATTACCATAAGTAACGGCCACTCTTGGGCCAAGATATATAGGGGGAAGGGGGAGATTCAGCGGATAAGCACCGCTATATATATAGGAAAAGGGATGGAGGGCGGAGCCATATATATGTGCAAGTAGGATAGGTAACAGGGTGTGGGCCTGGAAGTGCCCGATCACTGAGATCTTAGGCCTATCAACGGGTTCGCTGTAGGCACAAGTTAAATATGTCTTGGAGAGTTAATATACTTAGAAATAGATTGTGGAATACAGGGACCTCTTAACCTAAAAAAGAGTAGTTATATAGGGGCCCTAAGGCCATTCTGCTAGTTAGACATCAGCTTACATCGTATTGAAAGAGGAGAGTTGTACTACTATAGTTAGCATTTCGTATTCATGTATTTGCAATGTATCCAGTGGAGTGAGTATGGATGTAATATAATATTTCTGTAGGGGCAATATCTTAAACGTCACCCTACCTCCTAAGGGCAGGGAGTCTATCCTACTCAAGCTTTTTGCACATCAACAAATGTTAAGTGCAATAGCTCACTCTGGCAGCAAAAAATAATACTAAATACAGCTTCTATAATAAGCAGAATAGTTTGTTTTAGTCCACGATATATCTCCAATATCTCTATTATTCAATGCAACAGGCATTTTAACTATAAGATAAAAATATTTCGTACAAACATTAACATATATCTAAATAAGGCATTCTGGAGCTTAGAGTTTATCAGCCTCTATGTAAGCTTAAACTGTAAAGAGGGATTAACAGAACTAGGGGTTCTATTTAAATGTAGGGAGTATTACCCTCCTTTAATCCCAGCATAGTAAATTACTTCTAGATCTCAAGTCACTCTCCTGATATGAACATGGATAGTGAGAGTCTGTTTACATTTAGCTGGCAATATGCCAGGTCGTATTGTATATCTGTTTAGCACTCTGATTACATAATGTGTTTTAGGGTATATAGAGTATTGTATCATTATGAAATAGACTGTAAAATTCTAAAATATAACTCCTGACATATAGAGTATATTCTGTCTTTATAAGGCTCGACAGTGAAGAACATAGTCAGCGCCACACTTACCTCTCTAAAATAATATAATCCTATATCATATTGGCGGTTTAATATGGCTGTGTGCAAAGGCAAAGTTAGCAAACTAGGGGTACTATAGTAGGAGGGTGCGGGGTGAGAGGCAATCCCTTATGGAGATTAACTACGGGGCAGTAATGCTTGATTTATTAATAACATATGCCTTACAGATTATTTTAATGAGAGTCAGACCGCTTCACTAGGTTCCTTGCTACTATATTATCATCAATACATATTAAAAAATCATTCTCAACTACCTCAGAGATTGCTAGGCGTGTAATACTGCCACTATACAATACTACTTATGTAAGATTATCTATATAGCTAACCTAAGAATTTAAAGGCAAAATATTGGCGCCAAGAAGTACAGCTATTACAGTTGGAAGTTGAGCACTGTATTATAAACAGGCGATTTAGTATAGTAAGTGGGCCTAAATGAGCATATTATTTGCTTAAACAGCAACTTCAGGCAGCATAGTTTTCCACTATGTGCATAAATTTATACTATCTCATTCTACTCAAAAGGCTATGCTATACTATTAATTAACGGATACACAATACTTCAATATAGACATATAGAGTGGCAATAATACATAACACATACTTCCAAGCCGCCTAGCTAGTTTAGTAGATATATTGAATATTTTAACCTTATCTGGAGCTAAGCATATATGAAAAAAAGGAATAAAAACATATAAAAGATAAGAAAAATTCCCATAGTTGCAATCCGAAATTTTATCTGCTTCTGACTGCAAATATAAACTCAAATATGCATCAGATAATCAGAAGCTACTATAAAGGTGTGATATATAAAGGTTTACAGTAGCAGCTTTACAATGTCAAGTAAATGTGTGTCACTAACGTCAGGAGTATACAGCATAAACCAAAAAAAACAGATAGGAAGATATTCAACAGACTATTAACAATGTCGTGTATAATAGATACAGATTGCAGGGTTATGGGAACAGATAAATCAGGCTAACTAGTCATCAAGAAACGTAAAACCAAATTACAGTCACAACAAGAAGACTTTCAGGTTTTATATAAATGCAAACAAGTCTTATGTGGTCTTTATACACTATGCGACTCAGGTCCCATCTAACCGATCCCAGCCCTGCAAATACTATAATAAAGATCTGTATGAAGCGCCCTATGAGACATCATATTTCTCAAGCCACAGGACAGAAATGGCGACTCTCTCCCACTGCATCTTCCGTAGGTATCTTTGAAACAGTCTGCTGAAGGGAATTCAAAGAAGCGATCTGTCTTAGCTTTGCAAGGCTGCAGTAAATTGACAGTTAAATCTGATGAAGTCTGGCCGGCATAAACTCCTATTCGGGTCTCATCCTCGCACAGCCACACTAATGGGGAATCCACCTTATATCCTGTTTTCTGAGGAGTTATGTTCCGTTCCGGGTTGTCAGCCGCAATCACCAAAGGGCTCACTGGCAGTGAGCAAGGCTGCTTTTCTGGACTGCGTGGCTCCAACGGGTAAGCTGTACCACAACCAGTCTCATTTAGCATGGGAGCGCGGTCAGGAGTTAGGCTCTGCCTTGCTAGATAGGCTACATCTTCGGGCCTAACTGAGAATTCCGGTTCTGCTCAGGTGGACATATCCCTGATACATAACATCAGGCTGTCAAATCCATTCTGCATAGCTTGCTCAAAATCTAGTAGCAGCTCCCTCACTGTAGAATATGGGATCTCCATTTTGCCGACACACGTGGCGTTATCTACTGCGGGTAGAGCAATAGTAAAGTGTAGTTTTCTTCTTAATCAAAGCTCTTAACTATAATTTATGATCAAGTGAGCAAATAGGGCACAAGACAGCTGTTATTTGATGAATATTCCCCTATTTTAGGGTCTAAAGCCGGGAGCTCTCCATATCCACGTCTGACTGCATCGGCAGTTGGCTCTGCCCCGAGATAAGGGGTCATTTAATAAAGAATTCCTCCAAGCCACCATCCTTACCATTCCAAAACCGGGAAAAGATCCCATGCAGTGTAGCCATTACCGACCAATTTTATTAATTACTCTAGATCTCAAATTATACGGCAAACTATGGGCTAACCGGTTATGCCTTATCTTATCAAAGTTAATACATACTGATCAGATTGGGTTTACATTCGGTAGAGAAGGTCCAGACAACACTAGAAAGATCCTTAACATTTTCACAGAAGCCCATAGACATAGGATGCCCATGCTGTCCCTGTGTCTGGATGCTAAAAATGCATTTGACAGGGTCAGATGGGACTATCTGTGGAAAGTTTTAAACCAATTTGGTTTTCCTCCAAAGATAATTGTGGCAATTCAAGCAATATATTGAGAACCCTTAGCTAGGGTAAAGGGAATGGGATTTGCCTTGTCTGAGTTTTCCATTTCCAATGGTACTCACCAGGGTTGCCCCTCTCTCCATTGATCTTCACTCTCGCCATAGGATCCCTAGCCCAGGCCATCCGCAGGTCCACACAAATTCAGGGAGTTTCGGTTAGCCTAGAGTGAGAAAAGATCACCCTCTTCACTGATAATATTACCCTGTTCCTATCCAACTCGACAGGTTCTCAAACGGCAGTATTTGAGATAATTGATACCTTCAGTAAAGCCAGCTATTATAAGATCAATCTTGCCAAGACGGAAGCCCTACCTATCCATATCTGAACTTGAAGTACTACAATCTTCTTATGATTTTCTTTGGTCTACAGACACCCTAAAATACCTAGGAATACATCTAGGCCCCAATCTTAAAGTGGTAAGAGACGTAAACTATAATTCCCTGTTACATGATGTTAGCACCTTTCTAAACTCCTGGAACTTTTCGTTGCTTGCCCCTCAATCTTCCCAAAGTTTTCTTAAATAAGTCCCAGTCTTTGTTCTTGAAATATATTTGGGGAGATGGAAAACCGAGAGTTGCTGGGATAATCCTCCAAAGAAGACTTGGACGAAGGGGCATAGCTATGCCCAACATCTTTATCTACTACAAAGCCACCCGCTTGACCCATATCTTTGCTTGGGCCGATAAAGGCGCATCTCAGAGGTGGAGTGGGGTTGAACAAGTCATGCTCCCACCAGGAATTGACCTAAGTGACTTACCCTGGATTCCAACCTACCATTGGGAGGAACTAGGGATAAATAATAGAATAATCTTTGAAAACCTTGAGGCTTGAAAGTCTCTCAGGAACTATTCTGAGGTTGCCCCCCATCCTCAGAGATGATCCTCTCATCTTCTGACAAAATTTGGAAAGTGAGAGCTTGGGAATATGATATGTCAATAACTTTTTCAGACAAAAGAAATTCATTGTGCTATTTCACATACAAAGAAAACATTACATTGTTCCAACTCTTTAGAATCTTTCATGAAAATCTTGCAACGTTGGCACTATATCCCCCCTCATACTGTCCCAAATGTTTCCAAATCAATCTCAGTTATGCTGGCAAGAGTGTAGAGGCAGAGGCTCTGATTTGCATATATGGTGGCGTTGTCCCCTCCTTGCTCCCTACTGGAGACATGTGTTCCATCTCTGTAAGAAGTTGGGCGCTTCTATACCAATGAAACCAGAAATAGCTTTATTCCATATACTTCCCCCCCAATTACCCAAAAAACATATCGTGCTTGATGGTGTTTATCTTAGTGGCCACAAAAATTTGTATAGCACGATCTTGGAAACAGTCTACTCCCCTGATATTTCAGCAGTAATTAATAATGTGCACTACTTTGCAAAGATGGAGAGAAACTTTTATCAACATCTAAATAAAGAAAACACATACTGGAATATCTGGGACATCTGGTTTCAATATTGGGAAAGTGCAGAAAGACCAATAGACATGTAAGTCCTTTCATTCTGCTTTCATCTCTTTAAATCCTATACCTGATAATATTTAACCCTTCCTCCTCTCCCCCCTCCAAATTCTTAACCTAACCCATTCACCCTCTCATTTCATCCCTTACTGTGCCTGGAGATGGGATATTTTGTTTAACATTTTTATTTATCTTGTCCCTCATTATGGTTGTTTATTTAGCAACAATATGAATATGTATAATAGTGTGGACGCTATAGATGAAGTACTGTCAATGCATACTAGTTCACACTGGTTATGCTATGTTATTTTATGCCATGGAACTTTCTACTATCTTAGAGAGACTTTATCGGACTTGAAGCAGCAATTTATACCCCCAATGTTTACAATGTGAAGTTGTTGCCATGTTAATAATGACAATTTGTACCTATTCTTTTCTAAGATTGTAGATACTTTATTAAAAAAAAAAAAAAGCAAAAACTTAAATAAATATTAAACACTTATTGATTTGTGCAAAATTGTGCTTTGTTCCACGCTGCATAGAAAGGCAAAAAGCTAAACCAGAAATCAAGGTTTTAAAGATGCTGCACACTGTCTACACCAGCTATTTGATTTGCTGCATTTGCAGGTTCCATAATTTGCTTTGTGGCCTCCTAGTTAACCCCATTTTTACACAATCCAAATTTTTTTTAATGTCGTTTTATCTGTAAGAATAATAGGCAAATTTAATGGATACTCTTCACATGATACAATCTATAAATTACGTAGGAGATCTTTTAGTACTCAGACCATTATGACTTAGCTAATTACCCTGATAGAGAATTTGCATCTAGATAATGACACTAGTCACCAAAATCTGTGTAAAAAAAGGTAAATAGCACCATCTCCTTGAAAATGTAATAACAGACTATTTAAAGGTTTTATACTTGATGATCTTTTTCATTAGCAGGGTGACCTCATTAAATCCGCTCTTGCACAAGTAAATATGAAAAGGTCAGATGAAAAGCTCATGACAGTGTGTACCTAAAAAAAATAACTTGAGCTGTTAAAATGGAAGACTTGTTTAGAGGCTTAAGAATAACTCAATTTTTATGTGCACTTTAAAGGCAAATATAATTTTTAAGTAGCTAAGCAGTTATATTCACACTATTAGATAGCTCTTTACTTGAGAACCTATAAATGTTTCATTTATGAAAAAGGTTTGAAAGATTTAAATCGCTAGTGACTACTATGCTTAGCAATGACAAAGCCTTCAGTGAAGATCATTTGCATATAGATATCAATGTAGAAAACAAACACCTAGGCCTTAAAATAGTCTATCTGGAACTAGAAAATTATCCAAAAGCTCTAAAAACACGGAGACCTTTTAAAATTCATACAATGCTTAATTTGTATTAATATTATATCCCATTTATGAATTGTTATTATGTTTTATGTTTCTTTGTTAGTCTAAAATAATATGGGCATATCCTGAAATGCTCTAAAATGTTTCAAGTCTGCAAAGGTTTGTTACACTAATGAATAAGATGCCTATCTAGTGAAGTCAGGATGGCAATTTCATATTTCATTTTGCACTTATACAATTAAACTATTTCTATTTTAATGATCATCTAAGTTGATTGATATCATTTAATCTTAAAAATAATGTGTATACCTTTGAAATATGTTTCTCCTATACTTTTGAATTGTTAGGTTCTATGTTTTTCGCAGAGATGTCCATCACCCTCCTAGTCCAAACTCCAGATCATCAGTGACATTTACAGTCATAAAGCTTGGTTAAGACTTTGGGCTCCATGTACTAAAGAGTTAATTGTCTTGCAGGTTGACAATCGGATAAACACCTCAGAAAATGTAGTGTCTAATCCGTTGTGAGCTGTTGCGGATGATTGATAAATTTGATGCCTCACTCGCCGCAATGTTTCCAATGTACTAAACTGTCTGGTGAAGTATAAACTATTTTTTTGTCCCACATGACCTACAAGGTGACAGAGACGTCATAGTCATGGGAAGTGCAGTCAGCCTGTTATAAAAACAAGTTTTGTCAGGTGGTTTGCCATTAGAATAACTTTTTTGAAAGAAGTTATTTGTGTTATCGATTTACTCTTTATAACATGACTACTTCTGCATCCGATTCTCAGCCTGCAAAAGCCAAGCAATATCAATTTTCCCATCAGCAGAATGTCGTCCTTGTTAACATGATCCTGGAATCATACGATTGTCTTTTTGGATTTCTCATCAGGCAGACACGTACATGTTTCAAGAAGTTGATTTGGAAAAAAATCAGCGATGCTGTAAGTGCCCAGGGTCCTGGAAAAAAGGACATTGACCAAATTAAAAAGCGTCTCAACGACATTAAACACTTTGCCAAACAGAAATTAGTTAAGTACTTGTGGAGGCCCAGCCTATGTAGCTGATCTGACCAACTATGAGGAAAAGTTAATACAGCGGCTGGGTCCAGAGGTTATCGTTGAAGTTGCTGAAGACTGTGACAGCGACATAAGAGGTAAATGTATTACTACAACATAGACACATTATTTATGTAATTAATCTTTCTAATTGTTCCTGTGTTATTTGCCATTTTGACCAGTATATTTTTTGAATATTCTCTTTATATGCAAAATAACCTTTTATTGATTTGTTGAGCGTATATATTATGAAAATAAAAGGTTAAATAAAAAAATTAAGTTTTATTATAATGTATTTTTAGAAAGAAGATAGTTGTGTTTGTGTGGAATACAATAATGACACACTAATTTTTAAAATGGATTCCTTCCATAAGAATGACATTTATTAGGTTACAAAATGGAATCATTTGCTAATGTAGAACTTATTTCAATATCGATAAATTATTTAAACAACATAACCAAGATTTTTTAATGCATAAGAAAGTTGATGTTGTTTAATATGATTACAGACATTGTAAAATTACTTTTTTATATATATATCAATATATATATATATATATATATATATATATATATATATATATATATATCTTTCTTTCTCTATCTCTCTCTTTCAATATATATATATATATATATATATATATATATATATATATATATACATACAGTATATATATATATATATATATATATATATATATACATACAGTATATATATATATATATATATATATATATATATACTATGTAATCTATACATGTATGTTATTTTGGTTTAATTTTAGTGATTATAATTAACATTTTTTAATTATTTTTTAATAACAGCTCCACAAAAACAGTTCGTCGGAAGGTCATCTGATCTGCATGCCACTCCCCAAATTTCTGGGCCTATTGCGTGTACCTCAAGTTCAAGGTCTTCTACAAGTAGTGCACATGGACAATACATTAGATCCACTTCAACTGCAAGTCACAGTTTGTCTTCTGCTGATACCTTCCCAGACATCAGAAACAGCACTCCAGATATAGGAGTTGGAAGAGAGTCAGGTAATATACTTGCATTACAATCATATAAAATAGATGTCTTATTGTAACCAAAAAAATAGAAATGTTTATACACCTAGTTTTATAATATTTGTCACTCAACTGTATTAAGCCTGTGTTATCAATCTTTTCAAAGTGTCCCTAGAATTTGTTATATATGGATGTGTTATAATCACTTCCATAAATCTCATTATATAAAAGCTTGTTGTAATCACCAATCCCTAGAAAAAAAAAATATTTTTGTCTGTATATCTACTAATTCTGGATACCTTGTAATTGAAAAAATATTTTTTTTTCAATGATATTATCTTTTCAACGTTATTTTTAAGAAAAGAAAACAAATATTTTTTTAGTAAAAGTGTATGAAAAAAATGAAGTAAAATTTAATGAGATTATTAATATTTATTTCTAACAGCTGATGTTGGGAGGATCTCGCTCTCTTCTCTATCTCGGTGTCTCTATTTCGTTTTCTAAAGTATCCATGCTTTCCTTTATTTATTATCTATCCTTTTCTGATTACATTTTTCTCTTTCTCACTCTCCAATATTTATCAATTTATTGATTTCACTCTCTCTTTTTTCTCTATCTCTCTCTTTTTCTTCAATTTTCTTTTTCTTTTTTTCTCTCTATCATCTCTCTATCTGTGTCTGTTCCTATTTCTCTCATTTCTTTCTTCAGTTTGCTTTATCTCTATGTCTTTTTCTCTTTCTCATCTTTTTCTTCAGTATGCTTTCTCTCACTCTTTTTATCTCTCTCACCTCTTACTTCTAATTTCTCTCTCTCTCTATTTATCTTTCTCTCATCTCTTTCTTCATTTTTCTTTCTGTCTCACAATATATCACTATCTTTTTTTCTCTCTCTTCCTTCAATTTTCTTTCTCTCTCTCTTCTATTTCTTCAATTTTATTTTTCTCTTTCACTCTCTCTCTCACAATATATCACTCTCTCTTTTTTCTCTATCTCTCTTTCTTCATTTTTCTTTCTCCTTTTTCTCTCTAT
Organism: Bombina bombina; assembly: GCF_027579735.1. Lineage (NCBI taxonomy): Eukaryota > Metazoa > Chordata > Amphibia > Anura > Bombinatoridae > Bombina > Bombina bombina. The sequence continues at coordinate 836,343,607 of NC_069501.1, forward strand.
CATCTCTCTCTTCAGTTTGGTTTCTCACTCTCTTTTTTCTCTTTCTCATCTCTTTCTTCAGTTTGCTTTCTCTTTCTCTTTTTTTCTCTCTCATCTCTTTCTTTATTATGCTTTCTCTCTCTGTCTCTCTCATCTTTCTTCATCTCTCTCTCTCTCTCTCTCTCTCTCTCTCTCTCTCTCTCTCTCTCTCTCTCTCTCTCTCTCTCTCTCTCTATATATATATATATATATATATATATATAATGTATTCTTTTTTCTATATCTCTTTCTTCTATTTTCATTCACTATTTTTCTCTCTCTCACCTCTTTCTTCTAATTTCTATCTCTCTATCTTTCTCTCATCTCTTTCTTCAATTTTCTTTCTGTCTCTCACAATATATCAATATCATTTTTTTTTCTCTATCTCTCTCTTCCTTGAATTTTCATTCTTTCTTTTTCTCTCTCTCATCACTTTCTTCAGTTTGCTTTCAGTCTCCCTCTTTTTCTCTCTCTCAATATTTAATTCTCTCTTTTTTCTATATCTATTTCTTTGTATAATTTTCTTTGTCTCTCTCTCTCATCTCTTTCTTCAAATTTAATTCTCTCTTTTTCTATTTATCTCTCTCTCATCTCTTTCTTCAATTATATTTCTCTATCTCTCAAAATATTTTTTTCCCTAACTCCCTATTTCTTCTGTTTAGTTTCTCTCTTTTTCTGTCTCTTATGTCTTTCCTCTATTTTCTTTCCCTGGCAAACAATATATCAATCTATTATTTTTATATCTCTATCTTTCATCATTTTTATTTCTATCTATTACTCTTTCTCTCATCTCTTTATTCAATGTTCCTTAAATATGTATCTTTCTCTTACTATATTTCTTTCTATCTCTCTTTTTCTCTCTTTCTCTCTCATCTCTTCCTTCTAATTTCTATCTCTCTCTCTAGCTATCAATATATCTCTATCCTTTTTTTCATGTTATACCTTTATATATATATATATATTAATCTTTCTCTCTATCTTTTTTGTTTTTCGCACTTTATCGCTCAGTTTTCATTTTTGTTAACCCCTTAATGACCACAGCACATTTCCATTTTCTGTCCATTTGGGACCAGGGCTATTTTTACATTTCTGCAGTGTTTGTGTTTAGCTGTAATTTTCCTCTTACTCGTTTACTGTACCCACACGTATTATATACCGTTTTTTCGCCATTAAATGGACTTTCTAAAGACACCATTATTTTCATCATATCTTATCATTTACTATAAAAAAATATAAAATATGAGGAAAAAATGGAAAAAAACACACTTTTTCTAACGTTGACCCCCAAAATCTGTTACACATCTACAACCACCAAAAAACACCCATGCTAAATAGTTTCTAAATTTTGTCCTGAGTTTAGAAATACCCAATGTTTACATGTTCTTTGCTTTTTTTGCAAGTTATAGGGCAATACATACAAGTAGCACTTTGCTATTTCCAAACCACTTTTTTCAAAATTAGCGCTAGTTACATTGGAACACTGATATCTTTCAGGAATCCCTGAATATCCATTGACATGCATATATTTTTTTTTAGAAGACATCCCAAAGTATTGATCTAGGTCCATTTTGGTATATTTCATGCCACCATTTCACCACCAAATGCGATCAAATAAAAAAAATCGTTCACTTTTCTCAATTTTTTTCACAAACTTTAGGTTTCTCACTGAAATTATTTACAAACAGCATGTGCAATTATGGCATAAATGGTTGTAAATTTTTCTCTGGGATCCCCTTTGTTCAGAAATAGCAGCCATATATGGCTTTGACATTGCTTTTTGGTAATTAGAAGGCCGCTAAATAGCACTGTGCACCACACGTGTATTATGCCCAGCAGTAAAGGGGTTAATTAGGGAGCATGTAGGGAGCTTTTTGGGGTAATTTTAGCTTTAGTGTAGTATAGTAGACAACCCAAAGTATTGATCTAGACCCACTTTGCTATTTCCAAACCACTTTTTTCAAAATTAGCGCTAGTTACATTGGAACACTGATATCTTTCAGGAATCCCTGAATATCCATTGACATGTATATATTTTTTTTTAGAAGACATCCCAAAGTATTGATATAGGCCCATTTTAGTATATTTCATGCCACCATTTCACCGCCAAATGTGATCAAATAAAAAAAAACTTTACATTTCTCCAAATTTTAGGTTTCTCACTGAAATCATTTATAAACATTTCGTGCAATTATGGCACAAATGGTTGTAAATGCTTTTCTGGGATCCCCTTTGTTCAGAAATAGCAGACATATATGGCTTTGGCGTTGCTTTTTGGTAATTAGAAGGCCACTAAATGCAGCTGTGCACCACACGTGTATTATGCTCAGCAGTGCAGGGGTTAATTAGGGAGCTTGTAGGGTTAATTTTAGCTTTAGTGTAGTATAGTAGACAGCCCAAAGTATTGATCTAGGCCCATTTTGGTATATTTCATGCCACCATTTCACCGACAAATTCGATCAAATTAAAAAAATAGTCAACTTTTTCACAAACTTTAGGTTTCTCACTGAAATTATTTACAAACAGCTTGTGAAAATATGGCACCAATGGTTGTAAATGCTTCTCTGGGATCCCCTTTGTTCAGAAATAGCAGATATATATGGCTTTGGTGTTGCTTTTTGGTAATTAGAAGGCCGCTAAATGCCACTGCGCACAACACGTGAATTATGCCCAGCAGTGAAGGGGTTAATTTGGTAGCTTGTTGGGAGCTTGCAGGGTTAATTTTAGCTTTAGTGTAGAGATCAGCTTCCCACCTCACACATCAGACCCCCTGATCCCTCCCAAAGAGCTCTATTCCCTCCCCCACCCCACAATTGTCCCCGCCATCTTAAGTACTGGCAGAAAGTCTGCCAGTACTAAAATAAAAGGTATCTTTTAATTTTTTTATCTTTTTTAGCATATTTACATATGCTGCTGTGTAGGATCCCCCCTTAGCCCCCAACCTCCCTGATCCCCCCCCAAAACAGCTCTCTAACCCTCCCCCTCTGCCTTATTGGGGGCCATCTTGGGTACTGGCAGCTGTCTGCCAGTACCCAGTTTGTAAATAAAAAAGGTTTTATTATATTTTTTTTCCATTTTTTTCTGTAGTGTAGCTTCCCCCCCAAGACCAATTCCCCACCCCCTCCCAGATCCCATAGATTACTTTTCATATGGATTTTTTACCCCTTTCTCCCACTTATAAAAAAAGTTTTTCTGTAGTGTAGCGGTTCCCACCCGCTCCCTCCCCGTGCACGTGTCCCCTCCCGCCTCCTCCCATGTACGTGCGCCCGTGCGTGCCCCCCAGTGTTCCTGTCCCTGATCTGACTAAGAAGCCATTGATGGCCGTCCACCCACCTCCCACTTCAGCTCCCACCCACCAACAAATGCGGCCATCGATGTCTGGTGCAGAGAGGGCCACAGAGCGGCTCTCTCTGCACCGGACGGGTAAAAATTGTAATTGCAGGATGCCTCAATGTCGAGGCATCCTGCAATAACTGGAAAGCAGCTGGAAGTGATCAGAATCGCTATCAGCTGCTTTCCAGACCGAGGACGTGAAGGGTACGTCCTTGGTCGTTAAGTGACTTTTTTTAGAGGACGTACCCTGTACGTCCTCGGTCGTTAAGGGGTTAAAATGCTCTATTATGTATATATATAGAGGATGAAAAACATCATAGGAAGTGGTGATAAATCTTGTCCCTGCGGATGAATAAACACCTATGTCTGAAGAACAACAAAGACATGGAGGAGACAGTGAAACACCAGATCTAATTTCAAGAAATGGGAGATGCACAGCCTTTTGAAATTCATTCCCCAACAGAGCATGATCCTCCAGGAGAACAACAAGAAGAACCTTGTCTTCATGGAGTACAATAAGAACCAAATGTTCCAGAGTTTGCCAATATACCAGAGGCTGAACGTGTAGGTGACATTGGCCCAATAACATGCTTGACCTTGCTTGTCAATATAGGGTTGACCATGTGGAACTTTGAAACCTTAATAGCACTAAATTTGACCGAGGGGCAGAAATTTCTGAGAGGAACATGCAGTTAGATAGAGAAAGATTTGAGTTTCGAAGACGAATGGATCAGCAAAGATTTGAGTGGCAAAAACAAATGGATGAGCAGAGGAATGAGCAAACAAATTTAGCTCTCTGTCTTGCTGAAAGTACATTAGAAACTCTGCTTTCGATTGAAAGGGATAAAGATGGACCATCAGATCCTAAGAGAAATTGCATGTCCTAGTTTTAAATACATGTACTCATGCCCTGATTTTTTGTACAGAGTTTAGTAGTTTAAAATTAAATAATTAAAAAAAAACAATTTATTTGGTAAAGTTCATTGCACATGTTTTTTTTTTTCAATAAAATATTTATATTTTTCAATTCAAATAAATTTCAAAAGTCTTTTTACAATGATAACATATTTATTTGTATATGTTACATTTTTTTGGTAATTTCCATGAAATCTAAAATTCAAAAAAGACTATAGAAAAAAAACATTCAAAAATGTTTTGACTGTAAATATAAACAATTTTACAATATTATATTAATTATACATTGTTCAAATAACATATCTCCGATACAGAAATTCAACTTATTTAGTTAGCATGTTTAAAGTTGCCCTTATTCTGGCAAGTTTGATCTTGAAGTTGTCATCAAAGCTAGTCTGTGTGCTTTTGTCTTCGGGATCATCACTTAATAGTGAAACGACATCTGCAAAATCAGTATAGAATATTTTTTATCTTAAACTATTTTGGTATTATTATATTTACCATCCGGTGTTGCTGTCACTGGATCCACAGTTAGCGCTGCTTGCACACTTTGGTCGACCATAAAAATAATTTCAGATGATCCAACAGCTAAAAAAAAAAAGTAATAATACAAAACACTGAATAATTATATAAATTAGTTAAAATTAGTTAAAATATTTATTTTATTTAGGGTTTATACGTAAAAGAAATACATAAAGTTATACCTTTATCTGTGAAGTTGTGAGTTACTGTGAGATTAGTGTCAGTCAAATTCTCTTCAGAAGAGATAGCAGATCTATCAAAGTCTTGTTCTGTGTCTATGTTATAATTTTTTTTAGTTTATTGTCACATTTGATTATCATGTAACCATGAGGTTGATCTGGGTATTCAGTCACACAATCTTGGGTCCACTGACATTCTGTACTTATGTTTATATCTGTTGTTTATATATATATATATATATATATATATATATAGATAGATAGATAGATAGATAGTTAGATAAATCATAAAAAAGATTGCCTAGGAAACAATTAAAGGGTAAAAAATCCTATTGGCTGATCCAATCAGCCAATAAGATTGAGCTCACATTCTATTGGCTGTTCCAATCAGCCAATAGAATGCAAGCTCAATCCTATTGGCTGATTGGATCAGCCAATAGGATTAAAGCTCAGTCCTATTGGCTGATTGCAACAGCCAATATGATTTTTTTTACCCTTTAATTCCTATTGGCTGATAGAATTCTATCAGCCAATCGGAATGTAAGGGACACCATCTTGGATGATGTACCTTAAAGGGAAACTTCATTCTTCGTTGACCATTGGAAGAAGAGGATGTTTCGCGCCAAATGTCTTGAAGATGGACCCGCTCCGTGCCGGATGGATGAAGATAGAAGATGCCGGATGGATGAAGATTGAAGATGCCGCCTGGATGAAGACTTCTGACCGCTTGGATGAAGACTTCTTCCAGCTTTAAGGAAGACTTCTGCCCGCTTGGATGAGGATGGATGTCTGGTCTTCGAAAACTGTAAGTGGATCGTCGGGGGTTAGTGTTAGGTTTTTTAAGAGTTTATTTGGTGGGTTTTATTTTTAGATTAGGTTTGGGTAGTAAAAGAGCTAAATGCCCTTTTAAAGGCAATGCACATCCAAATGCCCTTTTCAGGGCAATGGGGAGATTAGGTTTTATTTACATATGTTTGGTTGTGTGGGTAATGGGTTTTACTGTTGGGGGTGTTTGTATTTTTATTTACAGGTAAAAGAACTGATTTCTTTGGGGCAATGCCCTGCAAAAGGCCCTTTGGCAGTTTAGTGTAGGCTAGGTTTTTTTTATTTTATTTTGGGGGGCTTTTTTATTTTGATAGGGCTATTAGATTAGGAGTAATTCGTTTTTATTTTTGATAATTTCTTTTTTTATTTTGTGTAATTTAGAGTTTATTTTTTGTTGTAATTTAGATAATTGTATTTTATTAATTTAATTTATTTAATTTTATTGTAATGTTAGGTGTTAGTGTAACTCAGGTTAGGTTTTATTTTACAGCTAGGTTTATATTTATTTTAACTAGGTAGCTAGTAAATAGTTAATAACTATTTATTAACTAGTCTACCTAGTTAAATTAAATACAAACTTAGCTATGAAATAAAAATAAAACCTAAGATAGCTACAATGTAACTATTAGTTATATTGTAGCAAGCTTAGGGTTTATTTTTGTAGCTAGCGTAGGTTTTATTTTACAGGTAAGAATGTATTTAGTTTTAAATAGGAATTATTTAGGTAATAATAGTAAGCTTTATTTAGATTTATTTTAATTATATTTAAGTTAGGGGGTGTTAGGGTTAGGGTTACGTTAGGGTTAGGGTTAGGTTTAGGGAATAATAGGTTTATTATAGTGGCAACGATGTCGGGGAGCGGCGGAATAGGGGTTAATAATTTTTTTAAGTGGCGGCGATGTCTGGAGTGGCAGATTAGGGGTTAATAATTTTATTTTATTTTAGTGTTTGCAATGCGGGAGGGCCTTGATTTAGGGGTTAATAGGTAATTTATGGGTGTAAGTGTACTTTGTGACAGTTTAGTTATGAGTTTTATGGTACAGCTTTGTAACATAAAACTCATAACTACTGACTTTAGATGGCGGTACGGATCTTGTCATTTTCGGCTGTACCACTCACTTTTGGCCTCACAGCAAAACTCTCAATACCGGCGCTATGGAAGTCCCATTGAAAAAGGACTTTTCTTAAAGTGCGGTACTGATGTTGCGTGACGGCCAAAAAAGTGTGCGGTACAGATATTCTGACAAGACTTGTAATAGCAGCGGTAGGGAAAAAGCATTGTTATGAGCCTGTTGTACTTTTAATTTGACTATTAAAGTTAGACTTTTTATCTAACAGAACTGGATGAGTAGCTCAGTTGGTAAATGCCCTGACTACAACAAAAAGCCTGTTTAAAAGATCCAAGGTCACAGGTTCAAATCCCGGCAGGGCTGTCTCAGTCCTTCAGAGGTTGATAAAAATTAAAATTGGGTAATAAGAACAACTATTACTATTCAGCTGCCGATTTGGTGAATTCCAAGAGCAAGCGCTTTGAGTCCCAGTGGGAGAAAGGCGCTATATAAATACTAGTTATTATATTATATATCAGTGGTGTATTTAGGTTTTGTGCTGCCCTAGGCACTCAAAATGTTTATTTAATGATTGTGATAGAGAATACAATTTCAAAAAACATTAAAATTTACTTTTATTATCTAATTTGCTTTATTATTTTGATCTCTTTTTTTGAAGTAAACAAATTGCACATGGGTGAGTCAATCACATGGGGCATCTATGTGCAACCAACAATCAGCAGATAATGAGCCTATCTATATATGCTTCTAGGCAAAGGATATCAAGAAAATAAAGCAAATTATATAATAGAAGTACATTTTAAAATGGTTTAAAAATACATGTTTACAATAGCTCTGGACTGGCTCTGAATATTTATTTATAATTCACCTCTCAGTGCAGCCTAAATCGCTCCTAAACCAGGATACATGATACTAGGAGATCTCACCAACACCAGGTAACTTGAAAACAGAAGATTATTATCTACTATCCATGTGAAAGGAATCGACACAGCCACTAGGGAACGGCAGTCTTTTTTTTTCCACAAGGCACCCTATCTATATTTTAAGGACATTAGATCAGCAGAAGTGGTCCCTGGTGAAGCATGGAGGAGTTCCAAGCTACTATACTAGCCCAGTTACAAGCTTTTGACAGCCTGATGAGTAACAGATTCAAAGACCTGATCGGAGAGCTTAGGGAACAAGCCACACCACTAATTCAGATAGCAGAACCGATGGTGAGTCTAGAATTGCCAATGGCTCATTCCTTATCACTATAACATCTCAAGCAAGAGCCCTTGACATACCCCGACATACAGGACTTCCAATCGAACTGAATGGAGATGGGGCGATCAAAGACCCTCACAACTGGTAGATCGGAAGTCGTGGCTACAACTGGATACCCCATAACAGAAGGAGTGAGGGACCTGCAGTTCATGGCACCCCAGCAATCACCCACCACCAAACTGCTCCCCACAGCTATAAATGTGCATTCTATGCTTGAGACCCTTGCACATGGAAGGCCAGCCGCCAAGTACCAGGAGCCATTTGCAACCAAGCAACAAGGCAGGAAAGTGAAACAGAGTCTCCTCGTGATGCTGCCAATCGGGAGGGGGCTTGGAATAGCATACACTCCTGCGGGCTCCATCACTCCTTCACCGGACACCCCAGATCTCTCTCACACCTACTTTACCATCCCGAGACCCGGCTATGACAGGTGCTACTCTGGATCTCTGGTGGTCACATCAGAGGACAGACCTACAGGTCACTGCTTGGGGATATCTTCTAAACTCACCACAGAACCATCCATTGATCGCTATTGGCACCAGTATGTAGTCCGCTTTAGAAGAGGAGTTGTCTTTTTCTTCTTAAAGAGACACTGCTGACAAATGTTTCATATCTGACTGTTCAGGCACTTTTACTGAGCTCATTCTAAAGATTGAATGTTAAGAGCTTCATCTACTACTAAAATATACAGAGTAACTGCTCATAGGGAATTTGCCTAGATGGAAGACTGATAGAATCCTATCAACCAATCGGAATTAAGGTAGGAAAAATCCTATTGGCTGATGCAATCAGCCAATAGGATTGAAGTTCAATCCTATTGGCTGATACTATCAGCCAATAGGATTGAGCTTGCATTCTATTGGCTGATTAGAACAGCCAATAGAATGCAAGATCAATCCTATTGGCTGATTGCATCAGCCAATAGGATTTTTCCTACCTTAATTCCGATTGACTGATAGGATTCTATCAGCCAATCGGAATTGAAGGGGTGCCATCTTGGATGACATCACTTAAAGGAACCTTCATTCTTCAGTCGCCGTCGGATGGAAGAGGATAGAAGATGCCGCCTGGATGAAGCCTTCTGCCCATCTGGAGGTCCTCTTCTGGCCGGATCAAATGAAGACTTCTGCCCCTCTGGACGTCCACTTGTGCCCGGCTGGGTGAAGAGGGCTCAAGGTAGGGTGATCTTCAGGGTGGGTTTTAGAGTAGGGTTGGGTGTGTGGGTGGTGGGCTTTAATGTTGGGGGGTATTGTATTTTTTTTTTACAGGTAAAAAAGCTGATTACTTTGGGGCAATGCCCCGCAAAAGGCCCTTTTAAGGGCTATTTGTAATTTAGTGTAGGGTAGGGAATTTTATTTTGGGGGGCTTTTTATTTTATTAGGGGGATTAGATTAGGTGTAATTAGTTTAAAAAATTGTAATTCATTTTTTATTTTCTGTAATTTAGTGGGGGGTTTTTGTACTTTAGTTTATTTAATTTAATTGTAATAATTGTAGGTAATTTATTTAATTAATTTAATGATAGTGTAGTTTTAGGTGTAATTGTAATTTAGGTTAGGATTTATTTTACAGGTAAATTTGTACTTATTTTAGCTAGGAAGTTATTAAATAGTTAATAACTATTTAATAACTATTCTACCTAGTTAAAATAAATACAAAGTTGCCTGTAAAATAAATATAAATCCTAAGCTAGCTACAATGTAACTATTATATTGTAGCTAGTTTAGTATTTAGTTTTAAATAGGATTAATTTAGTTAATTATAGTAAATTTATTTAGATGTATTTAAATTATATTTAAGTTAGGGGGTGTTAGGGTTAGACTTAGGTTTAGGGGTTAATACATTTATTATAGTGGCGGCGACGTTGGCGGCGGAAGATTAGGGGTTAATAAATTTAATATAGTTGCGGCGACGTTGGGGGGGCAGATTTGGGGTTAATAAATATAATGTAGGGTTCAGCGATGTTGGGGGCAGTAGATTAGGGGTTGATAGGGATAATGTAGGTGGCGGCGGTGTCCGGAGCGGCAGATTAGGGGTTAATAATATAATGTAGGTGGTGACAATGTCGGGGGCGGCAGATTAGGGGTTGATAAGTGTAAGATTAGGGGTGTTTAGACTCAGGGTTCATGTTAGGGTGTTAGGTGCAGACATAAAATGAATTTCCCCATATGAAACAATGGGGCTGCGTTAGGAGCTGAACGCTGCTTTTTTGCAGGTGTTAGGTTATTGTTTCCTATGGGGAAATCGTGCACGAGCACGTTTTGCCAGCTTACCGCTACCGTAAACAGCGCTGGTATTACAGTGAGATGTGGAGCTAAATTTTGGTCAACGCTCACTTTTCTGAGGCTAACGCCGGCTTGAAGAAAACTTGTAATACCAGCGTTGGCTTAAGTGAGCGGTAAGATAAAAAGGCTTGTTAGCACCACACAGCCTTACCGACAAAAACTTGTAATCTAGCCCATGGTTTCTCTATATAACATCATTTGTTGGCTAGCTCATTATTTAATGTATGTTAAGTGTATTGCATAATATTAAGGTTTAGGCTGTTATGTTTCCATGAGACAGTAACCTCAAGCTAAGCTCCCAGATACTATGGTTTGATATTATATGAAGTACCACCTCATGGAACCTATTTTCTAATTACCAGCTAACCTACTACAGTATGACCTGTGTGACAAGGCTGATATTACCACAACTATCACATATCCCTTCAAGCCACAGCTTTTTATATATTTGTTTCTATCTAAGGACACCCCCTTTAAAATTTTACGACATATTACCTCGATTTAGCTCTGACAATACTCACTACTACGCCCCGCCCCCTCCTTAAACTTTACTCTCCCCTTTACTAAAAGCGGCTTTTGCCTGCTGAATTACCCTAATTATCTCCCAAACCAGATTGCTACACATTCACACCTGTAGGTGCGCACATCATTTACTTAAGTCTTCGCCTCCTACTTACTAGATGTGATTGCTTAATTAGACTTAAATTTCTATATGCCACATGTACCACTTTGAGGCTCTTCAAATCAAGGCATCTACACTATATAATGATTTCTAATGTTACATAGAATTTGGTTCATATAAAAAAAAGAGGTTCCAAATATGTATATACAGTTTACCTGTTTTTGTTACGTCTATAGCTTTCTCCTTAGAAGACATTGAATTACGGAAGAAAATTTGTTATATGCTACTGTCACTTTTCAATGACTTATGAGAGTCAGTATTTCTCTTATGTAAACTGAATATTTGCTGTCATTTTGGGTACCAACCTCAATAATGTTTAATTATAACAATAATTTTATAATGTTTAATTAAAAATGCATGTTTAGTTGAAATCATGAAAGAACAAATTTTGGTTTCATGTCTATTTAAAGAAAACTATTGATTTACAAATTTCACATACATTTTTGATTTTACTAAAATTTGTCTAATTAATACTATTTTGCATTTTTCTTTGTTCTCATGCAATCTTGATTGGTAAAACAAGAGGGTAATCTTAGGAACAATAACGTTGCTGATACAGAACATGGTTAGAAGATGATACTTGCCTATACATTTATATACTATCTGATGATGTTAATCCATGCAATTCTAATATATTTTCCATTTTAATCCTAATATTGATGATTCTTCTTTCGATTGTTAATTTTTTATGAAATGCAGGATTGGTTTCTCATAAAGATTTTTTTAATTAATTCTTCACCATGACTAGTTTTTCATTATTGGTGTGAAAATTTTATCCACGAATTAAAAAGTTAAATACTGATTTTTTTTTTAAAAAAAGGGCATACTTAGAAGCATACATTAATGCTTTACACATAAATATATGGATAGAAATAAAAAAAATGGTAACAGGAAATTATTACAAATTTGCTCATACTTACCTTACCCATATATGAATCCTGAAAGTTACATTTTGACTAGTGTCCATTTAAGCTATAATAACCTAGCTTAAACAGAAAAAATTTAAAGTTTCAAAATAGACATTTTAATTGTTTCAAAGATGACACAATTAAAATACTTATAGGTCCGCAGCAGTCTTTTAATGAAGTGGTTATACTCTGGCTCCCTTCTTTTTAAATCGCTATATTTTCAAAGGCACTGATGTCTCGTTTGTTTGACATTAGAGACATCTCGTAAATAATCTTATCTCTACAATGTTGTTTCAAAGCTCGAACTCCTCCAATTTTTTTTGAGAAATATCTATCCATACCGTATACTAAAATGATTAATTCACCAGCTGTAAATGGCTCTGGTCGAGACATGTTTGACGCAGATTTAAATTAAATTGTCACGTGTCACCAAATAACAGTCTCACGTGATTAATGTTTTCTGTTTTATATCAGAGCATATATTATTTTTAATTTTATAAATACGGATTTATTTTGCATTTTTTAAAGATGCTTTTTTAAATTGTTTAATTTTTTTTTACTCGTTTGAAATTTACTAATCCATTTATCACAATTAATATTTATTAGAAGTTTGCATGATTAGTTTTAGGTAGTATTATTGTTCCTTCTAATGTTATTGTTGTAATCTATCTTTCAATGAATATCAATAGTTTAAAGGGGGAACATTAAGCTTAGTATAGTATAGTTAGTATAGCTAATGGACATGATTAAAAACATTATTCAATAAGCTCTACTTCCATATTGGACCACAAGCGAAAGTCACACCTTCTATTCTCGTTTTGTAATAGATGATTACTCTAAAGTATATAATACAATATAAAAAATGTGTGGGGGGAATTAAATTAATTATGCATTAAAAAGTATATATAAAGTTTTATTTTTATAAATGCTTCATTTATGAAAAATACATATGGTATTTGTAAAAAATAAAATAAGATAGATGTAATAATACTATAATTTATTATTGAACTTTGAACAAATAAATAGACTTTTAATAATTCAAACAATATTCAGTCATCAAAATAATTTTCAGAAACCCTGTCCCTAGTTGCAATTCCATGTTTGTTTGGCACTTCAATACAAATGTCATCAAGGAATTCTTCCATATGTTTTGGTGTTTCATCTTCAATTTCACATCCTCTCCTAATGGCTATGTTATGCAGTATACAGCAAACAAGATCATTTGGGCCACTTTCTCTGGTGCATACTGCATCACACCTCCTGAGTGATCTAGACAACTAAATCACATTTTTAGTAATCCAAATGTCCTCTCAATTATGCTTCTTGTGCTTCTATTTGTTGTCTACCTGGAGGATTCAGATATGGAGTAAGTAACCATTCTGATAATGGGTATCCTGCATCCCCTGTAAGATAAAACAAAAATATCTTTATTTGACAGAAAAATAAAAATTATACATTCAAGAAATAAAAAAAGCAAAAAAGTGTTAAACTAATTTGACATTTAGTTCCAATATTTAATTAGATTGATTCCCTTCTTAGCCATTGTTGAAAGGTTTATCTAGGTAAGCTAAAAAGCATCAAACAAAATCGGTTTATAGCTGCTGATTGTTTGATAAATATATATACATGTTCTCTTTGGCTCATCCATGTGTTCCTTTAGAAACCTGTAGTGCATTGCTGTTCCTTAAATAAAGGATAACAAGATAATGAAGCAAATATGACAATATAATTAAGAATACTTTTTAAAACCAATATTTATGTTAAATAAAAATCATGTTTCATTTTTTATTTGTGGATGATGAAATTCACAGACAAATGCACTACACTGGGATCTGACTAGCTATTTTACTTATATGCAACTAAAAAAAAGTATACTTCAATAGATGTTACTAACTGAATCATGCTAATGAGATTACAGAGTGAAAGTGCTAAATTAAATCAATCCCTACAAGGGTACTGTCTGCATAAGGTTATACAATGTAAAATCAACTTTGTTGAAAGTATTTTCATATAAACAAGTAGGCAGTGAAAAACTGTGATAAAGAGATAATCTACGTCTACCTGTTAAGTCAAATTATTTTTTTGATTACATTGCCCCTTTTTCAGATTTTATTTTTTTAATTACAGATTTTAGAATAGAAGTAATTTACCATTTTTCACATCAATTCATGACAAAGTAGGCAAATGTAATTTTTTTAAATTAATTATTTTGTTGCAATAGCTTACCTAACAACCATCTCTCAGGCATATCTTTGTTCTCAAATTTACGGTACAATTCAGTCTGCTGAAGAATGTATGAGTCATGACAAGACCCAGGAAAATTGGAACGTAAGCTTATAATTTTCATATTGGGGTCACATACCATCTGGACATTTAAAGAGTGATAATGCTTTCTGTTCCTAAACACCTCTTCAGGTTCACATATTCAATGAATAATTGCGAGCTCTTTGGCAAGCGAGGTCTTTTTTGTGGAAAAAACACGTCAGATTGAGTAGTAGCGGACAGGTACGCTCGCAAGTAAGAAACTGCAGATTTATGCATGATTGACTGCTTAGTACATGTGAATTGTGATCCGTGCGTGGATAAAGATGAAAAATTTGACACGAAAAGCAAACTGACTGCTTAGTACATAGAGCTCTTTGACATTTTAAATAAAAATTGTCATTATTATTAGTCATATTACTATTTATATGACACATTTCTAATCCAAGATCACCGCAATCATATGAACTGTTTCACACACACACATACATATAAATATATATATATATATATATATATATATATATATATATATATATATATATATATATATAAATGTTTTATAAGCACAACTCATATGAGCAATTTTAATCAAGAAAACTTTATATGGACTTAGATAAGGATAAGCATAGTCTGGGTTAATACAGACCATAAAAGAATAGTCATGTTTTAGACACTGGTATTGGAAACAAAGAAATATAGAGGCTAGTTAGGGCCTTGACCTGTTCTACATAACATTAAACCTGATCTACATGACAATAATGCAAACCTACCATGCCAATTGTTTTATCATCTAAGAAAATATACAAGTTGTAAGATCTTATGTTTTCTGTGATACTTCTTGTTTTCTCAATTGAATCAATATTTCTGCTCTCTATATAGTTAGAATTGTATTACTCTCTTAAAAAAGCAGTCCCCTGATCTCACTTTGTATTTGGGAACATGCTTGTCTGTTGTTGAAAAGTACTTATCTCAACAAGAAATTTGGAAGCAGAAAAGCTGCTCAGATGCCCCTTAGTTTTTACAGTTAAAAAACAGATTGTTAATCACCTCAAGACAAATCCTATATTATAAAAGACAAGAGTTTGTCTGAAGCCGTCATGCGCAGTTCAGACAAACACTTGGCCTTAGACAGCAGCTGATCGCACGCGCACCTACCCGACAGCTGCGCGAGGACCCGGCAAGTGGAGGAGAGAGGGCTGATCGCACGCGCAGGGGTGAATGACAGCAGCGCGAGGACCCGGCAAGTGGAGGAGGAGAGGGCTGATCGCAGGAGAGAGAGAGAGAGAGAGAGAGATAGATTAAATATAACACAACACGGCCCGTGTGAACGGGCTTTAGGACTAGTTATTAATATGTAAATAAATGCTAAGTTTGGTAAATATTGTTTATAATTGTTGTAGTTCTTAAAAGAGTCAAAGAACTTATCTCTTTTACCAATAAAATCATCACAGTACTAATTACCTTTCCCTCCTCACTATGGTTAGTGTTCCTTTTAAGTAAATTTTATGTCAATTTGTAATAGTTGCACAGTTTGTCAAGATGATTAATAGGTCAATAAAGAGATTTAGAGAGATGTTAGCTATGATTAAGTAATACATCTATGACTGCTTGAACTTGGCACTGCCTACAATTTGAATGGACTAGTTCTCACTAAAACTGTAGTTAAAATACTTCAAGAAAAAAAAACTATAAATTTAGGGATCTCCCCTAATAGCCACCTGAAGTATCATATTTTTTTTTTTACAAACTGGAAATTGATTTAAAATGGCATGGTCATTGCTGCTATAAAAAATGGATGGTCCAAAGTTTGTTTATTCACTATCTTTGAATATTCTTTAAAGCAGTTTATTTATTTTGAAGTTAACATTGTTTTAAGGAAACTTTAGCATGTATACATAAAAACAGATATATGTATTGTTATATAATGATTTTATATATGCAGTGGCTGCAGGGTAAAACTAAGTTATTGATGATGCATGTTTCAGATTTGAAATATTAAAGTGACAAACTGAAACACATTGTGATCATAGTTTGATAAACAAGAGTCAAATGAGTAGAACATTAATAAATAAACAAAATGAGCTTTACATAGTCTATTAAGGAACCATTAGTTGGCTGGGTGGTAATACCCAACTTCCCCAAGTGCCCCTTTATTTCAGTTTATTTCCATTTGTTTTTACCAACCATTCATAATATTGCATGTCCCAATGTAGTACTAGAAAATGTGCTGCTTTAATTTTCTGTTTGTTAGCCTTATATGTATTTTTTCTTCTTCTAATTTTTAGTATTTAGGGGAGCTTAGGGCAATTTGTATAAATGCTTTACTTCATAAATTAAGACCATAATTCTAATTTCAATTGTAGCCCTCAGGCTGTACAAGTTGAGAGAAAGGAATGCACATGACATGTATGAACTAATTAAAGCCACTACTTAACCTCTAAGAAAAGAAATAAATTACTTTAAATACAACAAAATTACTTATAGTTATATGTTATTTATAATTAGTGATGTCGCGAACATAAAAATTTCGGTTCGCGAACGGAGGACTCGAACTTCCGGTATTGAACCGCGCGAACCGCCATTGACTTCAATAGGCAGGCGAACTTTAAAACCTACAAGGACTCTTTCTGGCCACAATAGTGATGGAAAAGTTGTTTCAAGGGGACTAACACCTGGACTGTGGCATGCTGGAGGGGGATCCCTGGCAAAACTCCCATGGAAAATTACATTGTTTATGCAGAGTCTGCTTTTAACCCATAAAGGGCCTAAATCACCTAACATTCCCAAATTGTTTGCAATAACGTGCTTTAAAACATCAGTTATGATGTCGTATCTATCAGGTAGTGTAAGGGTTACGGCCGCATCACAGTGACAGAGCAAACTCCAAGTGTACGCACCACAATCAACCGCAAACAGTCCACTTGCAGAACCACGAGATAGATAGATTTGATAGATAGATACATAGATTACATAGCTCAATCGATGCAATATACATATGATCGATACACTGTACATAGCTCAATAGATGCAATATACATTTGATAGATACGAATTACATTGATCAATAGATGCAATATACATTTGATAGATACGAATGTTATCGAATCAAAGATGCAATATACATTTTATAGATACGAATGACATCACCCAAAATATGTAATATACATTTTATAGATACGAATTACATTGATCAATAGATGCAATCTACATTTGATCGATACGTTTGATAGTTCGATCGATTTGATATGTAAATAAATCGATTTGAAATATATATAATTTCCCTGACAGAGTATAACAATAAGACATGTGGTCTGTGACCCGTGGTGTGTTAAGTAGTACTATTCTTAACATTTTACTACAACCTGTTACTCCCCCTATCGGATGAGGTCTATATGGCCTTCATTTTTGGAACCGGGAGATGGAAGAAGATGATTGTTCTGTCCTCCTACTTCAAATTTGTCAGAAACACAAGTGGCTGTCTCAAAACAGTCCGGACAGAAGATAGATCGATCGATAGGATAGATAGATATACATAAATTGATAGTTAGATAGAATTGATAGAAGAGAAATAGATGGAATTTTTAGATATATAATTACCCTGATAAAGTCTAATAATTAAACATGCGGTCTTGGACCCAACTAGGTTGTGTTAAGTAGTACTATTCTTCGCACTTTCAGCCCTGTAACTCCCCCTATTGGTGGAGGTCTATATGGCGGTTATGATTACCCTGACAAAGTGTAACAACAAGACACGCTGTCTGGGACCCATGGTAATTTTGTTGTGTTAAGTAAAACTTTTCTTATCACTTGAATCCCTCTTACCCCCCCCCCCCTTTTTTTGGAGCTCTATATGGCCTGCATGATTAGCCTGACAAAGTTTAACAAGAAAACATCTGGTCTGGGACCCATGGTAATTAGGTTGTGTTTAAGTAGTACTATTCTTAGAACTGTAATCCCTGTTACTCCCCCTATCAAGGGAGGTCTATATGGCCTGCATGATTACCCTGACAAAGTATAACAACAAGACACACGGTGTTGGGCCCATGGTAACTAGCTTGTGTTAATTAGTACTTTTCTTAGCACTTTAATCCCTGTTACCCCCCCTATCGGGGGAGGTCTATATGGCCTGCCTGATTACCCTGAAAAAATATAATAATAAGACATGCGGTCTGGGACCCATTTTAACTAGGTTGTGTTTTAAGTATGGATGATTACCCATACAAAATATAATAATAAGACATCTGCTCTGGGTCTGTGACCAATGGTAACTATGTTGTGTTAATTAGTAATGTCCTTAGCATTTTAATAGCTGTTACTCATACTCACCCTATCGGTGGAGGTCTATATGGCCTGCATGATTACCCTTACAAAATATAATAACAAAACATGCGGTCTGGGACCCATGGTAACTAGTTTGTGTTAAGTAGTAATTTCCTTTGCAATTTAATACCTGTTAGGGGAGGTCTATATGGCCTGCATGATTACCCTTGGATTGGTGGCACTAATTGGCTAGTTTGTGCCTGGCACACAGGCTGGCAGGCAGGAGGAAACTGCAATTCAATGGCACTAGGAGACTGAATATTTGCAGTCCAAAAAATTATGGCCTAGATTTAGAGTTCGGCGGTAGCCGTGAAAACCAGCGTTAGAGGCTCCTAACGCTGGTTTTAGGCTACCGCCGGTATTTGGAGTCAGTGATTAAAGGGTCTAACGCTCACTTTTCAGCCGCGACTTTTCCATACCGCAGATCCCCTTACGTCAATTGCGTATCCTATCTTTTCAATGTGATCTTCCTAACGCCGGTATTTAGAGTCGTTTCTGAAGTGAGCGTTAGAGCTCTAACGACAAAACTCCAGCCGCAGGAAAAAAGCAGGCGTTAAGAGCTTTCTGGGCTAACGCCGGTTCATAAAGCTCTTAACTACTGTGCTCTAAAGTACACTAACACCCATAAACTACCTATGTACCCCTAAACCGAGGTCCCCCCACATCGTCGCAACTCGATTAAATTTTTTTAACCCCTAATCTGCCGACCGCCACCTATGTTATACTTATGTACCCCTAATCTGCTGCCCCTAACCCTGCCGACCCCTGTATTATATTTATTAACCCCTAACCTGCCCCCCACAACGTCGCCGCAAGCTACTTACAATAATTAACCCCTAATCTGCCGACCGCAAAGCGCCGCCACCTACGTTATCCTTATGTACCCCTAATTTGCTGCCCCTAACACCGCCGACCCCTGTATTATATTTATTAACCCCTAATCTGCCCCCCCTCAACCTCGCCGCCAGCTACCTACAATAATTAACCCCTAATCTGCCGAGCGGACCTGAGCGCTACTATAATAAAGTTATTAACCCCTAATCCGCCTCACTAACCCTATCATAAATAGTATTAACCCCTAATCTGCCCTCCCTAACATCGCTGACACCAGCCAATCAGAATCAAGTTCAATCCGATTGGCTGATCCAATCAGCCAATCAGATTGAGCTCGCATTCTATTGGCTGATCGGAACAGCCAATAGAATGCAAGCTCAATCTGATTGGCTGATTGGATCAGCCAATAGGATTGAACTTGATTCTGATTGGCTGATTCCATCAGCCAATCAGAATATTCCTACCTTAATTCCGATTGGCTGATAGAATCCTATCAGCCAATCGGAATTCGAGGGACGCCATCTTGGATGACGTCCCTTAAAGGAACCGTCATTCGTCGGGAGACGCCGGAAGAAGAGGATGGATCCGCGTCGGCTGATTCAAGATGGACCCGCTCCGCACCGGATGGAAGAAGATCGAAGATGCCGCTTGGAGAATATGTTTGCCGGTCCGGATGTCCTCTTCTTGCCGGATAGGAGGAAGACTTTGGAGCCTCTTCTGGACCTCTTCAGCACCGGATGCCAGGACGGATCGGTGATACCTGGATGGTGAAGACAAGGTAGGAAGATCTTCAGGGGCTTAGTGTTAGGTTTATTTAAGGGGGGGTTGGGTTAGATTAGGGGTATGTGGGTGGTGGGTTGTAATGTTGGGGGGGGGTATTGTATGTTTTTTTTTACAGGCAAAAGAGCTGATTTTCTTGGGGCATGCCCCGCAAAGGGCCCTGTTCAGGGCTGGTAAGGTAAAAGAGCTTTTAACTCTATTAATTTAGAATAGGGTAGGGCATTTTTTTATTTTGGGGGTCTTTGTTATTTTATTAGGGGGGCTTAGAGTAGGTGTAATTAGTTTAAAATTGTTGTAATATTTTTCTTATGTTTGTAAATATTTTTTTATTTTTTGTAACTTAGTTCTTTTTTATTTTTTGTACTTTAGTTAGTTTATGTAATTGTAGTTATTTGTAGCAATTGTATTTAATTAATTTAATGATAGTGTAGTGTTAGGTTTAATTATAACTTAGGTTAGGATTTATTTTACAGGTAATTTTGTTATTATTTTAACTAGGTAACTATTAAATAGTTCTTAACTATTTAATAGCTATTGTACCTGGTTAAAATAATTACCAAGTTGCCTGTAAAATAAATATTAATCCTAAAATAGCTACAATATAATTATAATTTATATTGTAGCTATATTAGGATGTATTTTACAGGTAAGTATTTAGCTTTAAATAGGAATAATTTATTTAATAAGAGTTAATTAATTTCGTTAGATTTAAATTATATTTAAGTTAGGGGGGGTGTTAGTGTTAGGGTTAGACTTAGCTTTAGGGGTTAATCCATTTATTATAGTAGCGATGAGCTCCGGTCGTCAGATTAGGGGTTAATAATTGAAGTTAGGTGTCGGCGATGTTAGGGAGGGCAGATTAGGGGTTAATACTATTTATTATAGGGTTAGTGAGGCGGATTAGGGGTTAATAACTTTATTATAGTAGCGCTCAGGTCCGCTCGGCAGATTAGGGGTTAATTATTGTAAGTAGCTGGCGGCGACGTTGTGGGGGGCAGGTTAGGGGTTAATAAATATAATATAGGGGTCGGCGGTGTTAGGGGCAGCAGATTAGGGGTACATAGGGATAATGTAAGTAGCGGCGGTTTACGGAGCGGCAGATTAGGGGTTAATAATAATATGCAGGGGTCAGCAATAGCGGGGGCGGCAGAATAGGGGTTAATAAGTGTAAGGTTAGGGGTGTTTAGACTCGGGGTACATGTTAGAGTGTTAGGTGCAGACGTAGGAAGTGTTTCCCACATGTAAACAATGTCGCTGCGTTAGGAGCTGAACGCTGCTTTTTTGCAGGTGTTAGGTTTTTTTTTCAGCTCAAACAGCCCCATTGTTTCCTATGGGAGAATCGTGCACGAGCACGTTTTTGAGGCTGGCCGCGTCCGTAAGCAACTCTGGTATCGAGAGTTGCATTTGCGGTAAAAATGCTCTACGCTCCTTTTTTGGAGCCTAACGCAGCATTTTTTTGAACTCTCGATACCAGAGTTAATTTTATGGTGCGGCCAGAAAAAAGCCCGCGTAGCGTTAACAGCCCATCTACCGCCAAACTCCAAATCTAGGCCTATGATTTTTAATTTTTTATATACTGTTACAAGAATTATGATTGGTGCCACTAATTGGCTAGTTGGGCCTGGAAAACACGCTGGCAGGCAGTAGAAAAGTGCAATTCAATGGCACGAGCAAACTGATGAATCACAAGCGATCAATTTGGAATTTTAAAAATTAACAATACTGTTACAACAACTAGGATTGGTGGCACTAATTGGCTAGTGTGGGCCTGACACACAGTCTGGCAGGCAGGAGGAAAAGGCAATTCAATCGCACTAGGAGACTGAATATTTTCAGTCCAAAAAATTATGATTTAAATTTTTTTATATACTGTTACAAGAATTATGATTGGTGCCACTAATTGGCTAGTTGGGCCTGGAATACACGCTGGCAGGCAGGAGGAAAGTGCAATTCAATGGCACGAGCAAACTGATGGATCACAAGCGAACAATTTGGAATTTTAAAGATTAACAATACTGTTACAACAACTAGGATTGGTGGCACTAAGTGGCTAGTTTGGGCCTGGCACACAGGCTGGCAGGCAGGAGGAAAATGCAATTCAATGGCACTAGGAGACTGAATATTTGCAGTCCACAAAATTATGATTTTAAATGTTTTATATACTGTTACAAGAATTATGATTGGTGCCACTAATTGGCTAGTTGGGCCTGGAAAACACGCTGGCAGGCAGGAGGAAAGTGCAATTCAATGGCACGAGCAAACTGATGAATCACAAGAGAACAATTTTGAATTTTAAAGATTAACAATACTGTTACAACAACTAGGATTGGTGGCACTAAGTGGCTAGTTTGGGCCTGGCACACAGGCTGCCAGGCAGGAGGAAAATGCAATTCAATGGCACTAGGAGACTGAATATTTGCAGTCCAAAAAATTATGATTTTAATTTTTTTATATACTGTTACAAGAATTATGATTGGTGCCACTAATTGGCTAGTTGGGCCTGGAAAGCACGCTGGCAGGCAGGAGGAAAGTGCAATTCAATGGCACGAGCAAACTGATGAATCACAAGAGAACAATTTTGAATTTTAAAGATTAACAATACTGTTACAACAACTAGGATTTGTGGCACTAAGTGGCTAGTTTGGGCCTGGCACACAGGCTGCCAGGCAGGAGGAAAATGCAATTCAATGGCACTAGGAGACTGAATATTTGCAGTCCAAAAAATTATGATTTTAAATTTTTTATATACTGTTACAAGAATTATGATTGGTGCCACTAATTGGCTAGTTGGGCCTGGAAAACACGCTGGCAGGCAGGAGGAAAGTGCAATTCAATGGCACGAGCAAACTGATGAATCACAAGCAATCAATTTGGAATTTTAAAGATTAACAATACTTTTACAACAACTAGGATTGGTGGCACTAATTGGCTAGTTTGTGCCTGGCACACAGGCTGGCACTCAGGAGGAAACTGCAATTCAATGGCACTAGGAGACTGAATATTTGCAGTCCAAAAAATTATCGCCTAGATTTAGAGTTCTGCGGCCAAAGGGGTGCGTAGCTAACGCTGGCTTTTTTCTGGCCGCACCTTTTAAATACCGCTGGTATTGAGAGTTCACAGAATGGCTGCGTTAGGCTCCAAAAAAGTAGCGTAGAGCATATTTAACGCAACTTCAACTCTCGATACCAGCGGTGCTTACGGACGCGGCCAGCTTCAAAAACGTGCTTGTGCACGATTCCCCCATAGGAAACAATGGGGCTGTTTGAGCTGAAAAAACACCTGCAAAAAAGCCGCGTTCAGCTCCTAACGCAGCCCCATTGTTTGCTATGGGGAAACACTTCCTACGTCTGCACCTAACACTCTAACATGTACCCCGAGTATAAACACCCCTAACCTTACACTTATTAACCCCTATTCTGCCGCCCCCGCTATCGCTGACCCCTGCATATTATTATTAACCCCTAATCTGCCGCTCCGTAAACCGCCGCTACTTACATTATCCCTATGTAACCCTAATCTGCTGCCCCTAACACCGCCGACCCCTATATTATATTTATTAACCCCTAATCTGCCCCCCAAAACGTCGCCTCCACCTGCCTACACTTATTAACCCCTAATCTGCCGAGCGGACCGCACCGCTATTATAATAAAGTTATTAACCCCTAATCTGCCTCACTAACCCTATAATAAATAGTATTAACCCCTAATCTGCCCTCCCTAACATCGCTGACACCTAACTTCAAACATTAACCCCTAATCTGCCGACTGGAGCTCACCGCTATTCTAATAAATGTATTAACCCCTAAAGCTAAGTCTAACCCTAACACTAACACCCCCCTAAATTAAATATAATTTAAATCTAACAAAATTAATTAACTCTTATTAAATAAATTATTCCTATTTAAAGCTAAATACTTACCTGTAAAATAAACCCTAATATAGCTACAATATAAATTATAATTATATTATAGCTATTTTAGGATTAATATTTATTTTACAGGTAACTTTGTATTTATTTTAACCAGGTACAATAGCTATTAAATAGTTAAGAACTATTTAATAGCTAAAATAGTTAAAATAATTACAAATTTACCTGTAAAATAAATCCTAACCTAAGTTACAATTAAACCTAACACTACACTATCAATAAATACATTAAATACAATATCTACAAATAAATACAATGAAATAAACTAACTAAAGTAGAAAAAATAAAAAAGAACTAAGTTACAAAAAATAAAAAAATATTTACAAACATCAGAAAAATATTACAACAATTTTAAACTAATTACACCTACTCTAAGCCCCCTAATAAAATAACAAAGACCCCCAAAATAAAAAAATGCCCTACCCTATTCTAAATTACAAAAGTTCAAAGTTCTTTTCCCTTACCAGCCCTGAACAGGGCCCTTTGCGGGGCATGCCCCAAAGAATTCAGCTCTTTTGCCTGTAAAAAAAAACACATACAATACCCCCCCCAACATTACAACCCACCACCCACATACCCCTAATCTAACCCAAACCCCCCTTAAATAAACCTAACACTAAGCCCCTGAAGATCTTCCTACCTTATCTTCACCATACCAGGTTCACCGATCGATCCAGAAGAGCTCCTCCGATGTCTTGATCCAAGCCCAAGCGGGGGGGCTGAAGATGTCCATGATCCGGATGAAGTCTTCATCCAAGCGGGAGCTGAAGAGGTCCATGATCCGGCTGAAGTCTTCATCCAAGCGGGAGCTGAAGAGGTCCATGATCCGGCTGAAGTCTTCTATCAACGGCATCTTCAATCTTCTTTCTTCCGGATCCATGTTCATCCCGCCGACGCGGAACATCCATCTTCACCGACGACTTCCCGATTAATGAAGGTTCCTTTAAGGGACGTCATCCAAGATGGCGTCCCTCGAATTTCGATTGGCTGATAGGATTCTATCAGCCAATCGGAATTAAGGTAGGAAAATTCTGATTGGCTGATGGAATCAGCCAATCAGAATCAAGTTCAATCCGATTGGCTGATTCAATCAGCCAATCAGATTGAGCTCGCATTCTATTGGCTGTTCCGATCAGCCAATAGAATGCGAGCTCAATCTGATTGGCTGATTGAATCAGCCAATCGGATTGAACTTGATTCTGATTGGCTGATTCCATGCCCAGCAAAGTGCCCTGTTCAGGGCTGTAAGGTAAAAGAGCTTGAACTTTTGTAATTTAGAATAGGGTAGGGCATTTTTTTATTTTGGGGGGCTTTGTTATTTTATTAGGGGGCTTAGAGTAGGTGTAATTAGTTTAAAATTGTTGTAATTTTTTTCTTATGTTTGTAAATATTTTTTTATATTTTGTAACTTAGTTCTTTTTTATTTTTTGTACTTTAGTTAGTTTATTTAATTGTATTTATTTGTAGGAATTGTATTTAATTTATTTATTGATAGTGTAGTGTTAGGTTTAATTGTAGATAATTGTAGGTAGATTATTTAATTAATTTATTGATAGTGTAGTGTTAGGTTTAATTGTAATTTAGGTTAGGATTTATTTTACAGGTAATTTTGTAATTATTTTAACTATTTTAGCTATTAAATAGTTCTTAACTATTTAATAGCTATTGTACCTGGTTAAAATAAATACAAAGTTACCTGTAAAATAAATATAAATCCTAAAATAGCTATAATATAATTATAATTTATGTTGTAGCTATATTAGGGTTTATTTTACAGGTAAGTATTTAGATTTAAATAGGAATAATTTATTTAATAAGAGTTAATTTATTTCGTTAGAATAAAATTATATTTAACTTAGGGGGGTGTTAGGGTTAGGGTTAAAATTAGCTTTGGGGGTTAAAAAATTTATTAAAGTAGCGGTGAGCTCCGATCGACAGATTAGGGGTTAAGACTTGAATTTAGGTGTCGGCGATGTTAGCGAGGGCAGATTAGGGGTTAATAATATTTATTATAGGGTTATTGAGGCGGGAGTGAGGCGGGTTAGGGATTAATAACTTTATTATAGTAGCGGTGCGGTCCGCTCGGCAGATTAGGGGTTAATAAGTGTAGGCAGGTGGAGGCGACGTTGAGGGGGGCAGATTAGGGGTTAATAAATATAATACAGGGGTCGGCGGTGTTAGGGGCAGCAGATTAGTGGTACATAGATATAATGTACCTGGCGGCGGCGTGCGGACGGCAGTTTAGGGGTTAATAAGTGTAGGTAGCTGGCGGCGACGTTGTGGGGGGCAGATTAGGGGTTAATAAATATAATATAGGGGTCGGCGGTGTTAGGGGCAGCAGATTAGGGGTACATAGGGATAACGTAGTTGGCGGCAGTGTACGGAGCGGAAGATTAGGGGTTAAAAAATTTTTATAGAGTGGCGGCGATGTGGGGGGGGCCTCAGTTTAGGGGTACATAGGTAGTTTATGGGTGTTAGTGTACTTTAGAGCACAGTAGTTAAGAGCTTTATAAAACGGCGTTAGCCCAGAAAGCTCTTAACTACTGACTTTTTTCTGCGGCTGGAGTTTTGTCGTTAGATTTCTAACGCTCACTTCAGCCACGACTCTAAATACCGGCGTTAGAAATATCCCATTGAAAAGATAGGATACGCAATTAACGTAAGGGGATCTGCGGTATGGAAAAGTCGCGGCTGGAAAGTGAGCGTTAGACCCTTTACTGACTGACTCCAAATACCGGCGGTAGCCTAAAACCAGCGTTAGGAGCCTCTAATGCTGGTTTTGACGGCTACCGCCAAACTCTAAATCTAGGCCTATGATTTTTAATTTTTTATATACTGTTACAAGAATTATGATTGGTGCCACTAATTGGCTAGTTGGGCCTGGCACACAGGCTGGCAGATATGAGTCGTGGCTGGTAGGTAGGGCAGCAATTTAACACAGTATGCTGTGTAAGTGACAAAAACACAGGCCTGATAGAAAATTAAGTTAGATTACACTAGCAAAATAACTTAAAATTTTATATTTTAATATTAAAATAATGTTAAGAAGTGCAATGCACATATGAGTGGTCGCATTGTCTGGCTGCTACGTAGGGCAGCAATTAACAACAGTATGCTGTGTACGTCAGATAGACAGTTAGAAACAGGCCTGATAGAAAATAAAATTAGATTACACTAGCATAATGATTTAAAGATTTTTTGGGGGAATTTAAAGAAAAAGGTTAAGCACATACATATGAGTCGTGGCTGATAGCCTTGGAAGGGCAGCTATTAAAAACAGTAGGCTCTGTAAGTCAGATACATACACGCCTGATAGAAAATACTATTAGATTACACTAGAAAAATTATTTAAATTTTTTTGGGGGGGGGGATTAAAAAAAGGTTAAACACATATGAGTCGTGGCTCATAGACTAGGGAGGGCAGCAAGTAAACACAGTAGGCTCTGTATGTCAGCAAAACACACAGGCCTGATAGAAAATTATATTAGATTACACTATCAAAAAAATTTAAACTTTTTTTTTTTTTTATATTAAGGTGAAGAAGATATGAGTGGTGGCTGCCTGGCACAGACCAATTAACCAAAAGACTGAAAAAAATGAGGTATATTAATGCTGTGTGAGCCTGACAGACACAGGCCTGATAGAAAATGTAATTAGATTACACCATTATTTAATTTTTTTTTTTTTAAATTTAAAATAATGTTATAAATGGATATTAACACTGGTGGCTGGCACAGAGCAATGAACCAGAGTATATGCTGTGTGACACAGGCCTGATAGAAAATGAAAAAAAATTACACTAGCAAAATAATTAACATTTTTGGTTGGTTAAATTTAAACTAATGTTGTTAGGCAGATATCAGTGGTGGCAGTAATCACAGCATATGCTGTGAGCCTTAAACACACAGGCTGAAAGCCAGGCAAATGATAATAAAAATACGAAAAAAAAAAAAAAAAACTGCTCAAATTATAGCCCTAAAAAGGGCTTCTTGGGGTGCTGTCCTTGCAGCAGAGATGAGTGGAGTCCTTCTGGACTGTAGTGGACACTAAATACACTAGCCTAGCTATGTATTTCCCTATAATGTCAGCAGCACAAACACAACACGTCCTCTCAATAAGAAAGCAAGGTCGTTATGAGTCTAAAATGGCGGCTTCCGAGTAGCTGGGAGGGTCTGTGAGGGAGTGTCTGATGTTCATTGGCTCTAATGTGTCAGAAGGCTGTGACATACAGGGTCAAAGTTTCCTCAATGATGACACATAGGGGGCGGATCGAACATCGCATGTGTTCGCCCGCAGCCACGAACGCGAACTAGCTATGTTCGCTGTGAACCGTTCGCGGGCGAACAGTTCGGGACATCACTATTTATAATGTGTTTATATTATTATTATTATTATTTACTTATACAGCACCAACTTATTACTCAAAACTGGGTATACTAATTACAGTGAGCAATAGACAATCATAATGTTGACAACCCTGCAATGAGTTATTGGGAGCAATTTATAAAGCTGCAAGATGCAGCTTAAGAAGCCAATAGTTAAGAAACAGGGGTCATCAGACCTCTGCTTCCTAACCTGCACGCCAGCTCTCAGTAGCGGACTAAAATCACCCTGAACAAGTCCGACTGGGGTGATTGACAGCCTCTGCTGGTGCGTAATTGGCTTGTGCAATGATAAATGCTGGTCACAATACCAGGTGGACAGGTTTGCTGGAGCGAGCATTGTCCGCCCCGGTGCTTCTTAAATGTCGGCCATTATCTGCTATAAAACACTTATGCATGAGATTATCTATGGGCCTGGCAGACCTGTTCATTTTAATTCTAAAGGAAGAACATGTGGAAAGTAAATAATCAAATGCATGAGAAATAGAGGAACATGCTATTGTCATTTGTATGTATGACAAATATGTTTTTAAGGAACAATAAAATCTCTGAAATCTGGATGCAAGCCTTACCAAGCAAGACAAGTCAAGACAAGGCAGTTGTAGAAAAGTCTTGCAGACCGGAACTAGAGTAAATAATGAATGAGACAGAGATAGGGAAGTATGGATGAGAGCGTATTTATTAACAAGGACTGAGTTATAGGAAAGGGCAGCACTGTTGAGGGCTTTGTATGTTAGGTCAATTTGAATTTTATCATTGAGGCTAATGGAAGCTAATAGAGGGACTGGCAAAATGATGGAGCAGTGGAGTTATGCCTAAGGTAGATGAGTCTGGCAGTGACCTTCATAATAGATTGCACTGCAAAAAGATGGCAGTTGGATTAGGGTCTTAGTTGCCTCTTATATGTTGAAGGAATTAATTTTGGAGGTGTAAACATTAGAATTTAGCCAAGGGAAAAGTTTTATTTTGTTAACTATAGATATGTTTAGTTTTGAGGGAGAGACAGAATATTTGTGTAATTAAGAGTTAAAAGAAGCTTAACAGGAGGGTAGCAGTTGTGATGACATAATATCATAGGTACAAATAGTAAGATGGGAGAACAATAAGAGGACAGAAATCTCGATGACACATACAATAAAGCAGAGGATATTGTTAATGTTGTGGAAGGTTATTTTTCATCAAATTTAGTCAACTTTATTATTTGCTTGGGGTTAAAAACATACGACCAGTTTGCAATCTGTCAGTTAACTTCCCAAGAAATATTGCAAAACAGCTTGAATTTGTTTTTAATTTCAAATGTATTAAAATCATTATTTAATACTGCTGAGTGCTGAACAACTAAAAAAAAAAAAAACAACAACAACAAAAGAAAGATGTATGGTAAGATATATTTAGGTTTCCATAATTTTGTTTTTGCTTCCTAGTTGGGAAAATGCACAAAAGTAAACAAAAATCTATAACAAAGTTTTTTAGAGGCTTTCAGAGACCTTTAAAAGCAGCCAAAGTGAAACTAAAAAAAATACAATTAATTCAATATTAATAATAACTGAATGTGTTTAAACACAGTTTTTTTCAGTTAATCAATAATTGT
This sequence comes from Bombina bombina, assembly GCF_027579735.1. Classification (NCBI taxonomy): domain Eukaryota; kingdom Metazoa; phylum Chordata; class Amphibia; order Anura; family Bombinatoridae; genus Bombina; species Bombina bombina. Next base: position 836,373,703 of record NC_069501.1, read on the forward strand.
AATTCATTTTCTTTTATGTTTAACATTTTAAACCTATAAACACTAGATATACATACATTTAGCTGATTATACATCATCACAGTAAATATGTCATAGTTCAAAGTGTGATTTGCACTTCATTTCTAACTTTTAATTAAACAAAAAATCATTGTGGTTTATTAACATGTAAACTAAGATGTGCAGGGAAGAAAATTTCGGACAACATTTTCGTAAAGAATATTCAGGGAAATTGATTTCCCTGAAGATTCGGTGACTGCACTAATCGTTTTTTTGTTATGTTTAAAACAAATGTAAATGTTTCAAAGCTACAGGTGAAAAATTGGGTTATTGAAAGGTTTGTAAATCATGTGAAATCCCTTTAAATACACTTTGCTTGCTAACTCAAATTTATTGTGGCCATAATTACAGATAAGAAATTATGTAAAAATAAATTACTTTAGCAAATTAAAGCATTATATTATTAATGTGTTCTGCTTTTCATAAAAACAAACATTCCTTCTTGACACACATATATAATTGAAAGCTATTTTCCCATTTCAGAGAAGAAACGTGTGATGGAAGTACCAAATGTTAGAAAATAACCTTCTTTTAAATGTGCAGAAAAGAAGTGTGAAATAAACATGTTGTTACTTTGATAAATACAAGAAAAAGAAGAGAGGTGATAATTTCCGAATACTGTCATCAGTTACATTTCATAGCAATTACCTTAAAGAATAGTTTATAGAAATGCAAATAACCTTACCCAAACAATATATACATTTAAATATAAGATGCACATTTTTTGTGTGAATGTATTAGAAAGTGAGATATTATTATCTGTATCTTCTTTATTCCATGGCTGAAAATGTTCCCTAAACACAAATGGTTGATCCAATTTCTTATGATTACCACTGCAGTTTTAAATCTCTTTGTAATGGATTTAACCTTCTCAAGTGATAGAGGGAAAAAACACAAAGACCATCTCTATAAAAATAGCTACATGAAAAAAGCTTTTGTCTTTCTACAATACGCAAGTAAAAAAGCTAGCCCATAAACCTGCAGATATTAAAAGAAACACAGTGAAATGAGCTACCATTACCCAAATTACAGGTGATTTTTCATTCAAAATTTGTTCTGAAAAGAGATATCAGTTTGCATAACTGCAGCCTGTTAGCATGACGGATGCTGTGAGATTTTTTCCCCCCAAAATCTTCTTACAGGACATGAATAAGCTGCTGAAAGAGTTCAAGGTTAATAATGGACAGTCTACATCTGCAGAAATCAATAATCTTAGCAAGCAAAGCAAGATATTTTGCTGTATTTACCAAGGCAGGTATAAAATGGGCTCACATTAAAACCATCTGTTTAGTAGAAAATGCAAGCCTGTACCTTTTGTCTTTTTGTTTGCCTCAAATCTATTCAAAAGTTGGGTTAAAAGCCTAAATTGCAGCACATTATATGTCAAGACTGAAATAATTTATCAGCCTCTTATAGTTGTTACCTGTGATCCTTTATCAAAGTTTTCTGATTCTTTTCTACCTTACTGTTAACTATAATGTATAGTAATGTTATTTATACCAGAAAATGTTTTAAACAAAATGCTTTAAAACCCCTCAAAATGTATTTATTAAATGCAACATATTGTATATATTGACCTTACAATATAACATCATTTTATATATTTTTTAAATATATATTTTTTTATTTTAAAATAAAAAAATGTTTGTCTTGCATTTGTTTTGTATGATGATGGATATCATACTGAGTGCTATATTACAAGTGAAAAGTACACTTCACCATATTAGCCAATTTCACAACCACTCTAACTTGAGCACAAATTACAAGTTGAAAGTACGCTTCACTTGAGCACAAAGTGTCGGGTTTGCGCAGGTAAAGACCTAGTTTAAAGTGTAAGGGTTAAAATAAGGTGCTACACTCATATATGCACTGTCTGATAACAGTTATTCATATAAATATTACATTTGTTATGTGGGTTAAAAAGTATATGGTATATGGCAATGTTTTTTCATGGAAATGGCAATTATATATATATATATATATATATATATATATATATATATATATATATATATATACCTGCATTTTTTATATATGTTCCATATGGTCCTTTATTTTGTGATATATGTTCAATAGCACTTCATTAGGGTGTTGTCTCCTGCCACCATGTCTGTTTAACTATATCTAATAGCCCCCTGGGATGCTGCCCATATAACAGCTCAATGGGGGAGAAACCTGTAGAAGCCTGGGGAAGCTCTCAAATAGAGAACATTAAATAGGGTAACAAAATGTCTAAATTTTTCCCATATGAATCAATTACTTTTCTTAGCTTACTCTTGAGAGTTTAATTGAAGCTCTTCACTAAAACTCAGTCTGAGGGTGAAATACTGAGGTCCTTAGGTGTTTTATACAAAAAAATACCCACAATTCTTTTGTAACACTAGACATAAATGGAGTTCCAGGTGTGTCAACCTTTCTTTAGGTATCCCTACCCTATTAAACATCAGCATAAGCTATTTTGCTAAGGACTTTGCAGAGCTATTACAAAGGGGAACTCCTCAGGATAGCGAGCAGCACACTCAATGACATCAATTATGGGTAAAGGCACTAATGGGCCATAGGAAATCTTTAGCAGGAGCTGTAAGCTGGCACTTAGGGCATGAGGCACAATAATTCTTTATGGCAACAAATAACCCTGGCCAATAAAACCTTCTAAGGACTTTTTCTTTGTTTGTTTTTAAATCCCAAGTGTCCCCCCAATATGTGACTAGGTGTAAGATTTAATACAGTATTTCTAAAAGTCTTGGGTGCCAATAGTGTTCCTTTTTTCTCTACCAATATATCAAGTCATTAATAAGGATAGGGTAATACATTTTCTGGCTGTGCTGTAACACCATTTATAACCCATATATTATTTCTTGCTTCTACTAATGTTGGATCCTCCCATAGGGCAGTTTTAAAATTGCCAGAGCCAGCCTTCAGATCTAATAAGTTATCTGTATGAGAGAGAGAGAGAGAGAGAGAGAGAGAGAGAAATAGAGATATTAAATATAACACAACACGGCCCGTGTGAACGGGCTTTAGGACTAGTATTATTATATTTTGTCTCTATCCCAACTTGTTTTATGTCCCTTTAAAACCGGTAAAAGTGTAGGTCTTTCCTTTAGAAAAATTGCAAAGAAAGCCAAATTGTCAGTGAGTACAGTTTTCTACACAATCAAAAGGCACTTGGAAACTGGAGGAAACTCTGACAGGAGGAGGTCTGACAGACCCAAAGCCACAACAGAATCAGAAAACAAGTTTCTGAGAGTCAACAGCTTTCGTTACAGATGGCTCACAGGACAACAGCTTCAAGTGCAGCTTAACACTTATTGAAGTAAGAAAGTCTCAGATGTAACTGTGAAGAGAAGACTTTGATCTGCAAATTTGACAAGTCAAGTGACAGTAAGAAAGGAATTGCTAAGATGGCAAAATAAGAAAAAGAGGCTTGCATGGGGGATGAAGTGCCGCCAGTGGACTACTGAAGACTGGAAGAAGGTTTTATGGACCGATAAATCTAAAGTTCATCATGCAGGGGTTTTGTACGCCATTGAGTAGGCAACAGGATGGTTCTTCAGTGTGTGACACCAATTGTCAAACATGGAGGAGGAAGTGTGATGGTCTGGGGCTCTTTTGCTGGATCCAGAGTAGGCAACTTGCACAGAGTGAGTGACACCCTGAACCAAAACTACTACCAAAGCAATTTGCAGCGCCATGTAATACTCTCTGGTTTATATTGTATTCACACAAATAAACAATGGCACTAAAATTGGTAATCTCCACTAGTTGTCTGATATCAATATATCTATGTCGCAACTGAATATGATGTTGCAGTGTAATAGCATGTAAATCATTTAATTAGTGGGTTGGTGCTTTGAATTGGACTAATCATAAGAAAAAAAGGTGGATAAAGAGATATCCATGAAGGAATGCACTTAGCACTCTATGCCCAGATTTGGGAATTAGCAGATTTCCGGTTGAAATAAAACATAACTTTTATTTATTATGTTAAAATGTTTCCAACAAAACTCACACACATAAAGTTAAAATTAAAACTCTGTGAGGATTCCCCTAAGTAGTGGGAAGTGATGTATATTGTGAGATTAAGGCCTTATGTAAAAGGTAATTTGCACCTCACCTCAGAGACCATTATAGGAGCCTGACTAGCTTGCTTATATGCGTAATTGTGGATTGTGATTCCCACTCAGTAAATTCTGATAATCCACTTGTTTCTATTACTTCTCACTGTATCTATAGTGAGACTATGTTAAGGTGTGCTTGTGTCTTGATATCTAGGATAATACATTGTGCTCCAAATAGTGTGTCAAACTGTCTAGGAATATATCCGCTTGTTAGTGCTTGTATTCCTTTAAGCACAAATAATCATAATCTGTTGTATACGTGGTGCTTGCACTGCATGTCTCTTCAAGGGCCAAGGATATTCAAGGAGATAGTAAAACGGATCTATATAGGAAGAAAACAGCAAACAACAGTCTTCTGTACAGCACTAGTGCCCATGCCCCAGTAACGATTAATGGTTTGCCAACAGGCGAATTTCTAAGAATAAGGAGAAATTGTTAAGATTAACAGACATTCACAAACAACAGAACTAAAACGGAGGCTAATCAACAGAGGATATAGCAAATGGAGTATAAAAAGAGCAAAATACAGAGCACTGCACACAGATAGGAGAGAACTACTATGTAAAAAGACCAAAGTTGGTCCCAAACCTCCAAGGCTAATCCTCACATATAACAGCACGACACCCCAAGTAATAAACATCATCAATAAACATCCTAATGACAGACCCCATCCTTAGAAACAAGTTATGGGATAAACCGGCGATTGGGTACAGACGTACCAAAACCTGAAAGATATAGTCAGCAGTAGTCATTTAAATGTAAAAAGGACCAAATCAGCATTTAATCCAGGCTCATTTAAGTGTGGCAATTGCAGTATATGCCACCACATTGTGAAAATGTCTTCAATTGAAGATAGATTTGGAGTTAATCATCAGATCAAACGGTACATTAGCTGTAACACGGAGGGTGTGGTATATGCCTTACGCTGCCAATGTAAATTACTCTATATCGGTATGACTACACGTAAACTCAGAATAAGAATAAAGGGAAACTGAACCCAAAATTGTTTCTTTGTGATTCAGATAGAGCATGCAATTTTAAGCAACTTTCTAATTTACTCCTATTATCAATTTTCTTCGTTCTCTTGATATCTTTATTTGAAAAAGAAGGCATCTAATGGGGTTTTTTTTGTTCAGACTCTGGACAGCACTTTTTTATTGGTGGATGAATTTGTCCACCAATCAGCAAGGACAAGCCAGGTTGTTCACCAAAAATGGGCCGGCATCTAAACTTACATTCTTCCATTTCAAATAAAGATACCAAGAGAATGACGAAAATATGATAATAGGAGTAAATTAGAAAGTTGCTTAAAATTTCATGCTCTATCTGAATCACAAAAGAAAAAATTTGGGTTCATTTTCCCTTTAATGGAGCATTTACGCAATATCACCAATGGAGCAAAAGATCTGGAAAAGGGGAAGGCTATTACGAGTGTAGCATCCCACTTTTTGAAGCATCATCACTCTAAAAAAGAGGAACTGGAATGCTGGGGGATTGAAAAAGTATCTTTAGGCATTAGAGGAGGGGGTTTAGAAGCTGTCCTACTTAAAGTAGAAAGCAAATGGATTTATTTGTTAAACACAGTTCACACCAATGGAATGACCGAGCAAAATAATTATTATGTCTTTATTTAAATGGGCAACTTATGAACCCCATGGACAGTGGCATAAGGAGTGAGTATTATAGAATTATAGACTCATACTCATGATGAGTGGACACTTTACATGACGAACAATATGATCAGTGATCACATACTAACATTTTGGTGGAGATAGGTTTAGGAACCCAAGCACTATTTTTAGTTCACGTAACATCACCACAGTTAAGGTTGGATTTTAAGTCACCTTATTTTTTTATTGTTTTTCATATTATTTGACAATCTGTTACTTTTAATATCTCACAAAATCGTGTAGTGGACACATTAACCACTAATATTTAACATCATTGATCATGGAATTTTAAGACTTTTCCCAAAATATTAAGATCACATAGACACACATTCCCAGAGAATGTTCACTTTCAGTACATATTTTATCACAATATTTTAATAATTAACACTGTTAAGCTGTCAAAGGTGTAATATCACAGAAAAGAAGGAAATATGATTTGTTCAAATCACATGTCAAAAGCACAATCACAGGGGTAATACAATGCTATACGTTACTGTATGTACAGATTGTATATATTTAATATGTAGAACCACCAAGTCTACTATGTTACAAATAGATAGCCAGTCAATGAGATCCCTAGTCTAAGACTCATAATAGCTGTCCTTAATATAACATTGACTTTTCCAATGTGGAATAGCTAAACCTCACGGTACAGTTGCCACAAGAAAGTTTTACACTGCATGTAGATACATGGTATGGATTGTCTGACATAAGAGGTTTGTATTCATAGTTGCCTATCACCATTATCCTAATCCTCTACTCCAAGCATATGCATATAGGCAAGTTATGGGTCTAACGAGATGCCAACTAATGAACTGTTAATTATATGGCCAATAACAGATACAAGCCCCACTGATTATCTGAGCAGCTGCATTAATTAAAATGTGGGGGCAGTGACAATATCTAGCTATGCTTCACGTGCACATGCAGAGAAAAATGTTAACACTAAAACCGTGATAAGTTTTACTAGAAGCATTTTTGCTAATACATTTATATTGCAAATATGTTTCTTTTCAAAGATGTACTGAATCTATGTGCATTTCAATTTTGACTGGAATGTCCCTTTAAGAATGACGTCACAATGAGTGATAAGACGGATTCCTATCATTTATAAGCAGTAGGCGTAATTTCCGGTTTACCGGAGCTTTACATTTCTTCAACACCGGTGGCCCGCTGCCTTTGAGAAAGCCCTTACGGGCGAAATGAGTCAACAGTACGGACGCTATTTTTTAGTTTAACTCAGTTGAGGTTCTCTTAGAGCCTAACATGCATGCTTAATAATTAAATTATCCACTAGTAAACTTACATTTGTTACATGATGCTCGATTTGGGCATGGCAACATAGCTAATAGTTATTAGAGTAATGGTGTGACCAGTAATTTCTTTATTTATGCTTAACTGTTGCATACTTAGATTTAACCTCCAATAGATTGAGGGTGTATATATATCCTAATATTTGGTAATTACATTACTACCCCGGAAATATAACACTGTGTGTAATGTTCATATGTGTTAGAGAATCCAGTAACTATCAAATTATAAGTACAGTACTATAAGGGTATAATACGGCACAATTAACCAACTCGGCTTATTATACAAATAAGGTACCATACAGTATGAATGCAAGGGGAAACCCAATGTATTATATACCAATCCTTCCGAGTACATAATTCACGGGTAATAGTCATTGAGCACCTCAATCGGGATAGCCTGAATCTTTTGTTATTGTGAACTACAATATTGTAGCACTAGGAGTGAGGTACATTTTTAGATTGTCAGATCTATAAGAGGTTAACCAATGCTCCAACATTAGTTTGATTTAAGTAAACGGTTGTCCGTAAACTATTACACCACAACCTTTACAAGGGCACAACACAGAACAATTACAGACATAGATAATGTGCCAGAAAGTATGAATCCTTTTACAGCATATACAGCATATACTAATCCTCCTGAGTATATAGGTACGAAATTCAGCTACTACTCAACATATTAGAGTATATAAATCTAATTGCAAAGTGTGACACAGGAGTGGGAGTTGAAGTGAATACCGGAGCACTCATATGTGCACAAGCACAGGAGTGGAAGTTGACAAGAGTACTTGAGTACCTATATTTGCACAAGCATTACACACTCCAGTGGACCAACATTATTGTATTATACTAATATAGCTTGATATTGACCCATGAAGAGACATGCAGTGGTAGCACTATAACATAAAATTAGAGAGATCCATATGGTACAAGGTATTAATGTGACATTAAGAGTCATTTTACTAACCCTACCTAATGTGGATTCACTCTGCCCTCACCACGTATACAACAGATTATGATTATTTGTGTTTAAAGGAATACAAGCACTAACAAGTAGATATATTCCTAGACAGTGTAACACACTATTTGGAACACAATGTATTATCCTAGAAATCAAGTCACAAGCACATCCTAACATAGTCCCACTATAGATACAATGAGAAGTAATAGAACTAAATCTCTCCAAAACTGAACTCCTTATTTTTCCCCCTTCTTCCAATGTCTCCACCCCCAAAATTTCTATAACTGTTGATAATTCCATCATTACCCCTACCCCGCACGCCCAATGTTTTGGGGTCACACTTGACTCAGATCTTTCCTTCACTCCTCACATTCAGTTCTTGGCTAAAGCCTGCCGCTTCCACCTTAAAAACATTGCTAAAATTAGACATTTCCTTACACAAGATACAACCAAGATTTTAATCCACTCTCTCATCCTTTCCTGCCTCGACTACTGCAATTCCGTCCTCTCTGGTCTACCTAGCTGTCGCATAGCTCCTTTACAATCCATTATGAATGCCTCTGCCAGGCTCATCTTCCTTACTCGTTGCTCTTCATCTGCTACACCTCTCTGCCAATCCCTTCACTGGCTTCCTCTTGCCTCTAGGATTAAACATAAAATCCTCACCCTGACATATAAAGCTCTCAACTGCACTGCTCCCCCCTACATCTCAGAACTTGCCTCTAGATACTCTCCCTCCCGTCCCCTTCGATCAGCTCATGATCTCCTCCTCTCCTCCTCTCTTGTTACTTCCTCACATTCATGTTTACAGGACTTCTCCAGACTGGCCCCCATCTTGTGGAATTCCCTGCCTCGCTCCATAAGTCTCTCCTCTAGTTTTAACAGCTTCAAGCACTCCCTAAAAACTCTACTATTCAGGGATGCATACAACCAACACTAACCTTTCCTAACACCATTGCTTTCCCCTTGAACCCCTTAGATTGTAAGCCTATGGGCCCAGCTATTTACAGATCGCTTCATAAGAGATGACTACAACAGTGAAACTCTCGGCAGGGCCCTCTACCCACTTGACTCCTACAAAAGCTATCCTGTACACTGACTATGTTTACAGCGCTGCAGAATCTGTTGGCGCTCTACAAATACCTGATAATAATAATAATAATAATAATAATAATAATGACTAGTGGATTATCAGACTTTACTGAGTGGGAATCACACTCCACAATTACGCATATAAGCAAGCTAGTCAGGCTCCTATAACGGTCTCTGAGGTGATGTGCAAATTACCTTTTACATACGGCCTTAATTTTACAATATACATCACTTCCCACTACTTAGGGGAATCCTCACAGAGTTTTAATTTTAACTTTATGTGTGTGAGTTTTGTTGGAAGCATTTTAACATAATAAATAAAAGTTATGTTTTATTTCACCTGGAATTCTGCTTATTTCCAAGTCTGAGCATAGAGTGCTAAGTACATTCCTTCGTGCTTATCTCTTTATCCACATGCTTACCCTCTGTTTTATGTCTAGTTGGTCAGGGGTTCATTCTACAACAAGATAATGACCCAAAACATACCTCTAGGTTGTGTCAGAACAAACTTAGAAGAAAAGAACATGACGGTAGGCTTCAAATCATGGTATGGCCAGCACAGTCACCAGACTTGAACCCATTGAGCTTGTTTGGGATGAAAACTACTACCACAGCATTTTGCAGCAACATGCAATATTCTCTGGTTTATGTCTAGTTGGTCAGGGGTTCATTCTACAACAAGATAATGACCCAAAACATTCCTCCAGGCTGTGTCAGAACTACCTTAGAAGAAAAGGACATGATGGTAGACTTCGAATCATGGAATGGCCAGCACAGTCTCCAGGCTTAAACCCCATTGAGTTGGTTTGGGATTAACTGGACAATAGGGTGAAAGCGAAACAACCTACAAGTGCAACACATTTGGGAACTTTTGCAACAGTGCTGGGAATAACTTTCCAAACAATATTAAATTTTCATTGTAGAAAGAATGCAACAAGTGTGTTCAGCTATTATATCGGAAAAAGGTGTTTACTTTGACAAGTCAAAATTTTAGAGAACATTTTGTTAAAGAAAATTATTCCATGATTTCTTTTTTATGTCAAATTGTTTATTTGTTATATTGTCACCAATGAAGAGGGATTTTCCTACTATTGGTGCTAGAACCCAATAGCAGGAAGCATAAAATAATCTAATAAATACAATTTTAATAAAAGTCAGAGGCATCAAAACAGATCAAGAAAGAAAAAAGGCAAAGTATTGTTAACAGATCCATAGTTAGGGCAGGCAGCTATTAGTGTAATCAGATTAGGAAAGCCAAAGGTCAAAAGCAAGGAAGTCAGGATATGGTAAAGGACTCAGGAAAAGGTACTTGGGAGAAAAAAGTTTGGTCTCTGAAAACAGGCAGAATAACCTAGCACTGAGCTAGGGAACTGTCCAGGCTTTATAGCCCATAGGAACCAGGAACGACCTCATAGCCATGGTAACATAAGCCTTCACCTCCTAGGAAGCCAATCAGATCTGGGCTGTTAGAGAAGTGTTCCCTGGAAATCCCCGCATCACTCTGACGTCAGGAATGTGGCGCACACGCACAAACGCATTCTAGCATCCACTCCGCTCACTATCGTGGATGCTTGCTGACACATGCAGACATGTGTGCCCACTCCTGTCCGCCATGTTGAGGATGCGGGGGAACCTAGAGGACCCCATGGTAAGGAGCTTTTCCCCGGTCACATGACATCTATTCTTTATTTTTAGAGTACATTGAGAAATTAAACTGCGTAAATTTCAATACAAATTGGAAAAAGAACATATTCTGATATGTGCGGAACATTGTATTGCACTTTTAAATAACTTTTAAATAACTACCATCGTGTTTGTGTGACTTTTTCTATGGGGGAATGCGATTTTGCATTATTGATTTTGCAAAGTCTATTTGTGTTACTGAAACTTTGCAAACTTTTACTTTAAACTTTTAATACAAGTATGAGATGCTGAGTGCAAAAAAAAATTATTCTACTGGTTTTAACACTCGAACATGAGTGCAAACTTCCACTCCACTTGTATATTAGCCCTAAGTGGTGTTTGTAAATCCTTAAAGGGACACTGATCCCACATTTTTTTCTTTCGTGATTCAGATAGAGGGGGGTAGTTATCAAGCCGTCAACCTCAAATACGCTGCGTATTCCGCAGCGTATTTGTGGCGAGGCTGATACGCCTTAGTTATCAAAGGCTCGAGACCGGCAAAAGTAGAATTTTGTGACGTCAGCTTCGATCCGCCGGACTCAGTCCGACACAGATCGATTCTTACGTCACTCCAGATGTTCCGCACACAAGTGCGGCACATTCTCACTACTTTTGCTAGCTATCAAAAAACTAGCAGGTACGCTCGGCACTTTTACGGCCCAGCGTACCTGGTTTTCAAAGCGCCAGCCTGGAGGCGGCGGATCCCATAGGAATCAATGGGAGTCTGACCATAGCGAAAGTACGAGTTCGCTGCTGACAGACATCCCATTGATTTCTATGGGAGCTGTCTACACCTAACACCCTAACATGTACCCCGAGTCTAAACACCCCTAATCTGACCCCCCCTACACCGCCGCAACTAAATAAAGTTATTACCCCCTAAACCGCCGCTCCCGGAGCCCACCGCAAGCTACTCTATACATATTAACCCCTAAACCGCCGCTCCCGGAGCCCACCGCAACTATAATAAATGTATTAACCCCTAACCCGCCGCTCCCTGAACCCGCCGCAACCTATATTAAATGTATTAACCCCTATCCTGCCCCCCCTACACCGTCGCCACCTATAATACATTTATTAACCCCTATCCTGCCCCCCCTACACCGTCGCCACCTATAATAAATTTATTAACCCCTATCCTGCCCCCCACTACGCCGCCGCCACTGTAATAAAATGATTAACCCCTAAACCTAACCCTAACCCTAACCCTAACGCCCCCTAACTTAAATATTAATTAAATAAATCTAAATAAATTAACTCTTATTAACTAAATGAATCCTATTTAAAACTAAATACTTACCTTTAAAATAAACCCTAATATAGCTACAATATAAATAATAATTATATTCTAGCTATCTTAGGATTTATTTTTATTTTACAGGTACCTTTCAATTTATTTTAACCATGTACAATAGCTATTAAATAGTTATTAACTATTTAATAGCTTACCTAGCTAAAATAAAGAGAAATGTACCTGTGAAATAAATCCTAACCTAAGTTACAATTACACCTAACACTACACTATACTTTAATAAATTATTCCTATTTAAAAATAAATACTTACCTGTAAAATAAACCCTAAGATAGCTACAATGTAATTAATAATTATATTATAGCTATCTTAGGATTTATATTTATTTTACAGGTAACTTTGTATTTATTTTAGCTAGTTAGAATAGTTATTAAATAGTTATTAACTATTTAATAACTACCTAGCTAAAAGAAATACAAAATTACCTGTAAAATAAATCCTAACTTAAGTTACAATTAAACCTAATACTACACTATCATTAAATTAACTAAATAAACTACCTACAAAGAACTACAATGAAATACAATTACATAAACTAACTAAAGTACAACAAATAAAAAAAGCTAAGTTACAAAAAATAAAAAATTAAGTTACAAACATGTTACAAATATTACAACAATTTTAAGCTACTTACACCTAATCTAAGCCCCCTAATAAAATAACAAACCCCCCCAAAATAAAAAAAATCCCTACCCTATTCTAAATTAAATAAATTTCAAAGCTCTTTTACCTTACCAGCCCTTAAAAGGGCCATTTGTGGGGGCATGCCCCAAAAAGTTCAGCTCTTTTGCCTGTAAAATAAAAATACAACCCCCCCCCAACATTAAAACCCACCACCCACATACCCCTAATCTAACCCAAACCCCCCTTACAAAAACCTAACACTAATCCCCTGAAGATCATCCTACCTTGAGTCGTCTTCACTCAGCCGAGCCACCGATGGAACTGAAGAGGACATCCGGAGCGGAAGAAGTTAATCCTCCAAGTGGCGCTGAAGAAATCTTCCATCCGATGAAGTCATCATCCAGGCGGCGCTGAAGAAGTCTTCGATCCGGCCGATGTCATCTTCAAAGAGGCGCTGAAGAGGTCTTCTATCCGGGCGAAGTCATCTTCCAAGCCGGGTCTTCAATCTTCCTTCCGCCGACGCGGAACCACCTTCTTCACCGACGGACTACGACGAATGACGGCTCCTTTAAGGGACGTCATCCAAGATGGCGTCCCCTCAATTCCGATTGGCTGATAGGATTCTATCAGCCAATCGGAATTAAGGTAGGAAAATCTGATTGGCTGATGGAATCAGCCAATCAGATTCAAGTTCAATCCGATTGGCTGATCCAATCAGCCAATCAGATTGAGCTCGCATTCTATTGGCTGATCGGAACAGCCAATAGAATGCGAGCTCAATCTGATTGGCTGATTCCATCAGCCAATCAGATTTTCCTACCTTAATTCCGATTGGCTGATAGAATCCTATCAGCCAATCGGAATTGAGGGGACGCCATCTTGGATGACGTCCCTTAAAGGAGCCGTCATTCGTCGTAGTCCGTCGGTGAAGAAGGTGGTTCCGCGTCAGCGGAAGGAAGATTGAAGACCCGGCTTGGAAGATGACTTCGCCCGGATAGAAGACCTCTTCAGCGCCTCTTTGAAGATGACATCGGCCGGATCGAAGACTTCTTCAGCGCCGCCTGGATGATGACTTCATCGGATGGAAGATTTCTTCAGTGCCGCTTGGAGGATTAACTTCTTCCGCTCCGGATGTCCTCTTCAGTTCCATCGGTGGCTCGGCTGAGTGAAGACGACTCAAGGTAGGATGATCTTCAGGGGATTAGTGTTAGGTTTTTGTAAGGGGGGTTTGGGTTAGATTAGGGGTATGTGGGTGGTGGGTTTTAATGTTGGGGGGGGGGTTGTATTTTTATTTTACAGGCAAAAGAGCTGAACTTTTTGGGGCATGCCCCCACAAATGGCCCTTTTAAGGGCTGGTAAGGTAAAAGAGCTTTGAAATTTATGTAATTTAGAATAGGGTAGGGATTTTTTTTATTTTGGGGGGGTTTGTTATTTTATTAGGGGGCTTAGATTAGGTGTAAGTAGCTTAAAATTGTTGTAATATTTGTAACATGTTTGTAACTTAATTTTTTATTTTTTGTAACTTAGCTTTTTTTATTTTTTGTACTTTAGTTAGTTTATGTAATTGTATTTCATTGTAGTTCTTTGTAGGTAGTTTATTTAGTTAATTTAATGATAGTGTAGTATTAGGTTTAATTGTAACTTAAGTTAGGATTTATTTTACAGGTAATTTTGTATTTCTTTTAGCTAGGTAGTTATTAAATAGTTAATAACTATTTAATAACTATTCTAACTAGCTAAAATAAATACAAAGTTACCTGTAAAATAAATATAAATCCTAAGATAGCTATAATATAATTATTAATTACATTGTAGCTATCTTAGGGTTTATTTTACAGGTAAGTATTTATTTTTAAATAGGAATAATTTATTAAAGTATAGTGTAGTGTTAGGTGTAATTGTAACTTAGGTTAGGATTTATTTCACAGGTACATTTCTCTTTATTTTAGCTAGGTAAGCTATTAAATAGTTAATAACTATTTAATAGTTATTGTACATGGTTAAAATAAATTGAAAGGTACCTGTAAAATAAAAATAAATCCTAAGATAGCTAGAATATAATTATTATTTATATTGTAGCTATATTAGGGTTTATTTTAAAGGTAAGTATTTAGTTTTAAATAGGATTCATTTAGTTAATAAGAGTTAATTTATTTAGATTTATTTAATTAATATTTAAGTTAGGGGGGCGTTATGGTTAGGGTTAGACTTAGGTTTAGGGGTTAATCATTTTATTACAGTGGCGGCAGCATAGTGGGGGGCAGGATAGGGGTTAATAAATTTATTATAGGTTGCGGCGGGTTCATGGAGCGGCGGTTTAGGGGTTAAACTATTTATTTAGTTGCGGAGAGGTGCGGGATCAGCAGGATAGGGGTTAATAATTTTATAATAGAGGGCGACGGTATAGGGGGGCAGGATAGGGGTTACTGGGTATAATGTAGGTGGCAGCGGTGTCCGGGAGCGGCGGTTTAGGGGTTAATACATTTATAAGACTTGCGGCGGGGTCTAGGAGCGGCGGTTTAGGGGTTAATACATTTATAAGACTTGCGGCGGGGTCTAGGAGCGGCGGTTTAGGGGTTAGTAACTTTATTTAGTTGCGGGGGCCTCCGGGGGCGCCGGTATAGGGGGTAGAACAGTGTAGTTTAGTGTGAGTGCTTAGTGACAGGCTAGCAATAAAGCTGGGAAAAAGCCGAAGGGCAGCGAGATCGGATGAGTGATAACTGTCACAGTCCGCTGCTCATCGCCCCGCGGCTTTTTGACAGCTTTATTTGATAACTTAGGCGAACGTATTCAAGGTCCGCGGCGGCGAAGGTAGGCGAGCTTAGGCGGACGTATTGGGCCGGCGAAGCCAGAAAAGTAGACGGCTTGATAAGTAACCCCCCCAGCATGCAATTTTAAGCAACTTTTTAATTTACTCCTATTATAAAATTTTCTTCATTCTCTTGGAATTTTTATTTGAAATGCAAGAATGTAAGTTTAGATGCCAGCCCATTTTTGGTGAACAAACTGGGTTGTTCTTGCTGATTGGTGGATAAATTCACCCACCAATAAACAAGGGCTGTCAAGCGTTCTGAGCCAAAAAAATAGCTTAGATGCCTTCTTTTTCTCATTAAGAGAATGAATAAACATACAGCTAGATTACAATTTTGAGGTATGGGTGAAAAAGCAGCGTTAAGGCTCATAACTCTGCTTTTTCACTACCACTGGTATTACGAGTCTTGCAGGTTTAGGGGCACCGCACACTTTTTTTGCCTTAACGAAACGTAATTATCTCAGCTTTCAAAAGATCCTTTTTCAATGGGACTTCCATAGCGCCGGTATTACGAGTCTGCCTGGGAGGCCAAAAAGTGAGCGGTACACCCTATACCGCCAAGATCGATACCGTAAACTGAAAGTCAGTAGTTATCAGTTTTGTGCTACAAAGCTGTAGCATAAAACACATAACTAAAGTGCTAAAAAGTACACTAACACCCATAAACTACCTATTAACCCCTAAATCAAGGCCCTCCCGCATCACAAACACTAAAATAAAATTATTAACCCCTAATCTGCTGCTCCGGACATTGCCACCACTATAATAAACATATTAACCCCTAAACCGCCGCCCTCCTGCATCACAAACACTAGTTAAATATTATTTACCCCTAATCTGCCGCCCCTAACATCGCCACCACCTACCTACATTTATTAACCCCTAATCTGCCGCTCCCAATGTCGCCGCCACTAAATTTATTAACCCCTAAACCTAAGACTAACCCTAACCCTAACACCCCCTAACTTAAATATAATTAATATAAATCTAAATAAAACCTACTATCATTACCTAAATGATTCCTATTTAAAACTAAATACTTACCTATAAAATAAACACTAAGCTAGCTACAATATAACTAATAGTTACATTGTAGCTTGTTTAGGGTTTATTTTTATTTCACAGGCAAGTTTGTATTTATTTTAACTAGGTAGAATAGTTACTAAATAGTTATTAACTATTTACTAAGTACCTAGCTAAAATAAATACAAATTTACCTATACAATAAAACCTAACCTGAGTTACACTAACACCTAACCTTACACTACAATTAAATAAATTACATAAATTAAATACAATTACATAAATTACAAAAAACAAACAAACACTAAATTACACAAAATAAAAAAAAGACATTATCAGATATTTAAACTAATTACACCTAATCTAATAGCCCTATCAAAATAAAAAAGCCCCCCCCCCCAAAAAAAAAACACTAGCCTAAACTAAACTAACAATAGCCCTTAAAAGGGCCTTTTGCGGGGCATTGTCCCAAAGAAATCACCTCTTTTACCTGTAAAAAAAAATACAAACAACCCCCCAACAGTAAAACCCACCACCTACACAACCAACCCCCCAAATAAAAACCTAACTAAAAAAAACCTAAGCTCCCCATTGCCCTTAAAAGGGCATTTAGTTCTTTTTCAAGTGCCCAAACTTCTAATCTAAAAATAAAACCCACCCAATAAACCCTTAAAAAAGCCTAACACTAACCCCCGAAGATCCACTTACAGTTTTTGAAGACCCGACATCCATCCTCAACGAAGCGGCAGAAGTCCTCAATGAAGCCAGCAGAAGTCTTCATCCAAGCGGCTGAAGTCTTCATCCAAGCCCGCAGAAGTCTTCATCCAGACGGCATCTTCTATCTTCATCCATCTGGCGTGGAGCATCTCCATCTTCAAGACATCCGGCGCGGAGCATTCTCTTCAATCGAAGTCTTCTTGCAGAATGAAGGTTCCTTTAAATGACGTCATCCAAGATGGCATCCCTTGAATTCCGATTGGCTGATAGAATTCTATCAGCCAATCAGAATTAAAGGTGAAAAAATCCTATTGGCTGATGCAATCAGTTAATAGGATTGAGCTTCAATACTATTGGCTGATCCAATCAGCCAATAGGGTTGAGCTCCCATTCTATTGGCTTGATTGGCTTAGGTTTTTTTAGTTAGGATTTTATTTGGGGGGTTGGTGGTGTAAGTGGTGGGTTTTACTGTTGGGGGGTTGTTTGTATTTTTTTTTACAGGTAAAAGAGCTGATTTTTTTGGGGGGCAATGCCCCGCAAAAGGCCCTATTAAGGGCTATTATTAGTTTAGTTTAGGCTAGTTTTTTATTTTTATTTTGATAGGGCTATTCGATTAGGTGTAATTAATTTAAAGATCTGATCATTTCTATTTTTATTTTGTGTAATTTAGTGTTTGTTTTTTGTAATTTAGGTAATTGTATTTAATTTAGGTAATTGATTTAATTGTAGTGTAATGTTAGGTGTTAGTGTAACTCAGGTTAGGTTTTATTTTACAGGTGAATTTGTATTATTTTAGCTAGATAGTTAGTAAATAGTTAATAACTATTTACTAACTAGTCTACCTAGTTAAAATAAATACAAACTTAGCTGTGAAATAAAAATAAACCCTAAGCCAGCTACAATGTAACTACAGGGAGTGCAGAATTATTAGGCAAGTTGTATTTTTGAGGATTAATTTTATTATTGAACAACAACCATGTTCTCAATGAACCCAAAAAACTCATTAATATCAAAGCTGAATAGTTTTGGAAGTAGTTTTTAGTTTGTTTTTAGTTATAGCTATTTTAGGGGGATATCTGTGTGTGCAGGTGACTATTACTGTGCATAATTATTAGGCAACTTAACAAAAAACAAATATATACCCATTTCAATTATTTATTTTTACCAGTGAAACCAATATAACATCTCAACATTCACAAATATACATTTCTGACATTCAAAAACAAAACAAAAACAAATCAGTGACCAATATAGCCACCTTTCTTTGCAAGGACACTCAAAAGCCTGCCATTCATGGATTCTGTCAGTGTTTTGATCTGTTCACCATCAACATTGCGTGCAGCAGCAACCACAGCCTCCCAGACACTGTTCAGAGAGGTGTACTGTTTTCCCTCCTTGTAAATCTCACATTTGATGATGGACCACAGGTTCTCAATGGGGTTCAGATCAGGTGAACAAGGAGGCCATGTCATTAGATTTTCTTCTTTTATACCCTTTCTTGCCAGCCACGCTGTGGAGTACTTGGACGCGTGTGATGGAGCATTGTCCTGCATGAAAATCATTTTTTTCTTGAAGGATGCAGACTTCTTCCTGTACCACTGCTTGAAGAAGGTGTCTTCCAGAAACTGGCAGTAGGACTGGGAGTTGAGCTTGGCTCCATCCTCAACCCGAAAAGGCCCCACAAGCTCATCTTTGATGATACCAGCCCAAACCAGTACTCCACATCCACCTTGCTGGCTTCTGAGTCGGACTGGAGCTCTCTGCCCTTTACCAATCCAGCCACGGGCCCATCCATCTGGCCCATCAAGACTCACTCTCATTTCATCAGTCCATAAAACCTTAGAAAAATCAGTCTTGAGATATTTCTTGGCCCAGTCTTGATGTTTCAGCTTGTGTGTCTTGTTCAGTGGTGGTCGTCTTTCAGCCTTTCTTACCTTGGCCATGTCTCTGAGTATTGCACACCTTGTGCTTTTGGGCACTCCAGTGATGTTGCAGCTCTGAAATATGGCCAAACTGGTGGCAAGTGGCATCTTGGCAGCTGCACGCTTGACTTTTCTCAGTTCATGGGCAGTTATTTTGCGCCTTCGTTTTTCCACACGCTTCTTGCAACCCTGTTGACTATTTTGAATGAAACGCTTGATTGTTCGATGATCACGCTTCAGAAGCTATTGCTTCAGAAGCAATTTTAAGAGTGCTGCATCCCTCTGCAAGATATCTCACTATTTTTGACTTTTCTGAGCCTGTCAAGTCCTTCTTTTGACCCATTTTGCCAAAGGAAAGGAAGTTGCCTAATAATTATGCACACCTGATATTGGGTGTTGATGTCATTAGACCACACCCCTTCTCATTACAGAGATGCACATCACCTAATATGCTTAATTTGGTAGTAGGTTTTCGAGCCTATACAGCTTGGAGTAAGACAACATGCATAAAGAGGATGATGTGGTCAAAATACTCATTTGCCTAATAATTCTGCACTCCCTGTATTAGTTATATTGTAGCAAGCTTAGGGTTTATTTTATAGGTACGTATTTAGTTTTAAATAGGAATAATTTAGGTAATGATAGTAGGTTTAATTTAGATTTATTTTAATTATATTTAAGTTAGGGAGTGTTAGGGTGTAACAGTCGGTAATATCTTTAGTCAATCCTGTGACCAAGTTGGAGTTCGAGCTGATTGCCTTGTGAAGGAATCGATACCCTCCGGAAGGTGTAGTATCTTAGCTGCGAGCGAGTCTTCAGCATGTGATGTCACCGCGGAATGATCCGGTAAACCAGGAAAGTCACTCTGTGCTCACAGTGTTGATAGATACGATTAGGTAGGTAGCAGGAATACTCCTAAGTGTGCTGGAACAAATACTTCAGAGAGGCTAGCAATATGATCTCTAAGGAAAGAAGAGATCAGTACAAAATTACCAAGCACTGAATAGAGCATGGCTGGAGTTTATATGCAGGTGGAGTAGATGATGAAACCTCCCCTTAAAGGTATAGAATGGAAAGATGAATAGGTGGTTAGGCAATATATGTGACAGAACTCCCCCCCAAAGGATCCACTCCAGGGATCAGGGTCTGGGTCTATCAGGATGGCGTCAATGGAACTGAGATGCAAACCATGGGGCAGAGAGATGGCTGGCAGGCTCCTAAGAGTTATCCTCGTCTGGGTAACCCTTCCAGTGAAGGAGATACTGTAAGAGACTCCTACAGCGTCTAGAGTCTTTGATAGATTGAACCTCGTACTCAGTTTCAAAGTCTCACACTGCAATAGAGTCTGTGGAATTAGCTTCCACGTCCCGGATGAAGTGGAATGGTTTGATTAGGGAGACATGGAAAGTTGGATGTACGGTCATGCCAGTAGGTAAATCCAAGGTAACTGCATTCCGGTTAACAATGGATTTAATTTCATAGGGTCCAATGTATAGGGATGACAGTTTGCGAGAGGGTAAATTTAATCTTAGGTTACATGTGGAAAGCCAAACTTTATCTCCTACAACATAGTAAGGTGTAGGTGTTCTTATTTATCATAGTGGAACTTTTGGTATTGCTTAGATTTAATAATATTATCATGTACCTCAGTGAAGGTTTCTGAGATAGTGTTAATGAGATAGTTAACCAGAGGACAAACACTATCGACTTTGGAATCAAATTGAAATTTAGATGGAACTCATAATTTATGTAGAAGGGTGAAAATTTAGTGGTCGTATGAACAGCGTTATTGTACGCAAATTCCGCATGTGACAACAAGGATGACCAATTATCCTGTTAAGAATTGGTGAAACAACGGAGGTATTGCTCCAACCATTGGTTGGTTCTTTCCGTTTGCCCGTTGGTCTGTGGATGTATGTATTGGGTACTTGTAAAGCGCAGCTTATCACCCGTAAGGGTCTCAACACTGCTGCTTATTTTTTATCGACCTTGGAATGATGAAAGGCTGTGTGGACCTCGCCGTGGATCGCCCTTGGGTTGCTACAAAGCTCAGCCACAGTGCCTTAGCATGCTGAGCTATCTGTCCGGATGGAAGGAGGTGCTCAATCTTTGTTGGATCTTCAGAGTCTTACATAATTCAGACCAGAATTTACTGGTGAACTGGGATCCTCAATCTGAAGTTATGGATTGTGGTAGACCATGGTATCTTATGACATGTTGTATCAGAAGTTGGACTGTTTCAGAGGCGGTAGGTAATTTAGATGAGGGAATAAAATGTGCCATCTTACTAAAGAGGTCCACAACTACCAATATAGTATTGATGTTAGAGGATTTAGGTAGTTCCACTATATAATCTAATGCTATATCAGTCCAGGGTCTTTTGGGGGGTTGGTAAAGGGAATGATTGCCCATAGGGCCGTAAAGTACTGTGTTTTGACACAACACAAGTTTTACAGGATCGCACATACTGATTTATGTGCTTGTTTATGTCTGGCCACCAATAGGATTTTGTAATTAATTCAATGCTCTTTTGGCAGCCTGGGTGTCTGGCTAAAGGAGTACCATGGTTAGTGTATAGAACCATATCCCTTAGACTTTGTGGTACATATAGAAGCTTGTCATGATACAGCAGATTGTCTGGTCCAATATGCAGTTGTGTAATGGGTGTGGATACTTCAGAGGCCTGATGGGATTTGAACAGAGAAATTGTATCATTGGTGAGTAAGTGTAAGTGATGAGGTAATTAAACCTACAGAATTACAAGTTTCAATGGACTTGTCTGGAAGTGAGTGTTTGGTTGATCTTTAGATATTGTAGGTTCCTATGGTCTGTGTATATCAATATTGGGATATCTGTACCTTCTAGGAGGTGTCGCTAGTGTTCAAGTGAGGATTTAATAGCTAATAAATCCTTTTCACCTATAGCATAGTTGATTTCTGAAACATTCATAACTCAAGAGTAGAAGGCCACTGGATGTAAGGGATGTTTAAGAGATTGTCATTGGGATAATACTTCTCCAATAGCAAAGTCCGAGGCTTCTACCTCCAAAACATATTGAAGCGATGAGTTTGGGAAAGTGAGTATTGGTGCTGTGGTAAACCTGTGCTTTAGCTGATCAAAAACCATATGAGTTTGGTTTGTCCAAATGAACTTAACATTATTTTTAGTGAGGTTAGTAAGAGGTTTGGTTAAGTGTGCAAATGTTTTAATACATTTTCTGTAGAAGTTGGCGAAACCCATGAATATCTGTATATGCTTTTTAGTAGTGGGGGTAGGCCATTGTAAAATGGCTTGGATCTTATTATCCTCCATGTTAATCCATTCTGGGGTTATGACGTAACCTAAGAATGTAATGGTATTGGTGTGAAAGATACACTTCTCTGGTTTGGCTTATAGGTGGTTGTCCATTAACCTTGAGAGTACTGCTAGTACATGTTTAACATGCTCTAGTTGGGTTTTCGAGTATATCAAAATATCATCCAGGTAGATGACAACGTAAATATCTAATAAATCCTTAAATATATCATTGATTAGATATTGAAAGGTGGCAGGAGCGTTGCAGAGGCCGAATGGCATCACAATGTACTCGTATAGCCCATATCGAGTACGGAAGGCCGTGAGCCATTCGTCCCCTTCTCTGACACGTATGAGGTTGTAAGCACCCCTTAAGTCTAACTTAGTGCAATAAGTGGCATCCTCAAGACGCTCGATGAGCTCTGGGATAACGGGTAGGGGGTATCTATTTTTGATTGTACGTTGGTTAAGCTCTCTGTAATCCACTATCGATCGAAGGCTACTATCTTTATTCTTAACAAAGAATATACCAGAACCTGCTGGTGAGGTAGATGGTCTTATGAAACCTTTCCTCAGATTTTCTTCAAGATAACCCTTTAAGTGATCTAATTCAGATTTAGAGAGTGGATAAATATGATCACATGGTATATCTACACCTGAAATTAAATCTATAGGGCAGTAATATTTTCAGTGAGGAGGTAGATTTTCAGACTCCTTTTTACAAAAAACTTCCTTGAAATCAGAGTACTCAGGTGGTATGTTACTTTCTAAGGTTTGGAGAATGTGGTGACTGGGGAAGCAAGTTAATCTACAGTAGTCTGAGTTGAAAACTATATTAGAGGAATCCCAAGAAATCTTAGGGTTATGTAACTTTAACCAAGAGTAACCTACTATGAGAGGGCATAATGCAGAAGGAGTCACATCAAATCTAATGCATTCAGTATGGTTAGTGGTTGTGGAGACTCGTAAGGGAATGGTCTGATATTGAATGGGACCATCAATAACACATACTGACACAGGAGTTGTTTTCTTGATAAATGGAATTTTATTTAATTGTGAGTAATTTAGATCTATATATTTGGCACTCGCTCTGGAGTCAATAATTGCCTTGGAAGAAAGTCGATTATTCTCCCACTGTAAGAGAATCGAAAGTGAGCAATGGCAAGAATATGACATTTGTAAGTTGAAACAAGAGACATCAAGACAATTCTTACCCCTCTTCTGACGTGCAAGTATGGGGCAGCCCTTTACTGTATGTTTGGCGGCTCCACAATATATACACATTATTATTTTGTCTCCTGAGTTTATCTTGTGGATTCAGTGGACACCTTAGGAATCCTATATCCATTGGTTCAGGGGTTGCTTTTATGGGTGTCTTAGTGTATTGTGATGAGGGAGTAGATATTCGTTTTATAGAGATGTCAGTGGTATTGCATTCTTGTCTACGTTCTCTCAAACGCCTATCCAAACTTATACATAAATTAATCAACCCTTCCAGTGTATCTGGCAGTTCAACCCTTGCTAGCTCATCCTTAAGGGAATCAGATAATCCGAGGCAGAATTGGTTTTTTAATAAGAGCTTATTCTACCCGGTATCTTTAGACCATTTCTTAAACTCGGTAATGTAATCCTCCACAGGCTTTTTGTATTGTTTTAATGATCTCATTGCATTTTCAGCAGTGAGCTGTTTGTAAGGATCATCGTATAACTGGGACATTGCGGTAAAAAATAAATCTAGTGAGTGGAGTATAGGGTCATTATTTTAAAAAAAGGAATTTGCCCAGATAAGTGGTTCATCCCTGAGGTAAGATATGGTTGTGAGAACCTTAATGTGGTCTGTTAGGTATGTTTTAGGTTTTAGGGTAAATAAGAGATAGCAAGCATTTTTAAGCTCCCTAAAAAAC
The DNA here is from genome assembly GCF_027579735.1 of Bombina bombina. Lineage (NCBI taxonomy): Eukaryota > Metazoa > Chordata > Amphibia > Anura > Bombinatoridae > Bombina > Bombina bombina. The sequence goes on from NC_069501.1 coordinate 836,398,208, forward strand.
TTGCGATCTCTATTGAATTTTTCAGGGGGACTGATAGTAGGTTCAGGCTGAAAGTAATTTTTTGGTTTGTCTGCTATATCTTTAATATATGCTTTAAAGGAAGCATTCACGTGCTGCAGGGAATTAAAAGCTTGTGTAATTGTTTCTACCCTTTCAGTGAGTGTTTGCACATGTGCTACCAAATCCACTGGGTTCATGTTTAAGAGGCTTGGTAATACTGTAACAGTCGGTAATATCTTTAGTCAATCCTGTGACCAAGTTGGAGTTCGAGCTGATTGCATTGTGAAGGAATCAATACCTTCCGGAAGGTGTAGTATCTTAGCTGTGATTGGCTGGAAGCAGGTCAGCGAAGCTGGATGAATTTCAGAGCGGGTCTTCAGTGTGTGACGTCAACACGGAATGATACAGAGATCTGGTAAACCAGGAAAGTCACTACGTGCTCACAAGTGTTGGGAGATACGTTTAGGTAGGTGTTAGGAATACTCCTAAGTGTGCTGGAAAAAATATTTCAGAGAGGCTAGCAATATGATCTCTAAGGAAAGAAGTGGTGTAGAGCGAGGCAGAGAGTTCCACAAAATAGGCGCCAGTCTGGAGAAGTCTTGTAGATGGGAATGTGAGGAGGTAACAAGACTAGAGGAGAGAAGGAGGTCATGAGCAGAGCGAAGGGGATGGGAGGACAAGTTTCTAGAGACTAGGCCAGAGATATAAGGTGGAGCAGTGTTATTGAGAGCTTTAAAAGTTAAAGTCAGGATTTTATGTTTTATTCTGGAGGTTAGAGTAAGCCAGTGAATGGATTGGAAGAGAGCAGCTGAGGAGCGACGTGTAAGGAAGAACTGCCTGGCAGAAGCATTTATTATAGATTGTAAGGGAGATAGATGGCAGTTAGAGAGGCCGGAGAGGATGAAGTTGCAATCGTTAAGGAGGGAAATGATTTTAGAGTGGACTAAAGTCTTAGTTGTGTCTTGTGTGAGGAAGGGGCAAATTGTTAATGAGTTGTTTTTAAGGAGGAGGTGGCAATAATTGGACAAAGACTAGATGTGGGGAGTGAAAGAGAGATCTGAGTCAAGTGTGACCCCAATACATCGGGCTTGCAGGGTTTGGGCATTTATGTTATTATCAACAGTTATGGAAAGTTGAGGGGTAGGGATTTTGGAAGAAGGGTGGGAATAAGGAGTTCAGTTTTTAAAAGATTTAGCTTAAGGTAGTGAGAGGACTTCCAGGATGAAATGTTATAAAGACAGTTAGTGAAATACATTAGTAAGGAAGGGGATAGGTCTGGTGCACAGATGTAGATTTGGGTATCATCAGTATATAAATGGTATTGAAACCCATGGGACTGTATTAAGGAACCAAGGGATAATGTATAAATTGAGAAGATAAGGGGACCAAAAAGTGAGACTTGTGGTACCCCAACAGAAAGTGGTAAAGGGTCAGAGAATGTGCCAGAGAAGGTAACACTAAAGGTCCGGTTAGATAGGTAAGATGAGAGCCAGGAGAGAGCTGTGTCACAGATGCTGAAGGATTGGAGGGTTTGGAGCAAGAAAGTGTTGGTGACAGTGTCAAAGGCTGCAGACAGATCAAGAAGGATTAACAAAGAAAAGTGGACTTAAGATTTTGCTGCAATTAGATCATTAGTAACCTTAATTATTGCTGTTTCTGTGGAGTGTTGTGGGCGAAATCCAGATTGCAATGGATCAAGGAGGGAGTTTAATGTGAGGCAATGTGATAAACATGTATATACAAGCCTTTCCAGAAATTTTGAAGCTATGGGGAGTAGGGATGGGGATGATGCATCAAGAGAAGAGTTTTTGAGGATAGGTGTAATTAGAGCATGTTTAAGGGATGAGGGAAATATACCAGTGCTGAAGGAATGATTAAAAATATGTGTTATGATAGGAGTAAGAGTAGGAGAGAGGCAGGGCAGTAATTGTGAGGGAATGGGATCAAGGGGACAGGTAGTGAGTTGAGAGGAGGATATAAGGGCAGAAAAAAAGCTGAGGAGCAAAGAAGCTGGTTTTGGACATTGGTTATTGATTGAGGGGGTTTGAGACTGGTAGTGTGTTGGGAGATGATTTCATTTCTGATGGAGTCTATTTTGTTAGTAAAGTGGTTGGCAAAATCTTGAGCTGAGAGAAGTGGGAATAGGATGTGGGGGTGGACGTAGAAGGGTGTTAAAAGTGGAGAACTGACATTTTGTGTTTGAAGAAAGAGTAAAGATAAGAGTAGAGAAGTAGTCCTGCTTGGAGAGGTTATGGGTAGAATAGTAGGAGTTTAAGATGAACTTGTAATGAAGGAAGTCAGCTGAACAACTACATTTTCTCCAATGTCGCTCAGCAGTGCAGGCAACGTGTAATAGGAGTATGCCAGTGCTGAGGAGGAGTATGTGACGTTTTAGCTATGGTAGGAGGTGCCAAATTTTTAAGGACCACTGTAAGAGTGGAATTATAGTGGCAGATAGATTGGTCAGGGCAGGAAAAGAAGAAGGTGGAAGAAAGCAGAGTTTTGAGAGAGTTTGAAAGACGACTTAATGCTCCTGTGGAATATGGTGTAAGGGCTAGAAGGAGGGAGGGCAGGAGGAAGTGCTGTGATATTACAAGTGAGGAGATGATGGTTAGAAAGAGGAACGGGGTAATTTCTGAAGGTTGAGAGAGTACATTGATAGCTAAAAATCAGATCCAGGGAGTGTCCATCTTTCTGAGTGGGGGAGTCAGACCATAGTGACAGACTGTAGAAGTAAGTGAGCTGGAGAAGTTTTTTTGCAGCAGGGGCGGCGGGATTGTCAACATGAAAGGTTAAAATCCTCAAGGATGAGGGCAGGGATGTCTGAGGAGAGGAAATAAGGTAGCCAGGATGCAAAATGATCAAAAAATTGCCTGTATTGCCAGGTGATCACTGTGGTGACAGTAATTACCTGGCAAAAAAATATTTCTACTGTTAGTCTAGCACCAATCATTGGGGGTTAATGATAGGTTTTTTTAAGGTTTTTTTTGGGTGTTTTTTTTTAATTTAGTTTAGGGTTTGGGCTTTCGTAAAAGAGCTAAATGCCCTTTTCAGGGCAAAACAAAAGAGCTAAATGCCCATAAAAATGCCTTTTTCATGGCAATGGTTAGCTTAGGTTTTTTTTTAGATATTTTTTATTTTGTTGGTTTGGGGGGTGGGGGTTTGTAATGTTAGTGGGAATTTGTATTTTTTTTCAGGTAAAAGAACTGTTTTACTTAGGCCAATGCCCTACAAAAGGCCATTTTAAGGGCTATTGGTAGTTTATTCTAGATTAGGATTTTTTATTTTGGGGTGTTTGTTTTTTTAAATGGGTATTAGAATAGGAATATTTTTCATTATTTTTGATAATTTGTTTGTTATTTTGTAATGTTTTTTTTTTTTTTCATTTTGGGTGGGTTTTTATTTTTAGATTAGGGCTTGGGCACTTCATAAAAGAGCTGAATGCCCTTTTAAGGGCAGGAAAAAGAGCTAAATGCCCTTTTAAGGACAATACCCATACAAATGCCCTTTTCAGGGAATTTATTTTGTGGGTTTGGGGGGTGGGGTTTGTATACTGTTGGGGGTGTTTGTTTTGTTTTGTAGCAAAAGAGCTGTTAACTTTAGGGCAATGCCCTACAAAAAAGGCCCTTTTAAGGGTCCTTGATAGTTTATTGTAGATTAGGATTTTTTTATTTTGGTTTTTTTTTTTTTTTTTTTTTAAAGGGAATTAGAATAGGAATAATTTTTATTGTTTAAGACAATTTCATTTATTATTTTTTGTAATTTTAGTGTTTTTTATTTTTGTAATGGTAGTTTTTTTTTTTTTGTAATGTTAGGTTTTAGTGTAAGGCAGCTTAGGTTTTATTTGACAGGTAATTTTGTATTTTTCTTTAACTAGGTAGTTAGTAAATAGTTAATAACTATTTACTAACTAGTCTACCTAGTTAAAATAAATCCAAACTTACCTGTGAAATAAAAATGAAACCTAAGCTAGCTACAATATAACTTTTAGTTATATTGTAGCTAGCTTAGGTTTTATTTCACAGGTAAGTATGTATTTAGTTTTAAACAGGTATTATTTAGTTAATAATTGTAAGTTTAATTTAGCTCTATTTTAATTATGTTAAAGTTAGGGGGTGTTAAGGTTACGTTAGGGTTAGGTTTAGGGGTTAATAGTTTAATCTAAATTGTTGCGATGTGGCGGGCTGGCAGTTTAGGTGTTAATAAATTTATTTAGTGGTAGTGATGTGGGAGGCCAGAGGTTAGGGGTTAATAGCTTTATTTAGTTGCGGCGATGTCGGGGAGCGGCGGAATAGGGGTTGACATCTTTATTATAGTGTGGGCGATGTTGGGATGCAGGGGAATAGGGGTAATAACTTTAGTATATTATCAGCGATACCGGGAGCAGAAGATTAGGGGTTAATAGATTTATTTCAGTGGCAGCGATATCGGGAGAGGCAGATTAGGGGTTAATAACATTATGTAGGTGTTGGCGATGTCGGGGGTGGCAGATTAGGGGTGTTAAGTCTTAGGGTTTATGCTAGGGGGTTTAAACATAACTTTTTTTTCCCTATAGACATCAATGGGCCTGCGTTATGGAGCTTTTCATTCCGCGCTTTAGGTTTTTTTCTGACACCTTCTCCCCACTGATGTCTATGGGGAAAGCGTGCACGAGCACGTCAAAACAGTGCTTGGATTGTGTGCGATATGGAGCTTAACACCACCATATTGCATGCACAAGCCAGCTGTTTGAAAACTTTGAAAGTCAAAAGAGATTTTTATAGTTTTTTATTTTCTTCTATCACTGTAATGGCTGTGCTATAGGGGGGTTAAATAAAGCAACTTTTGTTGCATTCGTTAAATTCCTTATAGTGCGCATAACTTGTAATCTAGCTGAATGTTATTTACTAAAATCTTAACAAAAATACAATTGTTTTTCAACATTTTTTTTGTTATAGCCTATACTGAATTTACTGGTCCTAATAAAACAATATAATTTATGTGGGTCCCTAACTGAAATATAACTTACAAGTGCATTAAAATTTAAGCAGCAAAAAAGCTCAAAATCAGCTTAGCATAGGTGTTAGCAGCAAAGGGTTTAATTACAGTTTGAAATACAAAAAATTGCTACCAGTTATATATGGCTAGTTGGCTACCACAATTTATACTAATAATGTAAAATAGCACAGATTATAAGTACTTGAAGCAATATTATGATATTATACTGACTCGAGATATATGGTTTGTGTATAATTAAATGTAAATTTATTTCTTTCAAATGATTTACAGCTTTATATGGTAAAGGAAATCATTACACCCATGAAAGATCTTTAGCTTACAAGGACATTACAACTTGTACAGTGTTGCTGATAAAGCTAATATCTAATTAGATCTCCAATGATTTACACTCAGTATTGCATACAGCATGCAATTTTTTATTATATTAGTGCTTTATATGTTCTATGTAAAAACATGAGTTCCCTAACTCTAATATCAATTAGTCATTTTATTCTTCCATACATATAAAACAGCAGTAATTTTTTATGATGATCATGATGATTATTATTATTATCATTATTATTAATATTATTATTATCATTATTATTAATATAACAAGAATAACAACAACTTATATAGCCCTTTTATCTGCTAGTTGAAGGACCATTAAATACAGTAGAATTGCGTGATCAACAAATGCATGATAAATAGACAATGCAATAACAATTAGTCTGAATTTCAAATAAGTAACACATTTCAAAATTGCTTCCATATTCCCTCTCTCCTGTATCATATCATCAGCCAGTCACAAAACACATATACATATACACTGAACTCTTGCATATGCTCAGTAGTTGCTGGTTCCTCAGAAAGTGTGCATATAAATAGATTATGTACATTGTGATAATAGAAGTAAATTGGAAAGAAGTTTAAAATAGCATGCACTAGCTGAACCATGAAAGTTTAGTTTTGACTTTATTATCACTTTAAATGCCTTTGAACAGGTTACATAAGTTAGAGATATTGGTCTTAAACAGCTTGTGTGAACATATAGATCTTGGATTTATGGTGAAATCAGGTTCAGGAAAGTGTTTTAGCTCACTGTGCTGGGGAAACACATCCACAGAGATGGAGCGGCATGAATGAAAGCTAAAACACCATTAGGGCTTATTTTGTTTTCAAGGCATTAAGGCAGTTCAATCTTAAACAGTATTTGCCAATTGATTGTCAGTAAGTGTAGATAATGGAGGATGGATGACAAAATTTAAATCGGCTAGTTATCCTTGCTGCAGTATTCTATAGTAGCAGCTCAAGGTCATAGAGTAGCATTTCTAAAAGACCATAATAAAAGATATTGCTGTAGTCTACATGTAATTCTGCCAAATTATGGAGTAACATAGACATATCCTCTGTGAAAACAGGTGTTGAGCCTGGCTCTATTTGTGAATTTGTTCACTGTCAGACAGTACACTATGACTTCTTACTAGTTCTAAGGTTTTCTGTTTTGATCCTCGACATTCCAGACAAATTTACTGTCTTGTTAGACAACCTCCTCTCATCACATGTAACTATGATTTAATAAGGTTTAACTTCAACAAACTGGCAGCCCATGAGATCAGAAAGGCATTTATTCATCATTCCTATTGGACCACTTTAGCATGACATAAAAGAGGTGTGCTGTCTGCATAACAGTGATAGCATAAACCATGTTGCCTTATTATATTTATTATTGGAAGCATATACATTGCAAATAAATTGGGGGATAAAATGGAGTCCTGTCAGATTTCACAACCCAGCAGGTTCAGATGTGTATTCTACTGAATACTCCCTGCAATCTTTCAGACAGGAGTTCACTGTATCATCCAGCCCACAAGCATCGGTTTTATGATTTACAGATTCAACTACAGCAGAGGAGTAAGAAAATATTATTACTGACCACTTACTGCTGTTTTAGAGCATTATAAGAGTTCAGTAAATTTATCAGGTCAGTTTTAGTTCAATGGCTTATCCTGGGACCTGACTGGAATGAATCATAAATGGTGTTCAAGTTAGGTTGCAACACATTTCTTAAAGGGCCATAATACCCAAATGTTTAAACACTTGAAAGTGATGCAGCATAGCTGTAAAAAGCTGACTAGAAAATATCTCCTGAACATCTCTATGTAAAAAAGAAAGATATTTTACCTCAAAAGTTCCTCAGTAGCCACCTCCCATTGTAAAGGATTTCTAAGCAGCATTTTAGTGTGTCTGTCCTGGGACAGCTGAAAGGATGAGCCTCGTGAACTCTCATATTATTTCACCAATCAGGTAAAGGAAGCTTACTATTAAATCTCATGAGAGTTAAGTCAAATCTCATGGGATCACAGTAAGATGCTGATGCTGATTGGCTGCTGTTCATTTCTTCATTTTTTTTTTAATTTTTACCTGCAGCTACGAGCAGGTGAAGTATAACTTTTTACACAGAACTTACTCTTCTGATCCGAGGAAATTGTGAGGTAAAATATCTTCCTTTTTTACATAGAGATGCTCAGGTGATATTTTCCTGTCAGCTTTTTACAGTTATACTGAATCAGTTTCAAGTGATTTAGCATATGAGTATTATGTCCCTTTAATGAGTTTACCTAGAAAGAAAGGCTTGAGGTAGGCCTGTATTTCTTAAAGGGACAGTAACCAGTAAAACCATATAATTACAAGACATTTCTGTTGTGTTGCTAGAGAATAAAATATTAGATGTCTTAAGATTTTTAAAACAAATTAACATTCTTTTTACTGCAATTATTTTTAAACAGCCAAACTCCACCATCATTACATTTGTGTATTGGTATTTCAGAATGAATGCACAACACTTTGTCAGCAAGTCTTTATACTAAATAGAGGATCTTGGTTCTGTTACTTTGTTTGGGGATTTCTATTGAGAGGAACTCTAAACTTTTTTGAGTGAATGTTTCTTGGTACATATTGGAGAATTCAGCAGTGACGTGCAGGGAGGTCAGAGGCAGGTGAGGCACTGGCTAGGATATGCCTTCATTCTTTAGATATCCTTTGTTGAAGAAATAGCAATGTACATGGGTGAGCTAATCACATGATGTATCTATTGTATCTATTGTGCAGCCACCAATCAGCAGCTACTGAGCATATTTAGATATGATTTTCAACCAAGGATATCAAGAGAATGAATGAAATTAGGTATTAGATGTAAATTGGACAGAAGGGGTGGGAGAGACAGGGAGAGAGAGATAGACAGAGAGACAGAGGGGGAGAGAGAGACAAAGAGACAAAGGAGAGAGAGAGACAAAGAGAGACAGAGGGTAGAGAGACAGACAAAGAGACCATGGGGGAGAATGAGACACATAAGGATAGAGACAGAGGGGGTGGGAGAGACAGGGAGAGAGAGATGGATAGAGAGAGACAGAAAGAGAGAGAGAGAGAGAGAGAGAGAAGAGAGAGGGATAAAGAGACAGAGCAGGAGGGATAGAGAGACAGAGGGGGAGAGAGAGATGCGGTGATAGAGAGAGAGACAGAGGGGGAGGGATAGAGAGACAGAGGGGAGAGAGAGAGAAGAGAGACAGAGGGGAGAGAGGGGTAGAGGGAGAAAGAGAGACACAGAGGGGAGAGAGAGACAGACAGAGGGGAGAGAGAGAGACAGAGGGGAGAGATAGAGAGAAGAGAGAGGGGAGAGAGAGACAGAGGGGGAGAGAGAGACAGAGGGGGAGAGAGAGAAAGAGAGAGATAGAGGGGAGAGAGAGAAAGAGAGAGACAGAGGGGAGAGAGAGAAAGAGAGAGACAGAGGGGAGAGAGAGAAGAGAGAGAGAGGGGAGAGAGAGACAGAAGGGAGAGAGAGACAGAGGGGAGAGAGAGACAGAGGGGAGAGAGAGACAGAGGGGGAGAGAGAGAAAGAGAGACACAGAGGGGAGAGAGAGAGACAGACAGAGGGGAGAGAGAGAGAGACAGAGGGGGAGGGAGAAAGAAGAGACAGAGGGGGAGGGAGAAAGGGAGAGACAGGGGGAGGGAGAGAGAGAGAGACAGAGGGGAGAGAGAGAGACAGAGGGGAGAGAAAGAGAGACAGAGGAGAGAGAGAGGGGAGAGAGAGAGAGACAGAGACAGAGGGGGATGGAGAAAGGGAGAGACAGAAGGGAGAGAGAGAGGGGAGAGAGAGAGACAGATGGGAGAAAGAGACAGAGGGGGATGGAGAAAGGGAGAGACAGAAGGGAGAGAGAGAGGGGAGAGAGAGAGAGAGAAAGAGAGAGAGGAGAGAGAGACAGAGGGGGATGGGTAAAGAGACAGAGGGGGAGGGATAGAGAGACAGAGGGGGAGAAAGAGACAGAGGAGAGAGAGAGGGGGGAGAGAGAGAGAGACAGATGGGAGAGAGAGAGAGAGACAGAGGGGGATGGAGAAAGGGAGAGACAGAAGGGAGAGAGAGAGAGAGAGAGAGAGGAGAGAGAGACAGAGGAGGAAGGATAAAGAGACAGAGGGGGAGGGATAGAGAGACAGAGGGGGAGAGAGAGATGCGGTGAAAGAGAGAGACAGAGGGGAGGGATAGAGAGACAGAGGGGGAGGGATAGAGAGACAGAGGGGAGAGAGAGAGTAGAGAGACAGAGGGGGGAGAGGGGTAGAGGGAGAAAGAGAGACACAGAGGGGAGAGAGAGACAGACAGACAGAAGGGAGAGAGAGAGACAGAGGGGAGAGAGAGAAGAGAGAGGGGAGAGAGAGACAGAGGGGGAGAGAGCGACAGAGGGGGAGAGAGAGAAAGAGAGAGACAGAGGGGAGAGAGAGAAAGAGAGAGACAGAGGGGAGAGAGAGAAGAGAGAGAGAGGGGACAGAGAGACAGAGGGGAGAGAGACAGAGGGGAGAGAGAGAGACAGACAGAGGGGAGAGAGACAGAGGGGGAGGGAGAAATGGAGAGACAGAGGGGGAGGGAGAAAGGGAGAGACAGGGGGAGAGGGAGAGACAGAGGGGGAGGGAGATAGAGACAGAGGGGAGGGATAGAGAGACAGAGGGGAGGGATAGAGAGACAGAGGGGAGGGATAGAGAGACAGAGAGGGAGGGATAGAGAGACAGAGAGGGAGGAATAGAGAGACAGAGGGGAGAAAGAGAGAGACAGAGGGGAGAGAGATAGAGAAAGACAGAGGGGAGAGAGAGAGAGAGAGAGAGACAGAGGGTAGAGAGAGAGACAGAGGGTAGAGAGAGAGACAGAGGGTAGAGAGAGAGACAGAGGGGAGAGAGAGAGACAGAGGGGAGAGGAAGAGACAGAGGGGAGAAAGAGAGAGAGACAGAGGGGGAGGGATAGAGAGACAGAGGGGGAGGGATAGAGAGACAGAGGGGGAGGGATAGAGAGACAGAGGGGGAGGGATAGAGAGACAGAGGGGAGAGAGAGACAGAGGGGGAGAGAGAGACAGAGAGACACAGAGGGGAGAGAGAGAGACAGACAGAGGGGAGAGAGAGAGACAGAGGGGGATGGAAAAAGGGAGAGACAGAAGGGAGAGAGAGAGAGGGGCGAGAGAGAGACAGATGGGAGAGAGACACAGGGGGATGGAGAAAGGGAGATACAGAAGGGAGAGAGAGAGAGGAGAGAGAGGAGAGAGATACAGAGGAGGAGGGATAAAGAGACAGAAGGGGAGGGATAGAGAGACAGAGGGGAGAGAGGGGTAGAGGGAGAAAGAGAGACACAGAGGGGAGAGAGAGACAGACAGACAGAGGGGAGAGAGAGAGAGACAGAGGGGAGAGAGAGAGAGAAGAGAGAGGGGAGAGAGAGACAGAGGGGGAGAGAGCGACAGAGGGGGAGAGAGAGAAAGAGAGAGACAGAGGGGAGAGAGAGAAAGAGAGAGACAGAGGGGAGAGAGAGAAGAGAGAGAGAGGGGACAGAGAGACAGAGGGGAGAGAGACAGAGGGGAGAGAGAGAGACAGACAGAGGGGAGAGAGACAGAGGGGGAGGGAGAAATGGAGAGACAGAGGGGGAGGGAGAAAGGGAGAGACAGGGGGAGAGGGAGAGACAGAGGGGGAGGGAGATAGAGACAGAGGGGAGGGATAGAGAGACAGAGGGGAGGGATAGAGAGACAGAGGGGAGGGATAGAGAGACAGAGAGGGAGGGATAGAGAGACAGAGAGGGAGGAATAGAGAGACAGAGGGGAGAAAGAGAGAGACAGAGGGGAGAGAGATAGAGAAAGACAGAGGGGAGAGAGAGAGAGAGAGAGAGAGAGAGAGAGAGAGAGAGACAGAGGGTAGAGAGAGAGACAGAGGGTAGAGAGAGAGACAGAGGGTAGAGATAGAGACAGAGGGGAGAGAGAGAGACAGAGGGGAGAGGAAGAGACAGAGGGGAGAAAGAGAGAGAGACAGAGGGGGAGGGATAGAGAGACAGAGGGGGAGGGATAGAGAGACAGAGGGGGAGGGATAGAGAGACAGAGGGGAGAGAGAGAGAGAGAGAGAGAGAGAGAGAGAGAGAGAAGAGAGAGAGAGAGGGGAGAGAGAGACAGAGGGGAGAGAGAGACAGAGGGGAGAGAGAGACAGAGGGGGAGAGAGAGACAGAGAGACACAGAGGGGAGAGAGAGAGACAGACAGAGGGGAGAGAGAGAGACAGAGGGGGATGGAAAAAGGGAGAGACAGAAGGGAGAGAGAGAGAGGGGCGAGAGAGAGACAGATGGGAGAGAGACAAAGGGGGATGGAGAAAGGGAGATACAGAAGGGAGAGAGAGAGAGGAGAGAGAGGAGAGAGATACAGAGGAGGAGGGATAAAGAGACAGAAGGGGAGGGATAGAGAGACAGAGGGGGAGAGAGAGAGATATGGTAAGAGAGAGAGGGGAGAGAGAGATACAGAGGGGAGAGAGAGAGAGAGATAGAGGGGGAGGGATAGAGAGACAGAGGGGAGAGAGAGAGAGAGAGAGAGAGAGAGGGGAGAGAGAGAAAGACAGAGGGGAGAGAGATACAGAGGGGAGAGAGAGAGACAGAGGGGAGAGAGAGAGACAGAGGGGAGAGAGAGAGACAGAGGGGGGAATGAGAGACAGAGGGGATGGAATGAGAGACAGAGGGGAGGGATAGAGAGACAGAGGGGAGGGATAGAGAGACAGAGGGGAGGAATAGAGAGACAGAGGGGGAGGAATAGAGAGAGAGGGGAGAGAGAGAGAGAGAGACAGAGGGGAGAGAGAGAGACAGAGGGGAGAGAGAGAGAGACAGAGAGGAGAGAGATACAGAGGGGAGAGAGAGAGAGACAGAGGGGAGGAATGAGAGACAGAGGGGGGGATAGACAGAAAGAGGGGAGAAAGAGAGAGACAGAGGGGAGAAAGAGAGAGACAGAGGGGAGAGAGAGAGAGACAGAGGGGAGAGAGAGAAAGACAGAGGGGAGAGAGATAGAGACAGAGGGGAGGGATAGAGAGACAGAGGGGGAGGGATAGAAAGACAGAGGGGGAGGGATAGAGAGACAGAGGGGGAGGGATAGAGAGACAGAGCGGGAGGGATAGAGAGACAGAGGGGGAGGGATAGAGAGACAGAGGGGAGGAATGAGAGACAGAGGGGGAGGGATAGACAGAAAGAGGGGAGAGAGAGAGAGACAGAGGGGAGAAAGAGAGAGACAGAGGGGAGAGAGAGAGAGAGACAGAGGGGAGAGAGAGAAAGACAGAGGGGAGAGAGATAGAGACAGAGGGGAGGGATAGAGAGACAGAGGGGGAGGGATAGAAAGACAGAGGGGGAGGGATAGAGAGACAGAGGGGGAGGGATAGAGAGACAGAGGGGAGAAAGAGAGAGACAGAGGGGAGAGAGATAGAGAAAGACAGAGGGGAGAGAGAGAGAGACAGAGGGGAGAGAGAGAGACAGAGGGGAGAGAGAGAGAGAGACAGGGGAGAGAGAGAGAGACAGAGGGGAGAGGGAGAGACAGAGGGGAGAAAAAAAAAAGTTGGAAAAAAAAAGTTGAGAAAATAAAATTACACCAGCACCAGTACAGTACCATAGTGTAACTTACTCTCTCAAGCGGTGGCCGGCTCATCAGGATAAAACAGTGCAGTAGAATAGATTACTTACCTAATACCAACAACAAGTAACGGTCCTCAGCGGGTGCGGCTCACTCCTTGGCTGCTTGACTCCACTGATTGCGTCGGATCTTCTTGGATCTTCCTTCCAGCAGCCTGGCTTCTCACAGTGCACTGTCCACGTGACTCGGCTGAGGGCTCCAAGGTTCCCTCCAGCACTTCCGCACACTGCTCCGCCTCGTCAGCAGTCATGTGACGTGAGTGACAAGACTGCTGCTGATTGGCTCCCCGAGGCTGCTAGAAGAGCAGCCTCAAATGGGAGCATATGGGCAGCAATGGGCTCAGCTTTTAGGCACCAGTGGGTGGCGCTGGGTCAGTTGTGGCTCAGGCAGGCATGTTGTGCAATGGATGGAGGGCAGCGGACCAGCTCACTGCCTACCTTCTATTACGCAACATGGATGATACCATGTATGCCGGACCGGGGGGGGGGTGGAAATTTTTTTTTTTTTTTTTTTTTAATAATAATAATTCTAAAAATAAATGTTTTTAGTCATTAGGACAGGTGAGGCACTGCCTCACCTGCCTCTAATGACTGCACGTCACTGGTATTCAGGTAGTTTAAATTTATCTTCCACTGTGTAGAATTATATTCATTTACATTGAACTATGGATGGTAAATAAAAGGAACCCCTGAATAGTAATGGGTTGATTAGGTATTGGGGCAATGAATTGCAGAGTATTTTTTTTACATTTGTTTTGTAGCACTCTACCAGTTATCTGACATTTTTACAGCTTCTTAACACTGAAGTAAAATTAAACTTAGACATGGGTTACTGAACATTAATGTGCTAAGTAGTCTTTATAGGGCCTAGTGTATTTGAATGATTAATTAATTTTGAAAACATTAATGGAATGGTTGCCAAACCACATAATTCTATTTATTTTAAAGGGACATGAGAAATGTGATCATAAGTGCAAATAATTAATACAATATATATAGGATACACTGTCTCAGCATGTTATTTTTACTTATAACTTATAACCAGGAGGAGTTGGAGTTGTAAAGAAGAAAATAACATCCTGGGACAATGTACTCTCTCTCTCTCTCTATATATATATATATAATTTATTATTTGCACTTATAATCACATTTTTTGTATTATTTAAAATAGTTTGTGATTGACACATCTTGTGTTACACTTTTGGACATGAAACCCAAAGGTTTTTTTTTCCTGCCTCAGATCGAAAATACAATTTTAAAACACTAACGGCTAGATTTGGAGTTTTGTCGGTAACGACCCGAAAAACTAACGCCGGCTTTTTTCTGGCCGCACCATAAAAATAACTCTGGTATTGAGAGTCCACAGAATGGCTGCATTAGGCTCCAAAAAAGGAGCGTAGAGCATTTTTAACGCAGCTTCAACTCTCGATACCAGAGTTGCTTACGCAAGCGGCCAGCCTCAAAAACGTGCTCGTGCACGATTCCCCCATAGGAAACAATGGAGCTGTTTGAGCTGAAAAAAACCAAACACCTGCAAAAAGCCGCGTTCAGCTCCTAACGCAGATCCATTGTTTGCTATGCGGTAACCCTTCCTACGTCTGCACTTAACACTCTAACATGTACCCCGAGTCTAAACACCCCTAACCTTACACTTATTAACCCCTAATCTGCCGCCCCCACTATCGCTGACCCCTGCATATTATTATTAACCCCTAATCTGCCGCTCCGTAAACCGCCGCTACTTACATTATCCCTATGTACCCCTAATCTGCTGCCCTAACATCGCCGACCCCTATATTATATTTATTAACCCCTAATCTGCCCCCCACAACGTCGCCTCCACCTGCCTACACTTATTAACCCCTAATCTGCCGACCGGACCTGAGCGCTACTATAATAAAGTTATTAACCCCTAATCCGCCTCACTAACCCTATAATAAATAACCCCTAATCTGCCCTCCCTAACATCGCCGACACCTAACTTCAATTATTAACCCCTAATCTGCCGACTGGAGCTCACCGCTACTCTAATAAATGGATTAACCCCTAAAGCTAAGTCTAACCCTAACACTAACACCTCCCTAAGTTAAATATAATTTACATCTAACGAAATTAATTAACTCTTATTAAATAAATTATTCCTATTTAAAGCTAAATACTTACCTGTAAAATAAATCCTAATATAGCTACAATATAAATTATAATTATATTATAGCTATTTTAGGATTTATATTTATTTTACAGGTAACTTTGTATTTATTTTAACCAGGTACAATAGCTATTAAATAGTTAAGAACTATTTAATAGCTCAAATAGTTAAAATAATTACAAAATTACCTGTAAAATAAATCCTAACCTAAGTTACAATTAAACCTAACACTAGACTATCAATAAATTAATTAAATAAACTACCTACAATTACCTACAATTAACCTAACACTACACTATCAATAAATTAATTAAATACAATTGCTACAAATAAATACAATTAAATAAACTAACTAAAGTACAAAAAATAAAAAAGAACTAAGTTACAAAAAATAAAAAAATATTTACAAACATAAGAAAAATATTACAACAATTTTAAACTAATTACACCTACTCTAAGCCCCCTAATAAAATAACAAAGCCCCCCAAAATAAAAAAATGCCCTACCCTATTCTAAATTACTAAAGTTCAAAGCTCTTTTACCTTACCAGCCCTGAACAGGGCCCTTTGCGGGGCATGCCCCAAGAAGTTCAGCTCTTTTGCCTGTAAAAAAAAACATACAATACCCAAGCCCCCCAACATTACAACCCACCACCCACATACCCCTAATCTAACCCAAACCCTCCTTAAATAAACCTAACACTAAGCCCCTGAAGATCATCCTACCTTGTCTTCACCTCACCGGGTATCACACCGATCCGTCCTGGCTCCGATAGCTTCATCCAACCCAAGCGGGGGCTAGACATCCACTGAAGAAGTCCAGAAGAGGGTCCAAAGTCTTCATCCTATCCGGGAAGAAGAGTAGATCCGGACCGGCAACCATCTTCTTCCAAGCGGCATCTTCTATCTTCATCCAATGAGGACCGGCTCCATCCTGAAGACCTCCACCACGGACCCATCTTCATCCATCGACGTCCAACTGAAGAATGACGGTTCCTTTAATTAGATTGAGCTCACATTCTATTGGCTGATCGGAACAGCCAATAGAATGCGAGCTCAATCTAATTGGCTGATTGGATCAGCCAATCGGATTGAACTTGATTCTGATTGGCTGATTCCATCAGCCAATCAGAATATTCCTACCTTAATTCCGATTGGCTGATAGAATCCTATCAGCCAATCGGAATTCGAGGGACGCCATCTTGGATGACGTTTCTTAAAGGAACCGTCATTCTTCAGTTGGACGTCGACGGATGAAGATGGGTCCGCGGTGGAGGTCTTCAGGATGGAGCCGGTCCTCATCGGATGAAGATAGAAGATGCCGCTTGGAAGAAGATGGTTGCCGGTCCGGATCTACTCTTCTTCCCGGTTAGGATGAAGACTTTGGACCCTCTTCTGGACTTCTTCAGTGGATGTCTAGCCCCCGCTTGGGTTGGATGAAGATATCGGAGCCAGGACGAATCGGTGTGATACCCGGTGAGGTGAAGACAAGGTAGGATGATCTTCAGGGGCTTAGTGTTAGGTTTATTTAAGGGGGGTTTGGGTTAGATTAGGGGTATGTGGGTGGTGGGTTGTAATGTTGGGGGGCTTGGGTATTGTATGTTTTTTTTTACAGGCAAAAGAGCTGAACTTCTTGGGGCATGCCCCGCAAAGGGCCCTGTTCAGGGCTGGTAAGGTAAAAGAGCTTTGAACTTTAGTAATTTAGAATAGGGTAGGGCATTTTTTTATTTTGGGGGCTTTGTTATTTTATTAGGGGGCTTAGAGTAGGTGTAATTAGTTTAAAATTGTTGCACTATTTTTCTTATATTTGTAAATATTTTTTTATTTTTTGTAACTTAGTTCTTTTTTATTTTTTGTACTTTAGCTAGTTTATTTAATTGTATTTATTTGTAGCAATTGTATTTAATTAATTTATTGATAGTGTAGTGTTAGGTTAATTGTAGGTAATTGTAGGTAGTTTATTTAATTTATTTATTGATAGTCTAGTGTTAGGTTTAATTGTAACTTAGGTTAGGATTTATTTTACAGGTAATTTTGTAATTATTTTAACTATTTGAGCTATTAAATAGTTCTTAACTATTTAATAGCTATTGTACCTGGTTAAAATAAATACAAAGTTACCTGTAAAATAAATATAAATCCTAAAATAGCTAATATATAATTATAATTTATATTGTAGCTATATTAGTATTTATTTTACAGGTAAGTATTTATCTTTAAATAGGAATAATTTATTTAATAAGAGTTAATTAATTTCGTTAGATGTAAATTACATTTAACTTAGGGGGGTGTTAGTGTTAGGGTTAGACTTAGCTTTAGGGGTTAATCCATTTATTAGAGTAGCGGTGAGCTCCAGTCGGCAGATTAGGGGTTAATAATTGAAGTTAGGTGTCGGCGATGTTAGGGAGGGCAGATTAGGGGTTAATACTATTTATTATAGGGTTAGTGAGGCGGATTAGGGGTTAATAACTTTATTATAGTAGTGCTCAGGTCCGGTCGGCAGATTAGGGGTTAATAAGTGTAGGCAGGTGGAGGCGACGTTGAGGGGGGCAGATTAGGGGTTAATAAATATAATATAGGGGTCGGCGGTGTTAGGGGCAGCAGATTAGGGTTACATAAGGATAACCTAGGTGGCGGCGCTTTGCGGTCGGCAGATTAGGGGTTAATAAGTGTAGGTAGGTGGAGGCGACGTTGAGGGGGGCAGATTAGGGGTTAATAAATATAATACAGGGGTTGGCGGTGTTAGGGGGAGCAGATTAGGGGTACATAAGGATAACGTAGGTGGCGGTCGGCAGATTAGGGGTTAAAAAAATGTATTCGAGTGTCGGCGATGTGGGGGGACCTCAGTTTAGGGGTACATAGGTAGTTTATGGGTGTTAGTGTACTTTAGAGTACAGTAGTTAAGAGCTTTAGAAACCGGCGTTAGCCCAGAAAGCTCTTAACTACTGACTTTTTTCCTGCGGCTGGAGTTTTGTCGTTAGATGTCTAACGCTCACTTCAGACACGACTCTAAATACCGGAGTTAGAAAGATCCCATTGAAAAGATAGGATACGCAATTGACGTAAGGGGATCTGCGGTATGGAAAAGTCGCGGCTGAAAAGTGAGCGTTAGACCCTATTTTGAGTGACTCCAAATACCGGCGGTAGCCTAAAACCAGCGTTAGGAGCCTCTAACGCTGGTTTTCATGGCTAACGCCAAACTCCAAATCTAGGTCTTTCTGATTTACTTGTATTATATAATCGGCTTCATTGTCTTGACATCCTTTGTTAAAGAAGCAGCAATGCACTACTGGGAGCTAGCTGAATGCATTAGTGAGCCAAAAAAACAAGATATATATGTGCAGTCAACAATCAGCAGCCCCTGAGCCTATCAAGGTATCCTTTTCTACAAAAGGATACCAAGAGAACAGAGTTTATTTTTCCTTCCTCAAATCAAAAAACATAATTTATGTAAGAACTTACCCGATAAATTAATTTCTTTCATATTGGCAAGAGTCCATGAGCTAGTGACGTATGGGATATACAATCCTACCAGGAGGGGCAAAGTTTCCCAAACCTCAAAATGCCTATAAATACACCCCTCACCACAACCACAATTCAGTTTAACGAATAGCCAAGTAGTGGGGTGATAGAAAAAGGAGTAAAAAGCATCAAAAAAGGAACTGGAAATATAATTATGCTTTATACAAAAAAAATAAAAAACACATAACCACCATAAAGATTGTGGTTCTCATGGACTCTTGCCAATATGAAAGAAATGAATTTATCAGGTAAGCTCTTACATGAATTATGTTTTCTTTCATGTAATTGGCAAGAGTCCATGAGCTAGTGACATATGGGATAGTAATACCCAAGATGTGATACTCCACAGAAGAGTCACTAGAGAGGGAGAGATACAAATATAAACAGCCATTTTCCGCTGAAAAAATTAAATCCACATAAAAAAAAAAGGTTTTCTCATTGAAAAGAAAAAACTTAAAACATAAGCAGAGGAATCCAACTGAAACAGCTGCCTGAAAAACGTTTCTACCAAAAACTGCTTCCGAAGAGGCAAATACATCAAAACGGTAGAATTTAGTAAATGTATGCAAAGAAGACCAAGTTGCTGCTTTGCAAATCTGATCAACTGAAGCTTCATTCTTAAAAGCCCACGAAGTGGAGACTGATCTAGTAGAATGAGCTGTGATTCTCTGAGGCAGAGCATGACCCAACTCCAAATAAGCCTGATGAATCAAAAGCTTTAACCAAGATGCCAAGGAAATGGCAGGAGCTTTCTGACCTTTCCTAGAACCAGAAAAGACAACAAATAGACTAGAAGTCTTCCTGAAATCTTTAGTAGCTTCAACATAATATTTCAAATCTCTTACAACATCCAGAGAATGTAAGGATCTCCCCAAAGTATTCTTAGGATTAGGACACAAAAAGGGAACAACAATTTCCTTATCAATGTTATTAGAATTCACAACTTTAGGTAAAAATTTAAATGAAGTCTGCAAAACTGCTTTATCCTGATGGAAAATCAGAAAAGGAGACTCACAAGAAAGAGCAGATAATTCGGAAACTCTTCTAGCAGAAGAGATACCCAAAATGTACAACACTTTCCAAGAAAGTAGTCTAATATCCAAAGAATGCATAGGCTCAAAAGGAGGAGCCTGTAAAGCCTTCAAAACCAAATTAAGACTCCAAGGAGGAGAGACTGATTTAATGACAGGCTTGGTATGGACCAAAGCCTGTACAAAACAGTGAATATCAGGAAGCTTAGCAATCTTTCTGTGAAATAAAACAGAAAGAGCAGAGATTTGTCCCTTCAAGGAACTTGCAGACAAACCTTTATCCAAACCATCCTGAAGAAACTGTAAAATTCTAGGAATTCTAAAAGAATGCCAAGAGAATTTATGAGAAGAACACCATGAAATATGTCTTCCAAATTCGATAATAAATCTTCCTAGCAATAGATTTACAAGCCTGTAACATAGTATCAATCACTGAGTCAGAGACACCTCTATGACTAAGCACTAAGCGTTCAATTTCCATACCTTCAAATTTAAAGATTTGAGATCCTGATGGAAAAACAGTTCTTGAGACAGAAGGTCTGATCTTAAAGGAAGTGGCCAAGGTTGGCAACTGGACATCCGGACAAGATCCGCATACCAGAACCTGTGAGGACATGCTGGTTCTACCAGAAACACAAATGATTGTTCCATGATGATCTTGGAGATCACTCTTGAAAGAAGAATTAGAGGTGGGAAGATATAAGCTAATTGGTAAAACCAGGGAACTGCTAACACATCCACCGACTCCGCCTGAGGATCCCTGGACCTGGATAAGTACCTGGGAAGTTTATTGTTTAGATGAGAAGCCATCAGATCTATTTCTGGAAGACCCCATATCTGAACAATCTGAAAAAACACATCTGGATGGAGAGACCACTCCCACGGATGTAAAGTCTGACAGCTGAGATAATCCTCTTCCCAATTGTCTACACCTGGGATGTGTACCGCAGAAATTAGACAAGAGCTGGATTCCGCCCAAGAAAGTATCCGAGATACTTCTTTCATAGCTAGGGGACTGTGAGTCCCACCCTGATAATTGACATATGCCACCATTGTGATATTGTCTGTCCAAAAACAAATGAATTGTTCTCTTCAACAGAGGCCAAACCTGAAGAGCCCTGAAAATAGCACGGAGTTCTAAAATATTGATTGGTAACCTCACCTCTTCAGATTTTCAAACCCCTTGTGCTGTCAGAGTTCCCCAGATAGCTCCCCAACCTGAAAGACTTGCATCTGTTGTGATTACAGTCCGGGTTGGACAAACAAAAGAAGCCCCTTAAACAATGCAATGGGGATCTAACCACCAAGTCAGAGGGAGTCGAACATTGGGATTTAAGGATATTAATTGTGATATACTTGTATAATCCCTGCACCATTGATTCAGCATACAAAGCTGAAGAGGTCTCATATGAAAATGCGTCCGATGCTGCAGTCATGAGACCTAAAATTTCCATGCACATAGCCACTGAAGGGAATGATTGAGACTGAAGGTTTCGACAAGCTGAAACCAATTTCATTCATCTCTTGTCTGTTAGAGACAAAGTCATGGACACTGAATCTATCTGGAAACCTAAAAAGGTGACCCTTGTCTGAAGAATCAATTAACTTTTTGGTAAATTGATCCTCCAACCATGTCTTTGAAGAAACAACACTAGTTGATTTGTGAGAGATTTGTCAGAATGTAAAGACTGAGCTAGTACCAAGATATCATCCAAATAAGGAAACACCGCAATACCCTGTTCTCTGATTACAGAGAGTAGGACACCGATAGTGGTCTGGATAAATCAGAATATGAAGATATGCATCCTGTAAGTCTATCGTGGACATATGCTGAACAAAAGGCATTTTATGATCCAGAAATGGCCTGAATGAATTTTCTTTCTTTGGGACAATAAATAGATTTGAATAAAACCCCAGACCCTGTTCCTGAAACAGAACTGGTATGATTACCCCTGAAAGCTCTAGATCTGAAACACACTTCAGAAAAGCCTGAGCCTTCACTGGATTTGCTGGAACGTGTGAGAGAAAAAAATCTTCTCACAGGAGGTCTTACTCTGAATCCTATTCGATACCCTTGAGAGACAATACTCTGAATCCACTGATTTTGGACAGAATCTGCCCAAATGTCTTTGAAAAAATTTAATCTGCCCCCCCCCCACCAGCTGAGCTGGAATGAGGGCTGCGCCTTCATGCAGACTTGGGGGTTGGCTTTGTTTTTTAAAAAAGCTTGGATTTATTCCAACTTGAAGAAGGTTTCCAATATTCTTTGTGGAAAGGATTGGCTTTCTGTTCTTTATTCTGTCGAAAAAAATGAAAACGATTAGAAGCTTTAGATTTACCCTTAGATCTTTTATCCTGAGGCAAAAAAACTCCCTTCCCCCAGTGACAGTTTAAATAATTGAATCCAACTGAGAACCAAATAAATTGTTACCTTGGAAAGAGATAGTAATCTAGACTTAGATACCATGTCAGCATTCCAATATTTGAGCCACAAAGCTCTTCTAGCTAAAATAGCTAAAGACATAGATTTAACATCAATTTTGATGATATCAAAAATAGCATCACAGATAAAATGATTAGCATGTGGAAGCAAGTCAACAATGTTAGATAAATCAGGATCTGTTTCCTTTTGCGCTAAACTTTCCAACCAAAAAGTTGATGCAGCTGCAACATCAGCCATAGATATAGCAGGCCTAAGAATATAGCCAGAAAATAAATAAGCTTTCCTTAGATAAGATTCAAGTTTCCTATCTAAAGGATCCTTAAAAGAAGTACTATCTTCCATAGGAATAGTAGTACGTTTGGCAAGAGTAGAAATAGCCCCATCAACTTTGGGGATTTTTTCCTACAACCCAATCTAGCTGCTGACTATGGGGGGTAGTTATCAACGTGTCAACTTTCCTGCCTTCGCCGGCCCAATACGCTCGCCTAAGCTCACCTCACATCGCCGCCGCGGACCTGAAAAATTTCACCTAAGTTATCAAATAAAGCTGTCAAAAAGCCGTGCACCAAGTACGGGGCGATGAGCAGCGGACTGTGAGAGTTATCACTCATCCAATCTCGCTGCTCTTCGGCTTTTTTACAGCTTTCTTGCTAGCCTGTCAATAAGCACCCACACTATACTACACTGTTCTACCCCCTATACCGGCGCCCCCGGAGCCCCCCACAGCTAAATAAAGTTAGTAACCCCTAAACCGCTGCTCCTAGACCCAGCCACAACTCTGATAAATGTATTAATCCCTAAACCGCCGCTCCTAGACCCTGCCGCAACTCTGATAAATGTATTAACCCCTAAACCGCCGCTCCCGGACACCGTTGCTACCTACATTATGCCTATTAACCCCTATCCTGCCCCCCCTATACCGTCGCCCTCTATAATAAAGTTATTAACCTCTATCCTGCTGATCCCGCACCTCGCCGCAACTAAATAAATAGTTTAACCCCTAAACCGCCGCTCCCGGACCCTGCCGCAACCTATATTAAATTTATTAACCCCTAATCTGCCCCCCCTACACCGTCGCCACCTATAATAAATTTATTAACCCCTATCCTGCCCCCCACTACACCGCCGCCACTGTAATAAATGTATTAATCCCTAAACCTAATAAAGTCTAACACTAACCCTAACACCCCCCTAACTTAAATATTAATTAAATAAATCTAAACAATATTTCTATTATGAACTAAATTAATCCTATTTAAAACTAAATACTTACCTTTAAAACAAACCCTAATATAGCTACAATATAAATAATAATTATATTGTAGCTATATTAGGATTTATTTTTATTTTACAGGCAAATTTCAATTTATTTTAACTAGGTACAATAGCTATTAAATAGTTATTAACTATTTAATAGCTTACCTAGCTAAAATAAAGAGAAGTTAACCTGTAAAATAAAAACTAACCTAAGTTACAATTACACCTAACACTACACTATACTTAAATAAATTATTCCTATTTAAAACTAAATACTTACCTTTAAAATAAACCCTAATATAGCTACAATATAAATAATAATTATATTGTAGCTATCTTAGGATTTATTTTTATTTTACAGGTAACTTTGTATTTATTTTAGCTAGTTAGAATAGTTATTAAATAGTTATTAACTATTTAATAACTACCTAGCTAAAAGAAATACAAAATTACCTGTAAAATAAATCCTAACCTAAGTTACAATTAAACCTAACACTACACTATCATTAAATAAATTAAATAAATTAACTACAAATAACTACAATTAAATACAATTACAAAAACTAACTAAAGTACAAAAAAATAAAAAAGCTAAGTTACAAAAAATAAAAAAAAAATGTTACAAACATTTTAAAAATATTACAACAATTTTAAGCTACTTACACCTAATCTAAGCCCCCTAATAAAATAACAAACCCCCCCAAAATAAAAAAATGCCCTACCCTATTCTAAATTTAAAAAGTTCAAAGCTCTTTTACCTTACCAGCCCTTAAAAGGGCCATTTGTGGGGCATGCCCCAAAGAATTCAGCTCTTTTGCCTGCAAAAGAAAAATACAACCCCCCCCAACATTAAAACCCATCACCCACATACCCCTAATCTAACCCAAACCCCCCTTAAAATAACCTAACACTAATCCCCTGAAGATCATCCTACCTTGTCTTCACTCAGCCGAGCAGCGATGGAACCGAAGAGGACATCCGGAGCGGCAGAAGTGATCATCCAAGGGGCGCTGAAGAAATCTTCCATCCGATGAAGTGATCCTCCAAGCGGCGCTAAAGAAGTCTTCCATCCGGGCGATGTCATCTTCCAAGAGCTGCTGAAGAAGTCTTCTATCCGGGCGATGTCATCTTCCAAGCCGGGTCTTCAATCTTCATCCCGCCGACGCGGAACATCCTTCTTTACCGACGGACTACCGATGAATGAAGGCTCCTTTAAGGGACGTCATCCAAGATGGCATCTCTTCAATTCCAATTGGCTGATAGGATTCTGTCAGGAAATCGGAATTAAGGTAGGAAAAATCTGATTGGCTGATTGAATCAGCCAATCAGATTCAAGTTCAATCCGATTGGCTGATCCAATCAGCCAATCAGATTGAGCTCGCATTCTATTGGCCTTGATAACTAAGGCGAATCAGCCTCGCCACAAATACGCTGCGGAATTCCAGCGTATTTGAGGTTGACGGCTTGATAACTAGGCCCCAAAGGATACAACTTTTTAAACCTAGAAGAAGGAATAAAATAATTACTAGGCCTATCCCAATCCTTTGAAATCATATCAGAAATAGCATCAGGAACTGGAAAAACCTCAGGAGTAACCACAGGAGGTTTATAAACAGAATTTAAACAATTACTAGTTTTAGTATCAAGAGGACTTGATTCCTCAATATACAAAGTAATCAACACTTCTTTTAACAAGGAATGTATATACTCCATCTTAAAGAGATAAGTATATTTGTCAGTGTCAATATCTGAGGTAGGATCTTCTGAATCAGATAGATCCTCACAGAGGAGGATAATTCATCAACTTTATGAGAAGTTTTAAAAGACCTTTTACGTTTATTAGAAGGCGGAACAGCAGACAAAGCCTTCTGAATCACATCAGCAATAAAATCTTTTATATTCACAGGGATGTCATGTACATTAGATGTTGAAGGAACAGCAGGCATTGTGCTAGTACTGATGGATACATTATCTGCATGTAAAAGCTTATCATGACAACTGTTAAATACTACAGCTGGAGATATAATCTCCACTAACTTACAACAGATACACTTAGCTTTGGTAGAACTGTCTGTTCAGACAGAAGGGTTCCAACAGTTGTTTCTGAGACAGGATCAGATTGAGACATCTGTCAAATGTAAGAGAAAAAAACAACATATAAAGCAAAATGATCAATTTCCTTATATGGCAGTTTCAGGAATGGGAAAAAAATGCAGACAGCATAGCCCTCTTAGCATAAAAAATGCAAGTGGCATATAGGAAGTGGGGTTTAAATAATTAAATTATTTGGTGCCAAGTATGACGCACAACGCAAAATATATTTTTTTTGGTGCTAACAACATCCGGAAATGACACAACTCACGTCATGGCAGATGCAACCTTTTGCAAGGAAACCTAGCATTAACTAAGACGCCGGAAATGACGAATTTGCACCAACGAACGTACCTTTGCTCCAAAAAAAATGATTGCGCAATAAATATCGGCATTTTGAGACCTTGCAAGCCTAATTTTGCCCGTGAAATTTAATGAAAAAAGCAGTCAATTTGAAGAAAAGACTATACCCCAAGTAAGAACTTCCTAAATATGATTCCCAATTTTGAAACTGATAGTCTGCAAAAAGAAATATACATAAACCTGACTCATGGCAAATATAAGTACAATACATATATTTTAAACTTTATATTAATACATAAAGTGCCAAACCATAGCTGAGAGTGTCTTAAGTAATGAAAACATACTTACCGAAAGACACCCATCCACATATAGCAGATAACCAAACCAGTACTGAAAAAGTATCAGTAGAGGTAATGGAAACATGAGAGTATATCGTCGATCTGAAAAGGGAGGTAGGAGATGAATCTCTATGACCGATAAACAGAGAACCTATGAAAAGATTTCCCGTGAGGAAAACCATAGAATCAATAGGTGATACTCCCTTCACATCCCTCTGACAAACACTGTACTCTGAGATGAATCGGCTTCAAATGCTGAAGTGCATATCACAGAAGAAAATCAAGCACAAACTTACTTCACCACCTCCATAGGGAGGCAAAGTTTGTAAAACTGAATTGTGGGTGTGGTGAGGGGTGTATTTATAGGCATTTTTAAGTTTGGGAAACTTTGCCCCTCCTGGTAGGATTGTATATCCCATACGTCACTAGCTCATGGACTCTTGCCAATAACATGAAAGAAATACAATTTTAAAACACTTTCTGATTTTCTTATATTATATAATTGGCTTCATTGTCTTGACATCCTTGTTAAAGAATCAGCAACCCACTACTGGGAGCTAGCTGAATGTATTAGTGAACCAAAAAACCAAGATATATATGTGCAGTCAACAATCAGCAGCCCCTGAGCCTATCTAGGTATCCTTTTCTACAAAAGGATACCAAGAGAACAAAACAAATTAGATAATAGAAGTAAATTGGAAAGTTGTTAAAAACCACATGCTCTACCTGAATCATGAAAGAATATCTGCTAGATTTAGAGTTCTGCGGCCAAAGGGGTGCGTTAGCTACGCGTGCTTTTTTTCTCCCGCACCTTTTAAATAACGCTGGTATTTAGAGTTCACAGAAGGGCTGCGTTAGGCTCCAAAAAGGGAGCGTATAGCATAATTTACCGCCACTGCAACTCTCAATACCAGCGGTGCTTACGGACGCAGCCAGCTTCAAAAACGTGCTCGTGCACGATTCCCCCATAGGAAACAATGGGGCAGTTTGAGCTGAAAAAAAACCTAACACCTGCAAAAAAGCAGCGTTCAGCTCCTAACGCAGCCCCATTGTTTCCTATGGGGAAACACTTCCTATGTCTGCACCTGACACCCTAACATTTACCCCGAGTCTAAACACCCCTAACCTTACACTTATTAACCCCTAATCTGCCGCCCCCACTATCACTGACCCCTGCATATTTTTTTTTAACCCCTAATCTGCCGCTCCGTACACCGCCGCCACCTACGTTATCCCTATGTACCCCTAATCTGCTGCCCCTAACACCGCCGACCCCTATATTATATTTATTAACCCCTAATCTGCCGCCCCCAACGTACACTTATTAACCCCTAATCTGTCAACCGGACCTCACCGCTACTATAATAAAGTTATTAACCCCTAATCAGCCTCACTCCCGCCTCAATAACCCTATAATAAATAGTATTAACCCCTAATCTGCCCTTCCAAACATCGCCGACACCTAACTTCAAGTATTAACCCCTAATCTCCCGACCGGATCTCACCTCTACTCTAATAAATGTATTAACCCCTAAAGCTAAGTCTAACCCTAACACTAACTCCCCCCTAAATTAAATATAATTTTTAACTCACAAAATAAATTAACTCTTATTAAATAAATTATTCCTATTTAAAGCTAAATACTTACCTGTAAAATAAACCCTAATATAGCTACAATATAAATAATAATTATATTGCAGCTATTTTAGGATTAATATTTATTTTACAGGCAACATTGTATTTATTTTAACCAGGTACAATAGCTATTAAATAGTTAATAACTATTTAATAGATACCTAGTTAAAATAATTACCAAATTACCTGTAAAATAAATCCTAACCTAAGTTACAATTACACCTAACACTACACTATCAATAAATTAATTAAATAAAAGACCTACAATTATCTACAATTAAACCTAACACTACACTATCAATAAATTAATTAAATAAAATACCTACGAATAAATAAAATTAAATAAACTAACTAAAGTTCAAAAAATAAAAAAAGAACTAAGTTACAAAAAATAAAAAAATAATTTACAAACATTAGAAAAAGATTACAACAATTTTAAGCTAATTACACCTACTCTAAGCCCCCTAATAAAATAACAAAGCCCCCCCAAAATAAAAAAATGCCCTACCCTACTCTAAAATACAAATAGAAAAGCTCTTTTACATTACCAGCCCTTAAAAGGGCCTTTTGCGGGGCATGCCCCAAAGAATTCAGCTCTTTTGCCTGTAAAAAAAAACATACAATACCCCCCCAACATTACAACCCACCACCCACATACCCCTAATCTAACCCAAACTCCCCTTAAATAAACCTAACACTAAGCCCCTGAAGATCTCCCTACCTTATCTTCACCACGCCAGGTATCACCGATCCGTCCAGAAGAGCCTCCAAAGTCTTCAACCAAGCCCAAGCGGGGGCTGAAGAAGTCCATCATCGGGCTGAAGAGGTCCATCATCGGGCTGAAGTCTTGATCCAAGTGGGCGCTGAAGAACTCCATCATCGGGCTGAAGAGGTCCATCATCAGGCTGAAGTCTTGATCCAAGCGGGCGCTGAAGAGGTCCATCATTGGGCTGAAGTCTTCTATCAAGCGGCATCTTCAATCTTCATCCATCCGGAGCGGAGCCATCTTCTTCCAGCCGACGCAGATCCATCCTCTTCTACCGACGCCTACTCGCCGAATGACGGTTCCTTTAAATGACGTCATCCAAGATGGCGTCCCTCGAATTCCGATTGGATGATAGGAATCTATCAGCCAATCGGAATTAAGGTAGGAGAATTCTGATTGGCTGATGGAATCAGCCAATCATATTCAAGTTCAATCCGATTGGCTGATCCAATCAGCCAATCAGATTGAGCTTGCATTCTATTGGCTGTTCCGATCAGCCAATAGAATGCGAGCTCAATCTGATTGGCTGATTGGATCAGCCAATCGGATTGAACTTGAATCTGATTGGCTGATTCCATCAGGTTTGGATGAAGACTTCGGAGGCTCCTCTGGACGGATCGGTGATACCCGGCGTGGTGAAGATAAGGTAGGGAGATCTTCAGGGGCTTAATGTTAGGTTTATTTAAGGGGGGTTTGGGTTAGCTTAGGGGTATGTGGGTGGTGGGTTGTAATGTTGGGGGGGTATTGTATGTTTTTTTTTACAGGCAAAAGAGCTGAATTCTTTGGGGCATGCCCCGCAAAAGGCCCTTTTAAGGGCTGGTAAGGTAAAAGAGCTTTTCTATTTGTATTTTAGAATAGGGTAGGGCATTTTTTTATTTTGGGGGGCTTTGTTATTTTTTAGGGGGCTTAGAGTAGGTGTAATTATCTTAAAATTGTAATATTTTTCTAATGTTTGTAAATTATTTTTTTATTTTTTGTAACTTAGTTCTTTTTTTATTTTTTGTACTTTAGTTAGTTTATTTAATTGTATTTATTTATAGGTATTTTATGTAATTAATTTATTGATAGTGTAGTGTTAGGTTTAATTGTAGATAATTGTAGGTATTTTATTTAATTAATTTATTTATAGTGTAGTGTTAGGTTTAATTGTAACTTAGGTTAGGATTTATTTTACAGGTAATTTTGTAATTATTTTAACTAGGTAGCTATTAAATAGTTCTTAACTATTTAATAGCTATTATACCTGGTTAAAATAAATACAAAGTTGCCTGTAAAATAAATATTAATCCTAAAATAGCTGCAATATAATTATTATTTATATTGTAGCTATATTAGGGTTTATTTTACAGGTAAGTATATAGCTTTAAATAGGAATAATTTATTTAATAAGAGTTAATTTATTTCGTTAGATAAAAATTATATTTAACTTAGGGGGGTGTTAGTGTTAGACTTAGCTTTAGGGGTTAATAAATTTAATAGAGTAGCGGTGAGGTCCGGTCAGCAGATTAGGGGTTAATACTTGAAGTTAGGTGTCGGCGATGTTAGGGAGTGCAGATTAGGGGTTAATACTATTTATTATAGGGTTATTGACGCGGGAGTGAGGCGGATTAGGGGTTGATAACTTTATTATAGTAGCGGTGAGGTCCAGTCGGCAGATTAGGGGTTAATAAGTGTAGGTAGGTGGCGGCGACATTGGGGGCGGCAGATTAGGGGTTAATAAATATAATATAGGGGTCGGCGGTGTTAGGGGCAGCAGATTAGGGGTACATAGGGATAACGTAGGTTGCGGCGGTGTGTGGTCGGCAGATTAGGGGTTAAAAAAATGTATTATAGTGGCGGCGATGTGGGGGGACCTGGGTTTAGGGGTACATAGGTAGTTTATGGGTGTTAGTGTACTTTAGAGCACAGTAGTTAAGAGCCTTATGAACCGGCGTTAGCCCAGAAAGCTCTTAACTCCTGGCTTTTTGCTGCGGCTGGAGTCTTGTCGTTAGAGTTCTAACGCTCACTTCAGCCAAGGCTCTAAATACCGGCGTTAGAAAGATCCCATTGAAAAGATAGGATACGCAAATGGCGTAGAGGGATCTGCGGTATGGAAAAGTCGCGGCTGGAAAGTGAGCGTTAGACCCTTTCCTGACTGACTCTAAATACCAGCGGTCGGCCAAAACCAGCGTTAGGAGCCCCTAACGCTGGTTTTGACGGCTAACGCCAAACTCTAAATCTAGGCGTATATTTGTGTTTCATGTCCCTTTAAGGTTGGATAATTCTACTTTTGTGAAAAAAACATTCACTCTTGTAGGTAGCAAAGAGACAGCTTGTGTAAGACCAACCAAGTGCATGCAACATGTAAAGTACAAAAATCTTAAAATATTTTTTCATGAAAAAAAACATACAGTTAGAGTATTAGGAGCATTAGGAAAACAATTTTCAGTGGCTGATTTATACAACTCTAGGGACAAACTTCCACCAGTAGGAAAATAAAAGAACATATAGAATATATATATAAAAAAAATCTTCTTTTAAGCTAAAAACCTTCAGGTTTATTCCTTTTGACGTTATCTCTTGTCTTATAAAAACTATTTGCCAGAACAACTCTGTCACATCTTGAAAAGAAACTAAAATGTATTTTTAATCTTTTCTGATAGAGGCATGAACATCTTTCATATCGCTGTACCATGGGATAATGTATTAGAAATGCATAAAGACAGAAATAGCAGAGAATGTTTTTTATAAATGTTTAAATATCACTTGGCAACTAATGATATCAGAGTTCATGCATGCTTAGGTTTAATACCAAATTATTGTTACTGCTAAATAAATATGCACAAATATGCGGAGATAAGAGTATAACAATATGTTGATTTTCAGAAGGTTGTAGGATCTTTTTTTACAGAGCTTCTTTTGAACTAAGGATAATTACCACTAAGTACGGTATAAAATTGTGTGAATCATTTAAAAAAATAAAATAATCATGTCATGTTAAATAATAAAAAGTTAATGTCAAGAGCTAAGTAAAGATAGACTGAAGGACCTTAAAGTATTTTCTGTTGTGATTTTTTTAAATCAATTGAAAGTATTTTGTACCTGTCCACCAATGAAGAAATGGGAATCAGTTTATCAACCAAAGAACAATTAGCTAAAGTTGTAGACATACAAGTGATGGGCAAAAATATCAATACTATTGATCTCTAGCAAGTTAAATAAATAACTCCCTTTTTCCTTTGACTTCTATGGGAAGCTATACAAAAAGCCTTTTCTGGCATTTGCTAAAATACTAACTTGAAGGTGCGCTAGATATATATCAACTAATAACTTTAACAATACATTTATATAGAGATTTTCCATTACTAATAATCTGTATAATTTTTTTATCTAATGTATAAACCAATTTTCACCATTAAATAAATTAATCCTTTTAACCATCAAGTTGGCTAATGATTCATTAATCCAATCTGGTAACTGTGATTGTGGCTCAGGGATCAAGCCCTAAAATATACTACAAGTAACAGGAATCCTCTGCTGTCTGGGCTAACACTATACCTCATAATAATGAGGTGCAGCAAGGTAAACTTATAATCTTATGCAAATATTTGATCCATTCGGTTCAAATAGTAAAACACTATATCAATTTTACATTGTCCTGTTTTTGTCTCCTATTTTAAACTGAGTACTACTTATGTATCTATATATTTATGTGTATATATACAGTATATAAATATATATATCACTAGCTATAGATCTATATGCCGATATATACAGTATATATATATATATATATATATATATATATATATATATATATATATATATATATTTATATTTATGTCATACTTGTGCAGAAGCGAATAATTAGTTTTGGAATCATTTGAATAATTTGTTTCTCAGAATATTTCCTATTTGGTGTTTGTTTAGTTTAAAATGAAAAGGAATACTGAATATTCATTGAACATTTACATTTGTTTTTATTAAAATGAATGTAAGTGTTCCTTTGCTACAGGTGAAAAAGTTCACCTGTAGCCTTATACTTACCTATAGTGTGCTGGTGGCGCTGCTTTAATCCCGACCATCCTTCACAGGGCCCAGGGTCATACTAATAGGAGGCTTAGGGTGGCAGAGCCTGCACTAAAGGGCCTTCACTTTACTTCAGGTCTCAGATAGCGTTAGCTTTTTTAGCACTGTTAAATGATGTCATCGAGCGATGTTTAGCAAGGTCATGATAGCCACTAAAAGTATAGGGCACACTAAAGGGATGTCGGCCACGCTAACATTTCTCTTGTTATTCATTTTCACCATGGACTTGTAATACCAGATTGAGTGCAAATCTTATCACGGTACAGCGCTATATATAGCGCACTCTGCATTATTAAAAGTGCTCCACTTGTAATCTAGGCCAAACTGTGCAATCATTGGTTGATGGGAAACCCTGTTAATTAAATACTCATTGTTGCACAGTTCAATGTTTGGGCCCTTTAATGTCCTAGCTATCCTCAACAAAAGTGATTAGATAATGGGAAACCTATGTTTTGATATGAGTGCACCTATTTCTTTATACAAACTAAGTACTTTATAGAAACTAAACATTTGCACTTATTCCTTCAATATGTAAACACATACAGTTTTTTTCTCAGGCTAAACTATGCTTTTAATGCATCATTATACAGTACCTAGAATTTATTTACATTTAATGTGCATTTAAACTGATGGGCCCCATTTATCAATTACCTGGTGGACAAGGTTTGCTCTCGGGAACCTTGTCCACCTGGCATCAAAGCTTGCATTTAATATTGCACAAGCAATTACTTGTGCAGCCACACCCCCCTGCTTAAGAGCAACAAATTGCACAAGAGCAAGGCTTGTCAGTCATCCCGATCAGATCAGATCAGGGTGATTTAACTGCACAAGTCTTGAGGTGGGGGAGAGGCTAAGTTACTGCGACCTTAAGACTGCAGCTACCTAACTAGCATTTCAGACCCACTCACATGAGCCTGAAAAGCTTGGGCCTCTAAGCTGTATATGGAGCTAGGGTCTGAATTCATACATTCTACACAGTGACTGATTAGTGCAGAAGCTCATTTATATATGTTAGGATAAGCTGTTTAAACAGGGAGGTTTATGCTGTTGAACACAATCTTTAAGCAATCTGGGAGCAAATGTCCAGGAGAGAGATGCACAAACTGACATCATTGTGGTATACCTTGCAACATGTTTACAGCAACATGATATTAACTTTTAAATAAATGTACAAGTACTGTATGTTGGTATTAAATGGACAATAAACCCCTTGAGATTTTAATATACAATGTTTAGTTATGTATAATGAAACAATTTTGTAATGTACTTTCATTAATTACTTTGCCCCCTTTTCATGTAATTTAGCTCTGAAATCTGATCGAGCCATTACTAATTCTAAAAATTTAAAATGTACCCTGCTGACTTCTGGCTTTATCAGATTACAGCTATAAAACAATGCGTTGTATAATGATTATATGACAGCGACTAGCCTTGTTATCTGTAGACTAAAACCCAAAATGACTCCTCTAAATAAAACAAATTGTGGGTGGAGTTTGGCTATTGAAAAATAATTGCAGTAAAAATGTTAGCCATGGATGATATGTTATTCTATAGCATCACAATAAAAATGTTTTGTAATTATAAGGTGCTTATTCTTCATTTAAAGGGACAGTCAAGTCCAAAATAAACTTTCATGATTCAGATAGGGCATGTCATTTTAAACAACTTTCCAATTTACTTTTATCACCAATTTTGCTTTGTTCTCTTGGTATTCTTAATTGAAAGCTAAACATAGTTAAGCTCATATGCTAATTCCTTAAACCTTGAAGTCTGCCTCTTATCTGAATGCCTTTTTGACAGTTTTTCACCACTAGAGGACGTTAGTTCATGTGTGTCATATAGATAACACTGTTCTCACACGTGTGTAGTTACCTAGGAGTCAGCACTGATTGGCTAAAATGCAAATCTGTCAAAAGAACTGAAATAAGGGGGCAGTGTGCAGAGGCTTGGATACAAGGTAATCACAGAGGTAAAAAGTGCATTATTATAACTGTGTTGGTTATCCAAAACTGGGGAATGGGTGATAAAGGGATTATCTATCTTTTTAAATAACAAACATTCTGGTGTTACCTGTCCCTTTAAAGCTGCTACATTTCAGTTGAATTACAGATTTAAAGTGACTCTATAGAGAGATACAAAATATACATGGGGACTAAACATGTTTAAACTAATAAAAACCCTAATAGAACCCTAATATTAAACAGTAATTATTACTAAATGTACTTCTACTACATTATTGCATTAGAATGGCTGACATATACTGTATATATTTGTATAATAAATGTTAGTATCCCATAGATAAAATGATCATCTTTTTAAACATAAGTCATTGGAGGGCTAGTCTTTAAAGAAAGGAGTGACAAGGCTTCCATTGCTAGTTCACTATACTCAAAAATAAATTAATAAGTAAATACATTGAAATCGAAAAAAAAAGAAACATTGAAAAAAGTCATCAAGGTTTGACAAATATGGAGGATTTGGATGTTTGATCACTTTAGCGTTTCTTCTGCATGTACCCGTGTGAAGATTCTTTTAAACCTTACAAAGAGCTCAAAAACGGCATTACTGTATTAAGAAAATGAGCACATGCAGCTGATTGGTAGAGGCACGCTGCAGGGAAACATACAATGCTTCTAGAAGGTACTATGAGACAATGGTCTACAAAACATTCTGTACAAACCTATCTTGTATCTGTCTTTTATTTGTGTATCTTTCAATAATTGAAGATTTCTTGCAGAGGCTTTTTTCTTGTACTTTTTGTCTTCTTAATTTTACAAGATCAGACAGTGTCCTGGATCTTGGGATAGTATAATGTGAATAATATAATTGCTAAACAGGTCATAGATTCTCAGTCCTCCCCTGCTGTTACCTCTATCTACATGGCTGTTGTATGTGCTTCCAAGATGAGTAAGTATCTCTTCAAAGGCTCTGTCCTCTTTAAAAGGTTAAAGCCAATGCCAGGAGTCTGCCAGACAAATATGCTCATTAATAAATCTCAGGAACTCATTTATTGAAAATAATATTTATCATGTTTTCTAATAGAAGAAGAAGAGTCTTGGAAAATTAAGTTTAAGTAACAGCAAGAGCCAATTTAATGGTTTCATTATAATCAAAGCAAGCTGCGGGAACAGTTTATTAAGGTTGAAATATATGAATGTAATAGAATGGGAATTTACAATTTTAAAAAAGTACCATTGATAAAACAGCTGCTCTGAGAAAAACATGCCTCTGGATTTTATTTTTATATATCATTTTATTAGATTTATATTTATCCTAGTAATCATTATGCATTACATAATAATAGCTGTCAGTTATTTTCAGTATTGTTGAGGAAGAATCTAAAAATATAATAATTTTAACTTCAAACTTTAAATAGAATTTTAAATTTTATTACAAGACCTTCAATTTATATGTTGCTTATCTTTCTTTAACTACTCATACAGATACAATGTAAAACAGTTAGACCAACAAATAGAAGGCAAAGGAAATACATATCTTCCTGGAGGTGTACAAACAGACTAGTCAGCAGTGAAGTAGTATCCATGTGCAGTCCAGAAAGAGTTTTTTATTTTGCATCAAATAAAAACTTGGACATGGATTTAACCAATAGTTTAAAAGTAGTCTTCATACAAAAAACAATAATAATGGGGATAGACTCGCAATCTGGCATTTTTCATAAGACACAGAGGGTTGATCAAACTCTTGTTCTTATTTACAATAAATAAACATTTCTGAACATTGGCTAATTTTGTAAGTGTTTTTCCAGTGATCACAATCCTAAAATATTTCTGCCATTCATACCTCAGAAGAATTGGTGTATTTCGAAAACAACACAAAATCACTGCCTCCATTTTAAATCTTTTGATTTTGTAATCCAAAAATGAAACGTGCACAATTAATTACCAACAAAATGGTGATTTTGAGGGTTTACAATTGCACCATAGGTTGAAGGACCTGCATGTTGATAGTCTTTATTAATGTTAATATGTGTGTCTGCAATTAACCTACTGGGCTCCATTTGTCAAACTCTGGGTCTCACAGTGAGAGTGCAGCATCTGCTGCCCACATTAAACATTGCACAAGACACTGTTTGTGCAATGTCGATACTGCTTTCGTTCGAGCATGGGCTGTCAATCATCTCGATCAGACTTTAAGTGGTGGAGATCTTAAGACTATAGCTACTTAACAAGTGTTTAAGGTTTGCTCACACCAGACTGAAACGCAGAGGCAAAAAAGTTGCAGATTTGAAAAAATATCCATTTAAATGTAAATTGTATAAATTGCTATATTACAAATATTTATTAATTGCAATTAACAATTATTTCAATTGCATATTACAATTTTTTTTTGGCAAAAGTCATTTAAAAAAAAACCAACATTCTAACATATGTTCATTATCAAAACTTGCACATTATTTGTATATTTCTGAGGCTCTAACTCCAACTGGAAATCTCCAAAAATGATCTGTATATATGTATATGAATTTTGTGATTGGTTCATTGCTGTCACATGATACAAGGGGAGGGAAAATTGGATTAACTTTGAAATTTGCTAGTAAATATTTTACTGTATTAAGTGGTCTTTTAACACAACACCTTAACTACTTAAAATACTACTGGCTGTTGGTACCTAATGCTGAGTCTCTAATGTTGTCTATTAATGCTTTAGTCTTAATTTTAGACCAAAGTGTCCATAGACAACATTAGAGATTTAACATAGGTACAAACATCCAGCAGCATTTTAAGTAGAGCTGCCTGCACAGTTCTGATTGATGGCAGTTTTTTTTCCAGCCAATTACTGATTTGTACTCAAGTATCAGTAATGCAGCAGCCATTCTTGACACTGATATAAAATGCATATTCTTAAAGGGACATGAAACCCAACATTTTTCTTTCAGATAGAGTATACATTTGTAAATAAATGTACTTCTATCAACAATGTTCCTTCATTCTCTTGGTATCCTTTCTTGAAGAAGCAGCAGTGAACTACTGGGAGCTAGCTAAACACTTTGGTAAGCCTAACCAGGGATGCTTTTTGACAAAGCATACCAGGAAAACAAATCAAAATAGAAAAAATAATTAAATAGGAAAGTTATTTAAAATCGGGTTTCATTTACCTCTAAGTAGCAATGCACAACACTAACTGAAGGTGGGTTAGAGCGGCCGCTGAAATCATTCATTGGACCCTGCATTGTAAAAAGACAGATGGTCTGTGACAGCCCCCTTCCCCCCATACTGCAGGCCCTCGGTCAATGGACTATTGCCATCTCTGGTAAATCTTAAAAGCAAAATATGAATTTCTGTTTTCAATAAAATCTAGATGGCATTTTTAGAATTTGCCTTGACCTAATTTTATCAAAATCCTTAAATAATACCTGCAACCCTTTTATTCATTTCTCACCATAAACTCTTCATTGCTGGGCTCTCTTCTTTATAAGTCTCTACAATATAACTTTGAGTGAGCTCAGGGAAAGGTCAGGTACAATTGACAAGAAATGGCATTAAAGCATAATCACAAGAAACAAGTGAATAGTTCAGTTCAGTGGTTGAAGTGCTGGATTTTTAGAGATGAATAGCAATATAGAAAGACATAATTGAGTAAACGGAGCTTCTACCAAATGAATGAATAAAATGTTGTTTAGAAATAGTTTACTTCATTATAGGTTTTCTCTTTTTGCAAAGATTATCTTGACTGCTTATTTTTATTTGCAATAATAACAATAGCTTGAAATGATAATGATGTTTCATTTGGTGAATATTGCATGGAAATGTATAATAAACTACACTGTGAATATAACGTTTAACCGTCTTGCTGAAAGCTTATGGTTTTTTTTAATCTACAATTAGTTGCTGCTTTAAGAACATCTGTAAAACAGTTTTAAAGTTATATTACTTTTTTCAAAGTTTAAAAACCAAGGAAGTGAAATACTATTACATTTACAGTGCTGTCTTGAAAATCACTCTTGTTATGCCTTCTAAAAGCATCTTCAATTTCTAGTACCATTATTGTCCAGTTGTTTGCATTGTACACATCTTTTCATTTGTTCCCAGTTTGATGTGTCTCCCATTAACAATCTAATACTTATTTTACTTTATTTGTCTATGTTGATGCAAATTGCAATACATTTTTAGTTGAACATATTTTTTATGTTGCTAATTTTAGTCTGTGAAGATTTAAAAGTAATCTTTTTTAGATCAGATCCTTTACTTTGACTATGACTACCCTTCTAGCCTTCTTGGCACCTGATGTGACCTATTTCAGTGGATGAAGCCTGCCTTACATGTGTCTTATCAACTTCAAAATGGCTGATACTTCTTAGACATTCTTTTGGCTAGATTACGAGTTGTGCGTTAGGGTAAAAAAGTAGCGTTAAGAGGTCCTAACGCTGCTTTTTACGACCGCTGGTATTACGAGTCTTGAAGGTTTGGGTGTACCGTATACTTCTTTGGCCTTACCGCAAAAGACTTACGCAAACTTTGTAAAGTTTTTTTTCTATGGGACTTCCATAGCGCTGGTATTACGAGTCTGTCCTGTGAGGCCAAAAAGTGAGCGGTACACCCTACCCTGTCAAGATCACTAACGAATTTAAAAGTCATTAGTTAAGAGTTTTATGGTACAATGCCATAACATAAAACTCATAACTAGAGTGCTAAAAAGTACACTAACACCAATAAACTACCTATTAACCCCTAAACCGAGGCCCTCCCGCATCGCAAACACTATAATAAAAATTTTAACCCCTAATCTGCCGCTCTGGACACCGCCGCCACCTACATTATATTTATGAACCCCTTATCTGCTGCCCACATTGATTCCTAAGGGGAAATAAAATTTATGTCTACACTTAACACCCTAACATGAACCCCAAGTCTAAACACCCCTAATCTTATACTTATTAACCCCTAATCTGCCGCCCCCAACGCCACCGACACCTACATTACATTATTAACCCCTAATCTGCTGCTCCGGACACCGCCGCCACCTACATTATAGTTATGAACCCCTAATCTGCTGCCCCCAACATTACAGACACCTACATTATATTTATTAACCCCTAATCTGCCACCCCCAATGTCGCCGCAACCTACCTACACTTTTTAACCCCTAATCTGCCGCCCCCAAAGTCGCAGCCACTATAATAAACATATTAACCCCTAAGCCGCCGCACTCCCGCCTCGCAAACATTAGTTAAATATTATTAACCCCTAATCTGCCATCCCTAACATCGCCGCCACCTACCTACATTTATTAACCCCTAATCTGCCGCCCCAACATCGCTGCCACTATATTAAAGTTATTAACCCCTAAACCTAAGTCTAACCCTAACCCTAACATCCCCTAACTTAAATATAATTTAAATAAATCAAAATAAAATTACTATCATTAACTAAATTATTCCTATTTAAAACTAAATACTTACTATAAAATAAACCCTAAGCTAGCTACAATATAACTACTAGTTACATTGTAGCTAGCTTAGGGTTATTTTTATTTTACAGGTAAGTTTGTATTTATTTTAACTAGGTAGAATAGTTATTAAATAGTTATTAACTATTTAATAACTACCTAGTTAAAATAAAGACAAATTTACCTGTAAAATAAAACCAAACCTAAGTTACACTAACACGAACACTATACTATAATTAAATAAATTAACTAAATTAAATACAATTATCTAAATTAAATTAAATTAGCTAAAGTACAATCCCCCCCACTAAATACATAAAATAATAAACAAATTACAGATATTTAAACTAATTATACCTAATCTAATAGCCCTATTAAAATAAAAAAGCCCATCCAAAATAACCCCCCCCCTATCCTAAACTAAATTACCAATAGCCCTTAAAAGGGCCTTTTGCGGGGCATTGCCCCAAAGTAATCAGCTCTTTTACCTGTAAAAAAAAATACAAACAACACCCCCAACAGTAAAACCCACCACCCACACTACCAACCCCCCAAATAAAATACTATCTAAAAAATATAAGCTCCCCATTGCCCTGAAAAGGGCATTTGGATGGGCATTGCCCTTAAAAGGGCAGTTAGCTCCCCAAACCCTAACCTAAAAATAAAACCCACCCAATACACCATTAAAAAGAACCTAACACTAACCCCCTGAAGATCGACTTACCGGGAGATGTCTTCATCCAAGCCAGGCCAAAGTCCTCAACGAAGCCGGGAGAAGTCTTCATCCAAGCCGGGCGAATTGATCCTCCAGATAGGCAGAAGTCTTCATCCAGATGGCATCTTCTATCTTCATCCATCCGGCGCGGAGCTTGTCCATCTTCAAGACATCCGACGCGGAGCATCCTCTTCATCCGGAATCTTCTTAATGAATGACGGTACCTTTAAGTGACGTCATCCAAGATGGAGTCCCTTAGATTCCGATTGACTGATAGAATTCTATCAGCCAATCAGGATTAAGGTAGAAAAAAATCCTATTGGCTGATGCAATCAGCCAATAGGATTGAAGTTCAATCCTATTGACTGATCCAATCAGCCAATAGGATTGAGCTTGCATTATATTGGTTGTTCCAATCAGCCAATAGAATGCAAGCTCAATTCTATTGGCTGATTGGATCAGCCAATAGGATTGAATTTCAATCCTATTGGCTGATTGCATCAGCCAATAGGATTTTTTCTACCTTAATTCCGATGGGCTGATAGAATTCTATCAGCCAATCGGAATCTAAGGGACGCCATTTTGGATGGCGTCACTTAAAGGTACCATCATTCAGTAAGAAGACTCCGGATGAAGAGGATGCTCCACGTCGGATGTCTTGAAGATGGACCAGCTCCGCGCCAGATGGATGAAGATAGAAGATGCCGTCTGGATGAAGACTTCTGCCCATCTGGAAGACCACTTCACCCGGCTTGGATGAAGACTTCTCCCGGATTCGTTGAGGACTTTGGCCCGGCTTGGATGAAGACGTCTCCCGGTAAGTCGATCTTCAAGGGGTTAGTGTTAGGTTTTTTTAAGGGTGTATTGGGTGGGTTTTATTTTTAGGTTAGGGTTTGGGCAGCAAAAGAGCTAACTGCCCTTTTAAGGGCAATGCCCATCCAAATGCCCTTTTCAGTGGGGAGCTTAGGTTTTTTTAGATAGTATTTTATTTGGTTGGTTGGTTGTGTGGGTGGTGGGTTTTACTGTTGGGGGGGTTGTTTGTATTTTTTTACAGGTAAAAGAGCTGATTACTTTTGGGCAATGCCCCGCAAAAGGCCCTTTTAAGGGCTATTGATAGTTTAGTATAGGCTAGGGTTTTTTTTATTTTGGGGGGGCTTTTTTATTTTAATATGGCTATTAGATTAGGTGTAATTAGTTTAAATAGCTGTACTTTGTTTATTATGTTCTGTAATTTAGTGTTTGTTTTTTTGTACTTTAGCTAATTTAATTTAATTTAGGTGTTAGTGTAACTTAGGTTAGGTTTTATTTTACAGGTAAATTTGTCTTTATTTTAAGTAGGTAGTTATTAAATAGTTAATAACTATTTAATAACTATTCTACCTAGTTAAAATAAATACAAACTTGCCTGTAAAATTAAAATAAACCCTAAGATAGCTACAATGTAACTATTAGTTATATTGTAGCTAGCTTAGGGTTTATTTTATAGGTAAGTATTTAGTTATAAATAGGAATAATTTAGTTAATGATAGTAATTTTTAGTTAGATTTAATGTAATTATATTTAAGTTATGGGGTGTTAGAGTTAGACTTAGGTTTAGGGGTTAATACATTTAATATAGTGGCGGCGACGTTGGGGGCGGCAGATTAGGAGTTAATCATATTTAACTAATGTTTGCGAGGCTGGAGTGCCGTGGTTTAGGGGTTAATATATTTATTATAGTAGCGGCGACGTTGGGGGTGACCGATTAGGGGTTAATAAATATAATGTAGGTGTCGGCAATGTTGGGGGCAGCAGATTAGGAGTTCATAACTATAATGTAGGTGGCGGCGGTGTCCGGAGCGACAGATTAGGGGTTAATAATATAATGTAGGTGTCGGCGATGTCGGGGGCAGCAGATTAGGGGTTAATAAGTATAAGATTAGGGGTGTTTAGACTCAGGGTTCATGTTAGGTTGTTAGGTGTAGACATAAATGTTATTTCCCCATAGAAATTAATGGGGCTGCGTTACTGAGTTTTATGCTGCTTTTTTCAGGTGTTAGACTTTTTTTCAGCCGGCTCTCCCCGTTGATTCCTATGGGGAATTCATGCACGAGCATGTTACACCAGATCAACGCTGGTATTGGAGTGCGGTAATGAGCAAAATTTTGCTCAACGCTCACTTCTTTTCTTTTAACGACGGGTTTCTGAAAACTCGTAATACCAGCGCTGCATGTAAGTGAGCAGTGAGGGAAAACTGCTCATTAGCACCACATAGCCTCTAATGCAAAACTCGTAATCTGGGTGTAAATTTGCTCAATTTTTTCTATGATCCATTTGTGGTTAGTTATTAACACTTTTAAAGTGTTGTGGTGCTGATATCTCTCCAATACCTCGTGGGAGTCCTTCAACAATCAATAATTCTCTTGTATTTTTTCTTATCTGCTAATACATTGTACGAGTCATAACCAAGATTTAATCTAAAAACTTTGTTCATTAATATTTTTATCCAACCCCAGTGTGTGGGTCCTATTCTAGGACCAAACAATCATTACAAAGGTGTTTTAATGTGCCAGATGTTGAGTTGTATCCAATGCCATTAGAAGATCTGGGAATAGCCTTGTACGACTTTGTTTAGAGTATTTTCACAATACAGACAGTTTTTTGCTTCGCCTGCTCTTTCTCTAACTGACTGGTCACTCCAAAATGCCTGAAACATATAAGCAGAGAGAACTGTTCCCGGATTGTGAAACCATCAGTGTAGGTGCAGTTTCCTAGCTATCTGGCATTCTAGGTATGATTTCCAAGAATAAACACCATCATCTGCAACCATATATAAGACAGAGAGAAACCAGATTGTGCAATATACAGTACATGGGGCTATCACAATTGTCAGATGAGGAGACCTACACTTCATTTAACTTTCTGTCATTCAATGTGATTTTGTGATCAAATTCATCTCAAAATAGTCAGCTATTATCATCATAGTATCTTGTCTCATATGTTGCTCTTTATAAATAATAATAATAATAATTATTATTATTATTATATCAGATGCATTATTTTAGAAGGATATTGCTACAGCCAAATACAAAACAACACAGCTTTCATTTTAGCTCTTCTGTCTTGACTTAAAAATAAATGGAACAGTGGAAGGTACAAATTCTCAGGCCATTACTGGGACATCTTTACCTGGAATCAAGCTCTTAATCAAGTAACTGTTCCCTATCCTATACAATAGTGTAGCTCTCTGGGAACAGGCATGTCATTTTAAATTCCTGAACTGAATTATTGTGGGGGGGGGGGGGAGGGAAGGGGAGAGATCTAACTACAAACAATGGATTCCATTAACTCTAGATAAAGTTTTTAAAATATTCATACATTTTTTGAACATTTAAATCATAGAAACAATATATCTAATTTTTTTTGAAACCTAAGAAGCACCCATAATTTAAAACTAACTAAAATTGTACAACTACAGTAATTTTCTTTTGCAAGAAAGTAGCAGAATGATAATAACAATGATTTGCAGGAAAATCCTTGTTGCTAAGATAATAGATGAGAATAAATGATGCATGTTTATATTAAGGTGCACAAAACTTGCTCTTCCCACTGTGTGTGTGGGTGGAAATCACTTATCAAGGTATTAGGTGTATCTCTGAAGTGCTTAATGCTTTGTATTTTACTTCCTATTAACTCTTGTTCAACATTAAACATACTCTAAACATCAGTTTAAAAAGTACATTTACTTATATGTATTGTTTTAAGAGATTTAGCCCTTTACAACCACTTCCATTTTTACTTTGCAAGA
Source organism: Bombina bombina (assembly GCF_027579735.1). Classification (NCBI taxonomy): domain Eukaryota; kingdom Metazoa; phylum Chordata; class Amphibia; order Anura; family Bombinatoridae; genus Bombina; species Bombina bombina. The sequence continues at coordinate 836,442,651 of NC_069501.1, forward strand.
CTGTACATTTGTGCATTCAGGTTCATACTCATTTTTCATCATTCATCACATTCAATGAGAAATTAGAAATAAGTGTCCCCTTTCACAAAACAAAGAAAGAATGAATGTGTACAACATAAAACGTGTTGTCATCCAGGTATTCGTTAAAACTTACTCTGCTGGCAGGACAAGGATTATCCAATAACAATTTGGCAATGCCCCTCTCAGGAGATTATTTTTTTTGTCAGCCAATAATTATGTAAGATTCACTTTTGTTCTTGACCATTCTTAACCTTATTAGGGGAAGGTTTAAAAATACTACTGTATAAGGTCTCTGCCTGTCACTTTTTTTGTTCACTTGCTTGCCTGTGCCTGGGTCTTTCAAAATAGGTTGCCCACATTTACATTACCCCATATTTATGTTTTTTAGTATATCAAAAATGTGCATTCATACAGATGAACAGTTTCTATAAACCCCCACAATTAACTAAAGAAAATTAGCTTCTAATATGTGATTGTTATCGCTAATACACTTATCTTATTACATTTAGTTCTACTGGTTCTCTTTTCCCTCAACAGTAGCAATGGAATACTAGAAGCTAGTAGGTGATTAGGGACTACATATATTTTTCTCTTGTCATTGGCTCATGATATGTGTTCAGATAGCTCCCTGTACTGCATTGTTTATCTGGAGTTGATTTTAATCCCTTTGCAGTGATTTTTTTTTTCAATTTGACTTACTAGAAAGGATGTCCAGGGAATCCATTATTCCACCCCTCACACCACTGTAGAAATCCAGGCTCTATAGTTAAAATTCCATAACCATAAAAGAACATGAAACATCTTGAAATTGCAATATATTTTGACAGTATTGCATTGAATTACTATAATATTTTTTATTTTGGGTGCATTAATACTGTATTTGACACAGCTGTTTTTTAAATAGCCAAACATTGCCCACCACTTGCCAATTTATACTTGTTAATTTAGTAAACAATGCCTCAAACTGTCATTTTGCAGATCCTGATCTTATCATCTGCCAGTTAGGGACATGTATGAAGAAGGGTTAAGCAGTGTTCACTCCACAATTTTCAGCTTTAAATTATAGAAAAAGAAAGCAAAATAAAAAATTAAAGCAAATTGCAAATCGGTTTTCCAATGCATAATAACAAATCTATATTACAATATTAAGTCATCATCTAATTAACAGAAATTAAGTTTACAATTAAATCTGAAATGGATTTACTACTAAATTCTGATTAATTAGACATCACTTTGTTCATTTAGACAAGGCCTTTTTTTCTGGGGACAAGGAAACCATTAAAATATGCAAATGATATCTTAATATCATCTTGCATGTATAATTTCCTCTATATTCCACCTATATGTTCCGTGTTAGCACTGGGTATGTCAATGTATCTTGACACCCCCTTCAAGAGGGCTGGCCATAAGGCTATTGTCAATAGCAAAGGGCCTCAATGTTGTATGACTAATTATCATATAGGGCAGGGCTTGTTAATATATAGTTGTTGTTACCATAATAATCCATATAGGTACATAATTAAATACCACAAGATTAGCAATCTATATGCTACCTATGTATCCAGTGTTAGTATAATATGTCAACATATTTTGATATTCCACCAAGAGAGCAGGCCACAAGACTATGGCCGGTAGTATAGGGCCTCCATGTTGCATGGCTAATTATCATAGAAGGCAGGACAAGGCTGGCTATTATATAACGATCGTTATCCTAATGATCCATATAAATAAAGTAGTAGGTTAAATTGATTCTCTATGAGTACATAATTAAACATTTGTTGTTATTTATTATCAGGATCATGGGGAACTTTTCGCTATCGGGGTAAGAAAAGTTTTTTTAGCATTGCAACATCAATACCTATGTTATTCATAGTTATATAAAATGTAAGAACCATACAGCATTCAGACAAGTTTTATAAACCACAAAGGGGTATATATGATTTCTTGTGCCAAAAGAATTAGGTGCCCTCACTTTATAAGATCATAGTATCAGCCAAGTACAAATAGCAATTAGGTATTGCAGACTCATCATCTCAAATATCTACATACTTATGCCTCATTGTGCCTATCAATATTGACCAAACAGATGTCATATTAGATCATTGGTCTCTTATAACAAGTGGCAATCAAGGGGCTAGGGGCCTCATACCAGTATCTTAGAAGTTATTACATGACAGTGTGTCCTTGTATACATAATAATCATGTTAAAGCTGGGGAAGAGTGTTGAGGCCCTCTGGTTTATATGCACATACACCTTCCAGATTATCTTTTATTCAGGGCATCATCTTATTCAAGAGACCTGATCATACCAGGGAATTTGCATGTTATATACCCCCAACAGTACTTGGACATGTCCACAAACCATCTGGGGAGTCCCGCACCGGTCAGGCACTTTGAATGATCTGAGAATCACACCATCCCCATATCTAATGTGGATCTCTTACAGATAGCAATGCCAGTCAATTGACATATTTAGTCCTCTGGACTGCAGTGTATCAAGTCAGTGTATCCAACAGACTTTAAGGTGCAGTAGTTTGTTGTTCCTTTCCCCACACCTCCTTAATGGGGGTACATGGTCACTAAGGACAAATTGCATATCCGAGACTGTGTGCCCAGCAGTTAGGAAATGCCTGACCACTGGTTGTCCACTGTATTATTCCTTCAACACCCCACATATGGCAGCTTTATGGTTAACCATTCTGATCCTAGCATTATCAGAGGTCTTTCCAACATAGAATAGACCACAACAACAGCTAAGTAGGTAAATCACATACACCTAGATTACGAGTTTTGCGTTAGGGTTTTAACGCTGAAAAATTGCAATTTCAGCATAAAAACAGTAACACAGCCATTACGAGTCTTATCGGTATAGTTATACCGGAAGCATTTTAGCCTGCATTTTAGCCTGTAACGCAACGTCAATCCCGCACTCAAAAAAATGATGTTTTTGCATGGGATTTCCATAGCGCCGGTATTACAGGTTGTGCATTGAGGCTAAAATGCTTGCGTTACAGCCTATACCAACACGATCCATTCCGCTATCTGAGAGCAGTATTTATGAGTTTTACGCCACAAAAATGTTACACAAAACTCATAACTAAACTGTTACAAAGTACACTAACACCCATAAACTACCTATTAACCCCTAAACCACCACCCTCCCGCATCGCAAACACTATTTAAAACTTATTAACCCATAAATTGCTGACACAATAATAAAGTTATTAACCCCTATTCCCCTTATTCCCCTGCACCCCAACATTGTGACACTATAATAAAGCTATTAACTCCTCGACATCGCCGCCACTTAATAAAGTTATTAACCCCTAAACCTCTGGCCTCCCACATCACCGCCACTAAATAAACCTATTAACCCCTAAACCACCACCCCCCCACATTGCAAAAAACTAAATTAAACTATTAACCCATAAACCTAACAACCCCCTAACTTTAAATTAAAATTACAATATTCCTGTCTTAAAGTAAATAACAACTTACCTGTAAAAATAAAAAACCTAAGTTTAAGCTAACAATTAACCTAACTTAACTATTATACTAAAATTAAAATAACTACCAATTAAATAAACTATATTACACTTTTAAAAAAAAGCTAACATTACTAAAAAAAAAATGTAAGTCTAAAATTACAAAAATAAAAAATACTAAATTACAAAAAATAACAAACACTAAATTACGAAAAATAACAAACAAAATTATCCAAAATAAAAACAATTACACCTAATCTAATAGCCCTATACAAATAAAAAGCCCCCCAAAATAAAAACACCCCCTAGCCTACAATAAACTAACAATAGCCATTAAAAGGAAATCAGCTCTTTTACCTGTAAAAAAATACAGACCCCCCAACAGTAAAAGCCACCACCCAACCAACCCCCCAAAATAAAAAACCTAACTCTAACAAAAACCTAAGCTACCAATTGCCCTGAAAAGGTCATTTGTATGGACAGTGCCCTTAAAAGGGCATTCAGCTCTTTTAAAAAAAGCTCAAACCCTAATCTAAAAAACCCACCCAAAAAAAGTTACAAAAACCTAACACTAACCGCCGACGACCCACTTACAGTTTCTGAAGTCCGGACATACAGGCGGCAAGAAGTCTTCATCCAGGCGGCGAGGTCTTCATCCATCCAGGTGGCGTCTTCTATCTTCATCCAGGTGGCATCCTTTAACTTCATCCCGGTGGCGTCTTCTATCTTCATCCCAGCGGCACGGAGCCGGTCTATCCTTGAAAACATCCGGTGCAGAGCAAACTCTTCATAGAGTCACCGCCGTACACTGAATCTTTCAAAATGGCGTCCCTTGCATTCCTATTGACTGATTTGATTTTTGAAAAGGATGAGAGCTTCTGAAATCCTATTGGCTGTTCAAATCAGCCACTAGGATGTGAGCTACTGAAATCCTATTGGCTGTTCAAATCAGCCAATAGGATGAGAGCTACTAAAATTCTATTGACTATTGAAATCAGCCAAGAGAATTTTGGTAGCTCTCATCCTATTGGCTGATTTGAACAACCAAAAGGATTTCAGTAGCTCTCATCCTATTGGCTGATTTGAATTTCAAAAATCAAATCAGCCAATAGGTATGCAAGGGACACCATTTTGAAAAGACTCCCCTTATTTGAAGATTTAGTGTACGGCAGTGACAGTATGAAGAGGACGCTCCGCGCTGGATATCTTCAAGGATGGACCCACTCCGGGCCACCGGGATGAAGATAGAAGACGCCACCTGGATGAAGATAGAAGACGCCGCCTGAATGGATGAAGACCTCGCTGCCTGGATGTAGACTTATAGCCGCCTGGATGTCCGGACTTCAGAAACTGTAAGTGGATCGTCGGGGGTTAGTGTTAGGTTTTTTTAACTTTTTTTGGGTGTTTCTTTTTAGATTAGGGTTTAGGCTTTTTAAAAGAGCTGAATGCCCTTTGAAGGGCAATGTAAAAGAGCTTAATGCCCTTTTAAGGGCAATGCCCATACAAATGCCCTTTTCAGGGCAATGGGTAGCTTAGGTATTTGTTAGAGTTACATTTTATATTTTGGGGGGTTGGTTGGGGGGTGGATTTTACTGTTGGGGGGTCTTTTATTTTTTTACAGCTAAAAGAGCTGATTTCTTTAGTGCAATGCCCTACAAAAAGCCCTTTTAAGGGATATTGGTAGCTTTTTTTATTTTGGGGGGCTTTTTTATAGTGCTACTAGAATAGGTGTAATTGTTTTTATTTTGGATATTTTCGTTTGTTATTTTTCGTAATTTAGTTTTTGTTATTTTTTGTAATTTAGTATTTTTTATTTTTTGTAAATTAGACTTACATTTTTTTAGTAGTGTTATTTTTTTTTTAATGTGTAATTTAGTTTATTTAATTGGTAGCTATTTTAATTTTAGTATCATAGTTATGTTAGGTTAATTGTTAGTTTAAACTTAGGTTTTTTTAATTTCACAGGTAAGTTTTTATTTATTTTAAGATAGTTATATTGTAATTTTAATTTAAAGTTAGGGGGTTGTTAGGTTTAGCGGTTAATAGTTTAATTTAGTTTTTTGCGATGTGGGTGACTGGAAGTTTAGGGGTTAATAGGTTTATTTAGTGGCAGTGATGTAGGAGGCCAGAGGCTTAGTGGTTAATAACTTTATTATAGTGGCAGCGATGTCGGGGAGCGGCGAAATAGAGGTTAATAGCTTTTATTAGTGGCGGCAATGTCGGGAGTGACAGATTAGGGGTTAATAACTTTATTTCGGTGTCAGTGATGTTGGGGGCGGCAGATTAGGAGTGTTTAGACTTGGGGTTTATGTCAGGGTGTTAGGTTTAAACGTAACTTTTTTTCCCCATAGGCATGGTTACGGCCATCACCATTCCGCATTTCAGGTATTATTTTTTTTTCTAACACTCTCTGCCCATTGATGTCTATGGGGAAAGCATGCACAAGCACATATTTTTAGTCCTTGGATTTTGTGTGGTATGGAGCTTATCTCCACCATGTCGCACGCACAAGGCGGCTTTTCAGAAACTTGTAATGGCAGCGCTATGGAGGGTGAAATAATGTGTTCGTTTCGCCCCCTCTATAGTGCAAAACTCGTATTCTAAGGGGAATGTTAGTTGTGCATATAATATAGTGTCTAATGGTAAACCAGTTATTTGTGTGTGGATGCTGAAACATATTACACTGAATCATTCCATTGCATGTCGTGCATCGCCCACATCAGAAACAACCCACTCTGTGTTTCCTAAGCCAATGTTCCTTTGTACAGCATTGTACTGGGTAAGTTATAATTAGCAAATCCGATAGGTTCCAGCACCTCTTGAAGCCCACCAGGGTGGGTCGAAGTGTTCAAAAGATAAATTTGGATCAGATGACATAAAGCCTTTATCATTATTAAATGTAGTGGTAAACGTCATCCACTTCCGCTGTGGAGTGTACTTAAGCTGACCAAGAATAGTATATTGTGTTTCATGGGCCAATTCTTGAATCACTTCTTTGATAAGTCGTGGATGATAACCATGTTGTAAGAATCTATCAGTCATATGTATCAGTTTCTTCCATGTTGTTTCTAATCACTCGTGTCATCTAGGATTTGACAATAGCTCTTTTCGTGTGTGAGGGATGATCGCTGGTGGCATGCAGGATAGATCTGCGATCCATTGGTTTAGTAGATAAGGTTGTTGACAGTCAGTTAGCAAGTTTATATATTCTATGGTCCAAAAAAGTAAATATGTTGGTGATGAAATTGCAATTTGAACTGAATCAGTGATGTCAGGGAGTTTGGGTTGCGTTGCCAACCCAACCCTTAAACTTGTATGTTTGTCACTCTATTGTTTGGTCTGAGGTTAGGTTTGTGGACCCCGAAATGTCACCATTATGAAATAAATTCTGTTTGTTATAGTATTAAGAAAATCCAGTGAGTTCAGTTACCTTTTTCATGTGATCTATCTATCTATCTATCTATCTATCTATCTATCTATCTATAATCTATCTATCTATCTATAATCTATCTATCTATCTATCTATCTATCTATCTATCTATCTATCTATCTATCATCTATCATCTATCCTCTATTTATCTATCTATCTATCTATCTATCTATCTTTTTATCTATCTATCTATCAACTATCTATCTATAAAGTATCTATCTATCAATCTATTTATTTATAATCTATCTGCTTATCTATAATCTATCTATCCTTGTACAAAAAAGATGAATAATTTAAGGTTTATTTCTATATGAAATCACTGTAACGCATAGAAGCAGAAGTATTTCTTGCTACAGAACTGAGGCATGGGAAATGCAAACAATAGAATTGCTTGTTAAAAGCATCAAAGTCTCCTAATTTGTTTCATATTAATGCCACATGAACATGTCCATTTTCCACAAGCAAAATAATTCACTGCCTCTACAAAATGTTGCAGCAACGATATTGAATACACCAGCAGCATTGGTTCTTACAGGGTTTTAAATAACAGGTTAGAACACTGTAATTTTGTATGTTTACAGTGACATTTTATAGGACATATTCAATGTTTCTCTTTTACTTTCTTTCCATACTTTATATTAAATGTATTTTTAATGATTATCAATATAAATATTTATAGTTATTTGTTGTTACTTTGTTTCATTTATTACTTTTAACAATCACCTAGATTACTAGTTTTGCGTTCGTATTTTAACGCTGAAAAAACGGTCATTTCAGCGTTAAAACAGCACCACAGCCAGGGGGCTTCATATGAAGCAGTCGTTGCTCCGTGCAATGAATAGGTATATTGGCCTGAATCTTAATACATTGGACAGATAAGTGCCCATCATTATAATGTGAACACTCAAGCTCAAAGCAATCACATTGTGGGTCCTGCAGCGTTTCTTCAACCTCATATGGAATCATGTTTTGTGACTGCTTGGCCCATGGAGATGGATAGGCACCATGTTGGAAAAGAAACGCAACGTTATTGCACCATTTCTACAGGTCCTGCAGTTGGGGGGGAAAAAGGCATATGGAATTCTAACAGTTTTCCTTCTTGAACAGATATTTGAAGAGGACGGTCATGGCGGTTGGCATGTCACTAATTGCTGTGATACAGTGCTTACTGGATAGACACCACGCTACGCTGGTGGATGCAATGGACCAGTCATTTGATATCAAGGACAATCAAAGCAACTTGCTTTCACCCTCTCCCAGTCCTACTTCAATGGATTGTGGGTGTAGTGGTGTTGAAGGGCCCTGGCGCTACCCACCTAATTCCCTAGAACCACAATGTGGTACAGATTTGGAGCCTAGGTCATGGAGCAGTGCACTGATTTCTGGGATTGGAAAGGGACTGTCTCCTATTCATCACGCACAGCCTGCGTCGAGTAAAGTATATACAGATCTCTCTCTCATGAAGGTTTTGGTGTAAACTTGCGACCATTATACAAGATCCAACAGGCCATTGATTCCAAAGGGGAGAACACCCCCTCTACCTCCTGGTGACATTTGCAATGCAGATATATCGTTCTTGAGCTGGTACCCTGGTGGCATTCTTACTTAGCTTTTCCATCTGCCTTGGTAACTCTGAATACAGTTGGACTTTAGCCTATATATTATGGGACAATTACTGAAACTTATACTGAGCATTGTCTGAATTATGTATACTTCGGGTATAGCTTGCAATGCCATACACTGTTTTTTTGTTGTGTTACCTGAGGTTGCTATTCTAAGTTAAGTTTGATCACACTTATAGTTATTTTTCTGTGCTTTAGCTTTCTTATATGTTTCCTCTAGTTTATATAAAGAAGAGGTCAAATTGTTCCTATATACTCTATTTATACCTAAGTGTAATAACACCTGATTTGGTCTATTTAGGGGTGACCTCTGACACAAGCCTATAATTATTGTTAATGCAAAAATGGACCTCTGATGAGCACAGCCACTCGTATTTCTTGAATAGGGTATTGAAGTATTGTACAATTCCTTTTTAAGTACACAATATCCATTTAAACAGGGGGAGCTGCCAGCGGCCGAGGTAGCCCTCTTTACATTGTCCTGTTCAATAGTGTTATGTATAGGTGGTACCTGCTTCCCTTACTATTAAATAGAAGCCAGTCCCTATTAATTCTTATAACCCTTTTTGCATACTTTACAAACTATCTGTCCATGGTATCAAGCTCACCATTTATAATGCTCCACTAATTATCCTTATGTTTATATACTTTCCCTCCACTCGTGCACACTCTAGCATCTGTAAATTTGCTCAAAGTGTGCGGTTTCCCTTGAAATATACCACAAATGCAATCATATATCTTTATATATACCCTGTGAGTAGTATTTCATATACCTCTTTAACTTAAATTAACAGTTTCTCCTACCAAAGGTTCAGCATTTCCTAGAATATCTCACTGCTTGCAATATATGTTTATGGGTAAAGAGAAGGTTTCCAAACTTTTGTACAATGACTGTTTGTGATAATCCATTGCATTTATAGAATTTATAATCTTTTTGTCGGACGGGAATTCTGTAAGATTATTATAAAACATGTTAGATATATAATGAATCGGCTCAGCATTTTATATGGATTGATTATAGGTTGTTTTCTTTTTTTGTGAGTTTATCCCTATGTTTCTGTAAATTTAAAGGATTGATATGCTTTGCACCTATTGCAATTTTATGTCTAATGTTTTTTTTGTCTATCCTGAAAAATCAATAAAAAAAATATTTAAAAAAAACAAAAAACAGCACCGCAGCCATTACAAGTCTTGTCGGTATAGCTTTACCGCAAGCCTTTTAGCCTGTAATGCAACATCAGTCCCGCACACGTAAAAATTAAGTTTTTTCAATGGACTTCCATAGCGCTGCCATTACGAGTTTTGCAGTGAGGCTAAAAAGCTTGCGTTGCAGTCTATACCAACAAGATCCATTCCGCAATATGAGACCAGTAGTTATGAGTTTTTCGCTACAAAACTGTTACATAAAACTTATAACTAAACTGTCACAAAGTACACTAACACCCATAACCTACCTATTAACCCCTAAACCGAGGCCCTCCCGCATCACAAATACTATATTAAAGTTATTTACCCCTAATCTGCCTCCCCTGACATTACCGCCACTAAGAAAATTTATTAACCCCTATTCCGCCGCTCCCAGACATTGCCGCAACTATACTAAAGTTATTAACCTCTATTCCCCCGCACCCCAACATTGCCCACACTATAATAAATCTATTAACCCCTATTCTGCTGCTCCCCGCCACCGCCACCACTATAATAAGCCTATTAACCCCTAAACCGCAAGCCCCTCACAATGAAATATACTAAATTAAACTATTAACCCCTAAACCAGAAGCCCCCATAACAAAATATACTAAATTAAACTATTAACCTCTAAACTGAAAGCCCCCACATTGCAATAAACTAATTTCAACTAGTAACCCCTAAACTAACTACCAATTAAACAAAACTAAAATACACATTCAAAAAATCCTAACACTACTATAAAAATTTCAACATATCTAAAAAAAGACTAAATTACAAAAAATAAAGAACAATAAATTTTGAAAAATAACAAATCAAATGATAAAAAATGAAAAAGAATTACACCTAATCGAATAGCCCTATAAAAAAAAAAAGCCCACCCCAAAAAAAAAAAACCTAGCCTACAATAAACCGCCAATAGTCCTTAAAAGGGCCTTTTGTAGGGCATTGCCCTAAGTTAAACAGCTCTTTTACCTGTAAAAAAAACAACACAAAGACACCCCAACAGTAAAACCCACCACCCAACCAACCCCCCAAAATAAAAAAACCTAACTCTAACAAAAATCTAAGTTACCCATTGCCCTGAATAGGGAATTTGTATGGGCATTGCTCCTTAAAGGGCCTTTAGCTCTTTTGCATTGCCCTGAAAAGGGCATTTAGCTCCTTTAAGAAAAGCCCAAACCCTAAACTAAAACAAAAAAAACACCCAAAAAACTTTAAAAAATCCTAACACTTACCCCCAAAGATCCACATTTCCTAAAGTCCGGACATCCAGGCGGCGAGAGGTCTTCTTCCATGTGGCGAGAGGTCTTCATCCATCTTCATCCCTGCAGATGCGCAGCGGTCGATGAGCAGAGGTCCAGACGGAGGTCCAAGGCGGAGGTCCAAGGTGGAGGTCTAGGCAGAGGTCCATCGATCCGACGTGGAGGTCCTCTTCATTTGATCATCCGCCGCACACTAAGGATTAAAATGCAAGGTATTCCTTTTATACTGGGGGTACCATTGCATTTATATTGGCTGAAAATTTTGAATCAGCCAATAGGAATTAGGTCTGCTAAAATCCTATTGGCTGGATGAAGATCCATCAAGCGGGACTTCAGCAACTGTGAGTACCTAAAGAGGGGTTAGTGTTAGGTTTTTTTAAGTTTTTTTTGGGTGGGGTTTTATCTTAGTTTACGGTTTGGGCTTTTCTTAAAAGAGCTAAATTCCCTTTTCAGGGCAATGCAAAAGAGCTAAATTCCCTTTTAAGGGCAACGCCCATACAAATGCGCTTTTCAGGACAATAGGTAGCTTAGGTTTTTTTAGAACGTTTTTTTTTATTTTGTGAGTTGGGGGGTGGGGGTTTGTAATGTTAGTGGTTCTCTGTATTTTTTTTCAGGTAAAAGAGCTTTTTAACTTAGGGCAATGCCCTACAAAAGGCCCTTTAAGGGCTATTGGTAGTTAATTATAGATTAGGTTTTTTTATTTTGGGGTGTTTTTTTTAAATGGGTATTAGAATAGGAATAATTGTTATTATTTTTAATAATTCATTTGTTATGGGTTTTTTTCGTTTTGGGGTGGGTTTTTCCTTTTAGAATAGCCATTTGTTATTTTTAATGGGCAGCAAAAGAGCTGAATGCCCTTTTAAGGGCAATACCCATACAAATGCCCTTTTCAGGGTAATGGGTAGTTTAGGTTTCACTTTATTTTTATTTTGTGGGTTTGGGGGGTGGGGTTTTGTATACTGTTAGGGGGTGTTTGTTTTTCTTTTGTTGAAAAAGAGCTGATATCTTTAGGTCAATGCCCTATAAAAGGCCCTTTTATGGGCGCACGAAAGGCCCTTTTAAGGGTGCACAAAAGGCCCTTTTAATGGCCCTTGGTAGTTTATTATAGATTAGGGTTTTTCATTTTGGGGTGGGTTTTTTTTTTTTTTTAAAGGGTATTAGAATAGGAATAATTTTTATTGTTTTGGATAATTTTCGGCGAGATTACGAGTTTGGCGTTAACAGGGGTGCGGGGCTAACAAGGCTTTTTTTCTAATGCTACCTTAAGCCAACGCTGGTATTACAGGTTTTTTTAAACCTGGCGTTAGCCGCAAAAAGGTGATCATAGAGCAGAATTTAGCTCCACATCTCACCTCAATACCAGCGTTGCTTACCGTAGCAGTAAGATGGCTAAACATGCTCATGCACGATTTCCTCATAGGAAACAATGGGGCTGAGCTGGCTGGAAAAAAACCTAACACCTGCAAAAAAGCAGCGTCCAGCTTCTAACGCAGCCCCATTGTTTCCTACGGAAAAAAAATATATATCTGCACCTAATACCCTAACATGAACCCCGAGTCTAAACACCCCTAATCTTACATTTATTAACCCCTAATCTGCCGCCCCCGCTATTGCTGACACCTACATTATATTATTAACCCCTAATATGCCGCTCCAGACACCGCCGCCTCCTACATTTTCCCTATGAACCCCTAATATACTGCCCCCAACATCGCCGCCTCCTATATTATAGTTATAAACCCTTAATCTGCCGCCCCCAATGTCGCCGCAACCTACCTACAATTATTAACCCCTAATCTGCCGACCGGACATCGCCGCCACTTTAATACATTTATTAACCCCTAAACCGCGGCACTCCCGCCTCGCAAACACTAGTTCAATTTTATTTTACCCTAATCTGCCGTCCCTAACATCGTTGACACCTACTTACATTTATTAACCCCTAATCTGCCACCCCCACCCCCAACATTGTTGCTACTATATTAAAGTTATTAACCCCTAAACCTAAGTCTAACCCCCCCTAATTTAAATATAATTTAAATTAAACGAAATTAATTTAACATAATTAAATAAATTAATTCTATTTAAAACTAAATACTTACCGATAAAATAAACCCTAAAATAGCTACAATATAACTAATAATTACATTGTAGCTATCTTAGGATTTATATTTATGTTACAGACAACTTTGTATTTATTTTAACTAGGTAGAATAGTTATTAAATAGTTATTAACTATTTAATAACTACCTAGCTAAAAAAAAAGTACAAAATTGCCTGTAAAATAAATCCTAACCTAAGTTACAATTACACCTAACACTACACTATCATTAAATAAATTACCTAAATTAACTACAATTAAATACAATTAAATTCAATAAACTAAATTACGGAAAAAAAAAACCCTAAATTACAGAAATCTATCTTCATCCTTCTGGAGTGGAGCAAAGCCATCTTATATCCAGCCGACGCGGAGCCATCCTCTTCAAACGACGTCCTAACAAAGAATGAAGGTTCCTTTAAATGACGTCATCCAAGATGGCATACCTTGAATTCCGATTGGCCGATAGGCTGATCAGCCAATCGGAATTAAGGTAGGAAAAATCCTATTGGCTAATGCAATCAGCCAATAGGATTGAGGTCGCATTCTATTGGCTGATTGGAACAGCCAATAGAATGCAAGCTCAATCTATCAGCCAATCGGAATTAAGGTAGGAAAAATCCTATTGGCTGATTGGATCAGCCAATAGGATTTTTCCTACCTTAATTCCGATTGGCTGATAGAATCCTATCAGACAATCGGAATTCAAGGGACTCCATCTTGGATGATGTCCCTTAAAGGAACTTTCATTCTTTGTTAGGACGTCGTTTGAAGAGGATGGCTCCATGTCGGCTGGATAGAAGATGGCTCCGCTCCGCAAGGATGAAGATAGAAGATGCAGCCTGGATGAAGCCTTCTGGAGGACCTCTTCTGCCCCGATCGGATGAAGACTTCTGCTGTATGTAGGGCCACTTGTGCCCGGCTGGGTGAAGACGGCTCAAGGTAGGGAGATCTTCAGGGGGTTAGAGTTAGGTTTTTTACGGGAGGATTGGGTGAGTTTTAGAGTAGGGGTGTGTGGGTGGTGGGTTTTAATGTTGGGGGGGTATTGTATTTTTCTTTTACAGGTAAAAGAGCTGATTACTTTGGGGCAATGCCCAGCAAAAGGCCCTTTTAAGGGCTATTTGTAATTTAGTATAGGGTAGGGAAATTTTATTATTTTGGGGGGCTTTTTATTTTATTAGTGGGATTAGATTAGGTGTAATTAGTTTAAAATTCTTGTAATTCTTTTTTTATTTTCTGCAATTTAGTGGGGGGTTTTGTACTTTAGTTTATTGAATTTAATTGTAATAACTATTAGTTATATTGTAGCTAGCTTAGGTTTCATTTCACAGGTAAGTATGTGTTTAGTTTTAAATATGTATTATTTAGTAAATAATTGCAACTTTAATTTAGCTCTATTTAAAGTATGTTAAAGTTAGGGGGCATTAGGTTTAGGGTTAGGGTTATGGTTAGAGTTAGGGTTAGGTTTAGGATTAGGGTTAAGTTTCGGGATTAATAATTTAATTTAGGTTGTTGTGATGTGGGGGGCTGGTGGTTTAGGGGTTAATATGTTTATTTAGTGGCAGTGATGTGGGAGGCCAGAGATATAGGGGTTAATAACTTTATTTAGTGGCGGCGATGTCGGGGAGCGGCAGAATAGGGGTTAATATATTTATTATAGTGTGGCCGATCTTGGGGTGTGGGGGAATAGGGGTAAATAACTTTATTATAGTGGCGGCAATATCGGGAGCGGCAGATTAGGGGTTAATAGATTTATTTTGGTGGCAGCAATATCGGGAGCGGCAGATTAGGGGTTAATAACATTATGTAGGTGCCGGCGATGTCAGGGGGAGCAGATTAGGGGTGGTTAGACTTGGGGTTTATGTTAGGGGTGTTTAAAGATGTTTAAACGTAACTTTTTTTTACCCATAGACATCAATGGGGTTGCATTACGGAGCTTTTCATTCCGCGCTTCATGTGTTCGTTTTTTTTCCAACTCACTCTCCTCATTGATATCTATGGGGAAAGCATGCACGAGCACATCAAAACAGCGCTTGTATTTTTTGTGGTATGGGGCTCAACGCAACCATATCGCACGCACAAGGCGGCTGTTTCGAAACTTGTAATGGCAGCGATATGGAGGGTGAAATAACGCAATTTTTCTTGTGTCCTTAAAAACCCTATAGCGCGCATATTTCGTAATCTAGGCGAATGTTAATAAATAATATTAAAAAAAGTTAAATTTGAACGTTAATGGACTTACAGCTATTTAAACTTAATTAGGTGTTACCTATAAGCTTCTATTTAAAAAATATATTTTTTACAATTGAGTACAATGTACTTACATTTTAAACCTTTTACCAACAATAATATCTTCTGGGCAGGGTTTCCTGGTATTGGGCACATTTTCTCTCCTATGAATACTTGGCACAAAGCTCTCTGTCTGCTATTATGTTAATTCATGAGTCATATTTACTTTTTACATTCTTCCATCATCCTATGCATTGGGCTGTTATGTAGGTTTTAATTTATTTATTTTTGTTTAAAACATAAGAATTTATTTTTCATTGTTCATTTGTAATGTAAAAATGTCCTGGGTCTCAAAATAAAAGTAAAGCTTCCAAATACTTGGAAACACATGGTGGTTTCTGCAAGTCTATTAGAAGAGCCATGCAGATTTATTTGCATGACATTTTCAAGGGGTCTTCTTTTCTAAACTAGTTTAATGCATTAAAAAACTGTTCTGCTGCTTCACAGTTTTGCTTTGCTTTATTTTGTTTACAATTTCTAGACATTAGACTTGTTGAAAGTACATTTTTACCACTTTTGAGTACCCTAAAACCCCTTTATGAGTATAATTTCTTGAGGTTTTTTCTCTCATGATAGAGATAGAGAATACAATTTTAAAAAGTTTCCAATTTACTTCTATTATAAAATGTACTTTGTTCTCATGTTATTCTTTGTTGAAGAGATACGTAGGTAGGTAGCGTGCACATGCCTGAAGCCCTACATGACAGGAAATAGTGCTCTTATAACATTGTTACAAAACTGCTGCCATATAGTGCTGCAGACACGTGCACACTCCTGAACTTACTTCCGGCTTTTCAACAAAGTATAACAAGAAAACAAAGAAAATCTGATAATAGAAGTAAATTGCAAAGTTGTTTAAAGTTGTTTGTTCTATCTGAATCATGAAAGGAATTTTTTGGGTTTTATGTCCCTTTCATTCAAATCACCTAAATCACGCTAAAGGAGAATTTTGCATTTTTCAGGCATAAACAAATCTAAATTTCATGATTCAGATACAACATGTGATTTTAAAAGACTTTCGGCTAGATTTAGAGTTTTGTCGGTAACGACCCGAAAAGCTAACGCCGGCTTTTTTCTGGCCGCACCATAAAAATAACTCTGGTATTGAGAGTCCACATAAAGGCTGCGTTAGGCTCCAAAAAAGGAGCGTAGAGCATATTTAACGCAGATTCAACTCTCGATACCAGAGTTGCTTACGGACGCAACCAGCCTAAAAAACGTGCTCGTGCACGATTCCCCCATAGGAAACAATGGTGCTGTTTGAGCTGAAAAAAACCCAAACACCTGCAAAAAAGCTGCGTTCAGCTCCTAACGCAGCCCCATTGTTTGCTATGGGGAAACACTTCCTACGTCTGCACCTAACACTCTAACATGTACCCCGAGTCTAAACACCCCTAGCCTTACACTTATTAACCCCTAATCTGCCGCCCCCCGCTATCGCTGACACCTGCATATTATTATTAACCCCTAATCTGCCGCTCCGTAGTAGCGGCTATTAAATAGTTAAGAACTATTTAATAGCTAAAATAGTTAAAATAATTACAAAATTACCTGTAAAATAAATCCTAACCTAAGTTACAATTAAACCTAACACTACACTATCAATAAATTAATTAAATAAAATACCTATAATTATCTACAATTAAACCTAACACTACACTATCAATAAATAAATTAAATACAATTCCTACAAATAAATACAATGAAATAAACTAAAGTACAAAAAATAAAAAAGAACTAAGATACAAAAATAAAAAAATATTTACAAACATAAGAAAAATATTACAACAATTTTAAACTAATTACACCTACTCTAAGCCCCTAATAAAATAACAAAGACCCCCAAAATAAAAAAATGCCCTACCCTATTCTAAATTACTAAAGTACAAAGCTCTTTTACCTTACCAGCCCTGAACAGGGCCCTTTGCGGGGCATGCCCCAAGAAGTTCAGCTCTTTTGCCTGTAAAAAAAAATATACAATACCCCCCCCCAACATTACAACCCACCACCCACATACCCCTAATCTAACCCAAACCCCCCTTAAATAAACCTAACACTAAGCCCCTGAAGATCTTCCTACCTTATCTTCACCATACCAGGTTCACCGATCGATCCAGAAGAGCTCCTCCGATGTCCTGATCCAAGCCCAAGCGGGGGGCTGAAGAGGTCCATGATCCGGCTGAAGTCTTCATCCAAGCGGGGCAGAAGAGGTCTTCCATCCGATTGAAGTCTTCATCCAAGCGGGATCTTCTATTGTCATCCATCCGGAGCGGAGCGGCAGGATCCTGAAGACCTCCGACGCGGAACATCCATCCTGGCCGACGACTGAACGACGAATGACGGTTCCTTTAAATGACGTCATCCAAGATGGCGTCCCTCGAATTCCGATTGGCTGATAGGATTCCAATCAGCCAATTGGATTGAACTTGCTTCTGATTGGCTGATTCCATCAGCCAATCAGAATATTCCTACCTTAATTCCGATTGGCTGATAGAATCCTATCAGCCAATCGGAATTCGAGGGACGCCATCTTGGATGACGTCATTTAAAGGAACCGTCATTCGTCGCTCAGTCGTCGGCCAGGATGGATGTTCCGCGTCGGAGGTCTTCAGGATCCTGCCGCTCTGCTCCGGATTGATGACCATAGAAGATCCCGCTTGGATGAAGACTTCAATCGGATGGAAGACCTCTTCTTCCCCGCTTGGATGAAGACTTCAGCCGGATCATGGACCTCTTCAGCCCCCCGCTTGGGCTTGGATCAGGACATCGGAGGAGCTCTTCTGGATCGATCGGTGAACCTGGTATGGTGAAGATAAGGTAGGAAGATCTTCAGGGGCTTAGTGTTAGGTTTATTTAAGGGGGGTTTGGGTTAGATTAGGGGTATGTGGGTGGTGGGTTGTAATGTTGGGGGGGGTATTGTATGTTTTTTTTTACAGGCAAAAGAGCTGAACTTCTTGGGGCATGCCCCGTAAAGGGCCCTGTTCAAGGCTGGTAAGGTAAAAGAGCTTTGAACTTTAGTAATTTAGAATAGGGTAGGGCATTTTTTTATTTTGGGGGTCTTTGTTATTTTATTAGGGGGCTTGGAGTAGGTGTAATTAGTTTAAAATTGTTTTAATATTTTTCTTATGTTTGTAAATATTTTTTTATTTTTTGTAACTTAGTTCTTTTTTATTTTTTGTACTTTAGATAGTTTATTTCATTGTAGTTATTTGTAGGTATTGTATTTAATTTATTTATTGATAGTGTAGTGTTACGTTTAATTGTAGATAATTATAGGTATTTTATTTAATTAATTTATTGATAGTGTAGTGTTAGGTTTAATTGAAACTTAGGTTAGGATTTATTTTACAGTTAATTTTGTAATTATTTTAACTATTTTAGCTATTAAATAGTTCTTAACTATTTAATAGCTATTGTACCTGGTTAAAATAAATACAAAGTTACCTGTAAAATAAATATTAATCCTAAAATAGCTATAATATAATTATAATTTATATTGTAGCTATATTAGGATTTATTTTACAGGTAAGTATTTAGCTTTAAATAGGAATAATTTATTTAATAAGAGTTAATTAATTTTGTTAGATTAAAATTATATTTAACTTAGGGGGGTGTTAGTGTTAGGGTTAGACTTAGCTTTAGGGGTTAATACATTTATTAGAATAGCAGTGAGCTCCAGTCGGCAGATTAGGGGTTAATAATTGAAGTTAGGTGTCGGCGATGTTAGGGAGGGCAGATTAGGGGTTAATACTATTTATTATAGGGTTAGTGAGGCGGATTAGGGGTTAATAACTTTATAATAATAGCGGTGCGGTCCGCTTGGCAGATTAGGGGTTAATAAGTGTAGGCAGGTGGAGGCGACGTTGAGGGGGGCAGATTAGTGGTTAATAAATATAATATAGGGGTCGGCGGTGTTAGGGGCAGCAGATTAGGGGTACATAAGTATAACGTAGGTGGCGGCGCTTTGCGGTCGGCAGATTAGGGGTTAATTATTGTAGGTAGCTGGCTGAGACGTTGTGGGGGGCAGGTTAGGGGTTAATAAATATAATATAGGGGTCGGCGGTGTTAGGGGCAGCAGATTAGGGGTACATAAGTATAACGTAGGTGGCGGTCGGCAGATTAGGGTTTAAAAAAATTTAATCGAGTGGCGGCGATGTGGGGGGACCTCGGTTTAGGGGTACATAGGTAGTTTATGGGTGTTAGTGTACTTTAGAGTACAGTAGTTAAGAGCTTTATGAACCGGCGTTAGCCCAGAAAGCTCTTAACTACTGACTTTTTTCCTGCGGCTGGAGTTTTGTCGTTAGATGTCTAACGCTCACTTCAGACACGACTCTAAATACCGGAGTTAGAAAAATCCCATTGAAAAGATAGGATACACAATTTACGTAAGGGGATCTGCGGTATGGAAAAGTCGCGGCTGAAAAGTGAGCGTTAGACCCTTTTTTTAATGACTCCAAATACCGGAGGTAGCCTAAAACCAGCGTTAGGAGCCTCTAACGCTGGTTTTCACGGCTACCGCCCAACTCTAAATCTAGGCCTTTCATATTTACTTCTATTATCAAATTTAGGCCTTGATTACTATCTTTTGGCAGCGGCTTTTTTAAAAATACTTTTTTTCAGGCTGAAAAGGCTACTCTTTGATTTGGTGCAATCACAATGCATTTTCAACTGATTCCTGCAATCGCAAGCAGGTTTTTTTGATCGTTGATAAAAATCCTATTTTCCCACTGGAGTCCAAAATTTCTTGGCAATCACAATGCATTTTTGAGTCACTTTTCAACAGCTTTTCGAGCCAAGTTTTGGCTTATTAGATACCTCTAGGCACTTGATCACTCATCAAAAGTGCAATTTGGACAACATTATCACTATTTCACAGCTATTTGCAAACACCCTTTTATCTTGTACATACGTCAAACACTCCCCAGCAGAAAAAGGGCTATTATCTTTAGGGCAATGTTTTTTGTTTTGTTTTGTTTTTAAAGGGTATTAGAATCTAAATAATTTATTTTTGGACATTTTTTTTTTGTTTGTTTGTTTGTTATGGTAGTTTTTTTTATTTTTTGTAATGGTAGCTTTTTTATTTTTTGTAATTTTAGGTTTTAGTGTAAGGTAGCTTAGGTTTTATTTTACAGGTAATTTTCTATTTATTTTAACTAGGTAGTTATTAAATAGTTAATAACTCTTTACTAACTAGTCTACCTAGTTAAAATAAATACAAACTTACCTGTGAAATAAAAATAAAACCTAAGCTAGCTACAATATTACTATTAGTTATATTGTAGCTACATTAGGTTTTATTTCACAGGTAAGTTTGTATTTAGTTTTAAATAGGTATTATTTAGTTAATAATTCTAAGTTTAATTTAGCTCTATTTTAATTATGTTACAGTTAGGGGGTGTTAGGTTTAGGGTTACGTTAGGGTTACATTAGGGTCAGGGGTTAATAGTTTAATTTAGGTTGTTGCAATGTGGGGAGCTGGCAGCTTAGGGGTTAATAGGTTTATTTAGTGATGTGGGAGGCCAGAGGTTTAGGGATTAATAGCTTTATTTAGTTGTGGTGATGTCGGGGAGCGGTTGAATAGGGGTTAATATTTTTATTATAGTGTGGGCGATATTGGGGTGCGGTGGAATAAGGGTTAATAACTTTAGTATAGTGGTGGTGATATCGGGAGCAGAAGATTAGGGGTTAATACCTTTATTTAGGTGGCAGCGATATCGGGAGAGGCAGATTAGGGGTTAATAACTGTAGGCAGGCGTCGGCGATGTCGGGGGTTTATGTGGATGCTGCTTTAGAGTACTTGCAGGACAGGTTTGCTTCTGAGGTGGCATATATTAAACACCCCAAACATGTTAGTTTGGGGAAATTGACAAGCTCTGCACTTTCATGGTTAGTCACTTGAGAGCAGGCAGAGGTGTTGCACAAGTTACTGCTTTGCAACGGTAAATCTGGGCAGCGTTTGCTATGAAGGCAGATTAACAGATTCCCAAGTTGGGAACCATGTCCATCTGATGATTGATACATGTGCCATATGGCATTCTTTGCTCTTGGGTCTCTCTCTCTTGATCTCTTTCTTCCTGTCTATTTCCCTTTCACTTTTTCTCTTTATGTGACCACCAATCTCTTTGCCCCTAAAACTGTATCTCACTCCCTTACTGCCCTACTCACTCCTCCCCCACTCCTAAGACTAACACGTGACTGTGTCTCTCACACCCTCTGTAACTGCCCATCTTGCTACACCTTTATGCCTCACCTAGCTACTCCCCCCACTCCCCATGTTATTATTTTTCTCCCTCTGAATTCCTCTCTCATTGTCTCAATTCACTTTCTAAACCCCCACGAAACACTATTAACAGATTTCTAAAGAATATATGAAAATTGAGTTTACATATGTCTTTATGTGTTTCTCAACTAACTAACTATCTAACGAACTAACTAACTAACTAACTAACTAACTAACACCTAGGTTACAAGTTGTCCGTTTGTGTTTTAACACTGAAAAAATGGTAATTTTAGCATTAAAACAGCACCGCGACCATTACGAGTCTTGTCGGTATAGCTGTACTGCAAGCCTTTTAGCCTGTAACGCAACGTCAGTCCCGCACTCATAAAAATTATGTTTTTTCATAGAACTTCCATAGCGCAGCCATTACAAGTTTTGTGGTGAGGCTAAAAAGCTTGTGTTAAACCTTATACTGACACGATCCGTACCGCCATCTGAGAGCAGTATTTATGAGTTTTTACGCAACAAAACTGTTACATAAAACTCATAACTAAACTGTTACAAAGTACACTAAACACCCATATTTCTACGAATAAGAAAGAATTGCAGTACTCAGACTATGATAGTCAGTCAAATGTTCTAAACGAAACATTTATAAATAGGGGTTATGCTATTGACAACCTAGAAATAACAATAGAGAAGGTACGTAATCTTGATAGAGACAATATTTTGAGAGAAAGTAAAATGAGAAATAATAAAAAACGGTATTGGATCTAAATTTCTACCATTTATTACAACAAATACTGGGAATAAAAATGTAATAGAAAGAATCCTAAAAAAACATTGGAACATTCTTAAATCAGATGAGAAGTTAGGCCCCCTTTTACCCAATCGACCCCAAATTGTCTATAGGAAGGCTAGAAATTTAAAGATGAGACTTGATCCTTCGGATTTAAAAAGAAAACAAGAAAAAAAAAGAATAAAGATCTATGGGGAAAGGACCTGAAAGGCGTCTACCCATGTCATAAATGTAAATCATGTCAACATGGAATGAAAAAGAAATAAATAAAATCTAACTCTACAGGTGAAGTCTTCAATATCCAACAAATGATTAGGTGTACATATAGGAATGTCATTTATGTCATTAAATGTAAATGTGGAGCTCAATATGTGGGGGAATCAGAAAGACCCCTATGTGACAGGATAAGAGAACATATCCTGTCAATTGAGCAGCACGAAAAAGAATGCAACAAAGACCTCCCAGTTCCTAGACATTTTGCTATTTGCAATAATGTGAGTCTTAAACACTTTAAATTTATGGGTATAGACAAAATTTCAAACCATTGGAGGGGAGGTGACCTCCATAATGAGATTTTAAAAAGGTAAGGCAAGTGGATCTTCCAATTGGGCTCCCTAACCCCATGGGGCTTAAATTTAGAATTAGATCTAAATTGTCATTTAACTCACATTCAACCCACATATACAAATGCTTGCCAAATCCTGCCGTTCACACCTACGCAACATTTCCAGAATTCGTCCCTTCCTTACTCAAAAAACTACAAAAATCCTTATTCAATCCCTCATCCTGTCACGCATTGATTATTGCAATCTATTCTTAAATGGCCTTCCAAAACACCGCCTCTCCTCCCTCCAATCTATTATGAATGCTTATGCTAGACTCATCCACCTAAGTCGATGATCTACATCAGCTGCTCCGCTCTGCAAGTCTCTACACTGGCTCCCCATACACTCCAGAATACAATTTAATGTATTAGCCCTAACCTACAAAGCACTCAACAGTCTAAATCCCAACTATATTTCCTCTCTCATCGTGAAATACTCCCCATCTCGTCCTCTTCGATCAACCTCTGACCTACGTCTCTACACTCCTGATATCTCTACATCCCACTCCCGCCTCCAAGACTTCGCACGTGCTGCTCCTGTCCTCTGGAACTCTCTACCCCGCTCCATCAGACTGTCTCCAACCTTGTATAGCTTCAGACGATCCTTGAAAACCCACCTATTCAGAGAGGCTTCCCATCTCTCCTCCATCCCGCATCTGAACCAAGCTAATACATGTACATGAACTGCTTGACTCACTGCTGCAAATACAACCGATGTAACAAGCTACCCCAACCTTATGTCTGCTGAACCCTAAACCTATAGACTGTGAGCTCTCCGGAGCAGGGCCCTCTTCCTCCTGTGCTTTTAGTCTTGTTATGTTTTGTATTTTATCACAAATATTTGTCATTGTATACCCCTATCATTGTACCCAGCGCTACGGAATTTGGCGGCGCTATACAAATAAATGATAATAATAATAATATTAATCTTTGGATATTTTACACACTATATATATATATATATATATATATATATATATATATATATATATATATATATATATATATATATATATATATTATATTATTGTATATCTTATACTCCTTGTATATATAAACCCCAGGGATATACCCTAATTATTATTTTTTCAGTGGCTAATATTAAATATGGCCCCAATATAATAAGTATGATTTATCCCTTTCTTCCCTTTATGAAATTGCAATATCAAATTATTGTAATCTTTTAAAGAGAAATGAATTTTACATATATTCCATAGTTTGAAATAATCTCACATTCATATACGGTCTATAAATTATTTTAGTTTAATTCGTTAAATTTCCCTCCTTGTCACAAAATTAATTGTTTTTAGAAAATAAGAATTAATAACAAATACTAAATAGCAATAAATTAAATTTAATAATGCAAGATATTATCATGAAATTAAGTTATTAAATTAAATTATTCAGAATCCTAAAAAAAATTTTTTATAGGCTGTCCCTACTTTTTGATTGCCCTTCATTTCATTTATTTTATTTTATTATTTTTTAATAAATTTTGGATGTCAAAATTTCTTAGTAGATTCCTTTTATATATCATTTTGAATAACTTATTTATACATTTCCATTGATGGTATAAGGAATATTGTAGCATATAGAGGACTACCTTCTGTGTTGTATATTTATTATTTATTATATGCACCGAATTGTAATATCCCTATAAGAAGAGCATATATATGCAATCCGTGCACAACAGCAGTATTGAGTTTGAGAAAGGCTGTGTGCAACCGAAATGCGTTACTCTTTGCTGTGAACTCTTTGGGCTTCCGTAGTCCTGTTGTTTCTAACGGTGGAATAGTTCACTGAACTCGATTAGATACACTGTAATCCCTCCACGAGAGCCTAGGAGAGCTTAGGAGGTGCCGTACAGACTGATGTCATCTGGAGAGATCTATTATCGGCAACCGGTGTAAGTATTAGTAAGCACCTTGCCACTTTGTAAGACTTTTTAAACCGAGCAATATTTGTTCTTATCTTGATCTGCATTACACTTGCCACCATCTATTTTTATACAATATATTTTTTTGTAATTAATTTTTATGCAATGAATTGTTAGATTGTTGTATAATTTTTTTTCTCGCAGATGAAATTGCTTTAATTATTGTGCTGAAATTGTTGTGTTCTTTTATTATTTTATTTATCATATGTATTAAAAGTTAATTAATTCATATCCATATAGTGAACCACTACCCATTGGGGACTGCTTATTAGCCTGTATACTACACACATTTAGTTGTCTTTGTGACAGCGCAGCTGTACCTAATTACTTGCCTGCAGTTCACTGCAGTCAGTGTGATTATCTCCCCCAATTTAGTTTATTAAGGAGTAAGGGATTCCTTATTTTCATATAGCTGCTTTGTGGGATTACTTTCAGCGCTGGGGCTTTTTTATACATTTTGTGCTTAGACACTAAACACCCATAACTTACCTATTAACCCCTAAACTGAGGCCCTCCCGCATCACAATACTATATTAAAGTTATTAACCCCTAATCTGTCGATCCCGACATCGCCGCCGCTAATAACATTTATTAACCCCTATTCCGCCGCTCCCGACATCGTTGACACTATAATAAAGTTATTAAACCCTAAACCGATGCCCTCCTGAATCGCAGACACTATTTAAATATTATTAACCCCTAATCTGCCGTCTGCCCACATCGCCCCCACTATACTAAAGTTATTAACCCTTAATTCCACCACCACTATAATAAACCTATTAACCCTTAAACCGCAAGCCCCTCACAACAAAATATTCTAAATAAACCTATTAACCCCTAAACCGAAAGCCCCCCACATCGCAATAAACTAATTTAAACTAGTAACCCCTAAACCTAACGCCCCCTTAACTTTATATTAGAATTACAATTTTCTTATCTTAAATCTAACTACTAATTAAATAAACTAAATTACACATTACAAAAATCCTAATACAAAGTATCTAATTACAAAAAATAACAAATACTAAATTACAAAAAATAACAAACAAAATTATCAAAAATAAAAAAGAATTACACCTAATCGAATAGCCCTATAAAAATAAAAAAATCCCCCCAAAATAAAAATAACCCCTAGCCTACAATAAACTACCAATAGCCCTTAAAAGGGCCTTTTGTAGGGCATTGCCCTAAGTTAAACAGCTCTTTTACCTGTAAAAAAAAAATACAAAGACCCCCCAACGGTAAAACCCACCACCCAGCCAACCCCCAAAAATAAAAACCTAACTCTAACAAAAACCTAAGCTACCCATTGCCCTGAAAAGGGCATTTAGCTCTGTTGCATTGCCCTGAAAAGGGCATTTAGCTCTTTTACAAAAAGCCAAAACCCTAAACTAAAAAAACAAGCCACCCAAAAAGTGTACAAAATCCTAACACTAACCCCCAAAGATCCACTTACAGTTGCTGAAGTCCTGCTTGAAGGATCTTCATCCCGGTGGCTCCATCTTCATCCAGGCGGCTCCATCTTTATCCAGGTGCAATCTTCTATCTCCATCCCAGTGGTGTCTTCTATCTTCATCCCAGCGGCGCAGAGCGGGTCCATCCTGAAGACAACCGGTGTGGAGAATCCTCTTCATACGGTAGCCATCGTATACTGAATCTTTAATGCAAGGTACGCAATGCAAATTGGCGTCCCTTGCATTCCTATTGGCTGATTTGATTTTGGAAATTCAAATCAGCCAATAGGATGAGAGCTACTGAAATCCTATTGGCTGTTCAAATCAGCCAATAGGTTGAGAGCTACTGAAGTTCTATTGGCTGATTTGAATAGCCAATAGAATTTTGGTAGCTCTCATCCTATTGGCTGATTTGAATAGGAATGCAAAAGACGCCATTTTGAATCATGTACCTTGCTTTGAAGATTCAGTATACGGCGGCGACCGTATGAAGAGGATGCTCCACGCCGGATGTCTTCAGGATGGACCTAATCCACGCCGCTGGGATGAAGATAGAAGACGCCACCTGGATGAAGATGGAGCCACCTGGATAAAGATGGAGCCGCTGGGATGAAGATCCTTCAAGCGGGACTTCAGCAACGGTAAGTGGATCTTTGGGAGTTAGTGTTAGGATTTTGTAAACTTTTTTGGGTGGCTTGTTTTTTTAGTTTAGGTTTGTGCTTTTTGTGATAGAGCTAAATGCCCTTTCAGGGCAATGCAAAAGAGCTTAATGTCCTTTTAAGGGCAATTCCCATACAAATGCCCTATTCAGGGCAATGGGTAGATAAGGGGTTTTTAGATAGTTTTTTTTGTTTTGTGCGTTGGGGGGGTGAGGGTTGTAATGTTAGTGGGTCTTTGTAATTTTTTTCAGGTAAAAGAGCTGTTTAACCTAGGGCAATGCCCTACAAAAGGCCCTTTTAAGGACTATTGGTATCTTATTCTAGATTAGGTTTTTTATTTTGATGTGTTTTTTTTTTTTAACCCCCTTAACAAAAATGCCATTTTTCAATTTCTTTCCCTTAAGGACCAGGGCTATTTTTTATTGTGTTTAGCTGTAATTTTCCTCTTACTTATTTACTTTACCCACACATATTATATGGGCTATTCTAAAGATACCATTATTTTCATCAAATCTTTTAATTTACCATAAAAAAATTATAAAAAATGATGAAAAAATGGAAAAAACACACTTTTTCTAACTTTGACCCCCAAAATCTGTTGCACATCTACAACCACCAAAAAACACCCATGCTAAATAGTTTCTAAATTTTGTCCTGAGTATAGAAATATCCAATGTTTACATGTTCTTTGCTTTTTTTTGCAAATTATAGGGCAATAAATGCAAGTAGCACTTTGCTACATCCAAATGATTTTTTTAATTTAAATTAGCTATAGTTACATTGGAACACTGATATCAGGAATCGTTCACAAAGTTTTTCACAAACTTTAGGTTTCTCACTGAAATTATTTACAAACAGCTTGTGCAATTATGGCACAAATGGTTGTGAATGCCTCTCTGGGATCCCCTTTGTTCAGAAATAGCAGAAATTTATGTCTGTCGCATTACTTTTTGGCAATTAGAAGGCCACCAAATGCTGCTGCGCACCACTTTTTTATTAGGCCCAGCAGTGAAGTGGTTAATTAGGTAGCTTGTAAGGAGCTTGTAGGGTTAATTTAAGCTTTAGGGTAGTATAGTAGGCAACCCAAAGTATTGCTCTAGGCCCATTTTGATATATTTCATGCCACCATTTCACCGCCAAATGCGATCAAATAAAAAAAAATCGTTAGCTTTTTCACTAACTTTGGGTTTGTCACTGAAATTATTTACAAACAGCTTATGCAATTGCTGCACAAATTGTTGTAAATGCTTCTCTGGGATCCCCTTTGTTCAGAAATAGCAGACATATATGGTTTTGGTGTTGCTTTTTGGTAGTTAGAAGGCCGCTAAATGCCGCTGCGCACCACACTTGTATTATGCCCAGCAGTGATTGGGTTAATTAGGTAGCTTGTAGGGAGCTTGAAGGGTTAAGTTTAGCTTTAGTGTAGAGATCAGCCTCCCACCTGACACATCCCACCCCCTGATCCCTCCCAAACAGCTCTCTTCCCTCCACCACCCCACAATTGTCCCCGCCATCTTAAGTACTGGCAGAAAGTTTTTTTTGTTTTTTTTATAATTAAAAATAAATAAATATAATATTTAAATGTGTAGGATCCCCCCTTAGCCCCCAACCTCCCTGACCCCCCCTAAAGAGCTCAAACCCTCCCCCCACTAACTATTTGCCACCATTTTGGGTACTGGCAGCTGTCTACCAGTACCCACTTTGCAATAAAATGTGGCCTTTTTAAAAAAAATATAATAAAATCACTTTTTCTGTAGTGTAGCTGCCCCCCTTACCATAGCCCCCTCCCATATCCCGTTTTCAGATTTATTTTTCCCTCCTCTGCCATCTGCCACCCACCACCCTCTCCCACCACTTACATTTTGAAATGTTAATTGTGGCCAGATTGCGGGCTTGCGTGCGCACGAACGCACGTGCGCCTCCCACCCCCGCACGCACTCCCGTGCGCACCCGACAGGCATTTTCCATTGCTGGCCGGAAGGTTACCAGTGCGCAACTGCTCCCACCCACCAACGCTGGCCGATGCAGAAAGGGCCACAGATTGGCCCTCTCTGCATCAGTGTGCCAAAAAAGGTATTGCAGTGATGCCTTAATATCGAGGCATCACTGCAATACCTTGAAAGTGGCTGGAAGCTTCCAGCCGCTTGAAACCCCTAACGTTGTACAGGTTACGTTGCTGGTCTTTAAAGACCAGTTTGTGTCTGACGTACCTAACCCTGTACGACATGTGTCGTTAAGGGGTTAAAATGGGTATTAGAATAGGAATAATTGTTATTATTTTTTATAATTCGTTTGTTATTTTGTGTAATTTTTTTTTCGTTTTGAGGTGGGTTTTTCTTTTTAGAATAGCCATTTTTTTTATTTTTAATAGACAGCAAAAGTGCTGAATGCCATTTTAAGGGCAATGTCCATACAAATGCCCTTTTCAGTGCAATGGGTAGATTATTTTTTTTAAAATATTTTTTTTTTTTTATTTTGTGCATTGGGGGGTGAGGGTTTGTAATGTTAGTGGGTCTTTATAATTTTTTTTTTCAGGTAAAAGAGCTGTTTAACCTAGGGCAATGCCCTACAAAAGGCCCTTTTAAGGGCTATTGGTAGTTTATTCTTGATTAGGTTTTTTATTTTGAGGTGGGTTTTTTTTAATCGCTTAAAGACAAGACAATTTTTCAATTTCTTTCCCTTAAGGACCAGGGCTATTTTTACATTTCTGTGGTGTTTGTGTTTAGCTTTAATTTTCCTCTTACTTATTTACTGTACCCACACATATTATATACCGTTTTTCTTGCCATTAAATGGACTTTCTAAGATACCATTATTTTCATCATATCTTATAATTTACCATAAAAAAATTATAAAAAATGATAAAAAAAATGGAAAAAAAACACACTTTTTCTAACTTTGACCCCCGAAATCTGTTGCACATCTACAACCACCAAAAAACACCCATGCTAAACAGTTTCTAAATTTTGTCCTGAGTTTATAAATAGCCAACGTTTACATGTTCTTTGCTTTTTTTGCAAGTTATAGGGCAATAAATACAAGTAGCACTATTTCCAAATTATTATTTTTTTAAATTAGCTATAGTTACATTGGAACACTGAAATCTGTCAGGAATCCTTCTGTCAGGAATCCTTGTCAGGAATCGTTCACTTTTTCACAAACTTTTTAACAAACTTTAGGTTTCTCACTGAAATTATTTACAAACAGCTTATGTAATTATGGCACCAATGGTTTTAAATGCTTATCTGTGATCCCCTTTGTTCAGAAATAGCAGATATTTATGGCTGTTGCATTACTTTTTGGCAATTAGAAGGCCGCCAAATGCCGCTGTGCACCACATTTGTATTAGGCCCAGCAGTGAAGGGGTTAATTAAGTAGCTTGTAGGGAGCTTGCAGAGTTAATTTTAGCTTTAAGGTAGTGTAGTAGACAACCAAAGTATTAATCTAGGCCCATTTTGATATATTTCATGCCACCATTTCACCGCCAAATACGATCAAATAAAAAAAAATTGTTAACTTTTTCACAAACTTTGGGTTTCTCACTGAAATTATTTACAAACAGCTTGTGCAATTACGACACAAATGGTTGTAAATGCTTCTTTGGGATCCCCTTTGTTCAGAAATAGCAGACATACTGTATAAGGCTTTGGCGTTGCTTTTTGGTAATTTGAAGGCCGCTAAATGCCGCTGCGCACCACTCAGCAGTGATGGGGTTAATTAGGTAGCTTGTAGGGAGCCTGAAGGGTTAATTTTAGCTTTAGTGCAGAGATCAGCCTCCTACCTGACACATCCCACCCCATGATCCCTCCCAAACCGCTCTCTTCCCTCCACCACCCCACAATTGTCCTCGCCATCTTAAGTACTGGCAGAAAGTCTGCCAGTACTGAAATAAAAGTGTTTTTGGTTTTTTTTTTTTTAAATAATAAAAAAAAAATAATAACATTAAAATGTGTAGGATCCCCCCTTAGCCCTCTTAGCCCCCAACGTCCTTGATCACCCCCTAAAGAGCTCTCTAACCCTTCCCCCACTAACTATTCACCACCATTTTGGGTACTGGCAGCTGTCTGCCAGTGCCCACTTTGCAATAAAATGTGGCCTTTTTAAAAAACAAAAACAAAAAAAAACACTTTTTCTGTAGTGTAGCTGCCCCCCCAAACCATACCCCCCTCCACTCCCATATCCCGTTTTCAGATTAATTTTTCTCTCCTCAGCCATTTGCCACCCACACCCTTTCCCACCACTTACATTTTGACATGCTAATTGTGGCCAGATTGTGGGCTCGCATCCGCACACACGCACTCGCACCTCCCACCCCCCGTGCTCCTGTGCGCACCCGACAGGAATTTCCCATTGCTGGCCGGAAGCTTACCAGCGATGGGCCACCCACCCACCTCCCTGCAACTGCTCCCACCCACCAACGATCGGAACCATCGCTGGCCGATGCAGAGACGGCCACAGATTGGCCCTCTCTGCATCAGTGTGCCAAAAAAGGTATTGCAGTGATGCCTCAATATCGAGGCATCACAGCAATACCTTGAAAGCGGCTGGAAGCTTCTAGCCGCTTGAAACCCCTAACGTCGTACAGGGTACGTTGCTGGTCTTTAAAGACCAGTTTGTGTCTGACGTACCCTGTACGATGTGTGTCGTTAAGGGGTTAAAATGGGTATTTGAATAGGAATAATTGCTATTATTTTTTATATGTTTTTCGTTTGTTATTTTGTGTAATGTTTTTTTTTCTCATTTTTTTAGAATAGCCATTTTTTAATTTTTAATGGGCAGCAAAAGAGCTGAATGCCCTTTTAAGGGCAATGCCCATACAAATGCCATTTTCAGGGCAATGGGTAGATTAGGTTTTACTTTATATTTATTTTGTGTGTTTGGCGGGTGGGGGTTTGTATACTGTTAGGGGTGTTTGATTTTCTTTTTTAGCAAAAGAGCTGTTAACTTTAGGGCAATGCCCTTTCAAAAGACCCTTTTAAGGGCCCACAAAAAGACAATTTTAAGGGCCCTTGGTAGTTTATTATAGATTAGGGGGTTTTTTTGTTGTTGTTTTTTTTTAAAAGGGTATTAGAATAGTAATAATTTTTATTGTTTTGGAT
Organism: Bombina bombina; assembly: GCF_027579735.1. NCBI lineage: Eukaryota > Metazoa > Chordata > Amphibia > Anura > Bombinatoridae > Bombina > Bombina bombina. The sequence continues at coordinate 836,474,823 of NC_069501.1, forward strand.
AATTTTGTTTGTTATATTTTGTAATGGTAGGTTTTTTTATTTTTGTAAGGTTAGGTTTTATTTCACAGGTAAGTTTGTATTTATTTTAACTAGGTAGTTAGTAAAAAGTTAATAACTATTTACTAACTAGTCTACTTAGATAAAATAAATACAAACTTACCTGTGAAATAAAAATAAAACCTAAGCTAGCTACAATATATTATATATTAGTTATATTGTAGATAGCTTAGGTTTTATTTCACAGGTAAGTATGTATTTAGTTTTAAATAGGTATTATTTAGTTAATAATTGTAACTTTAATTTAGCTATATTTTAATTATGTTAAAGTTAGTGGGCTTTAGGGTTACATCAGGGTTAGGGTTAGGTTTAGGGGTTAATATAGTTTAATTTAGGTTGTTGCAATGTGGGGGGCTGGCAGTTTAGAGGTTAATAGATTTATTTAGTGGTAGTGATGTGGGAGGCCAGAGGTTTAGGGGTTAATAGCTTTATTTAGTGGCGGCGATGTCAGGGAGCAGCAGAATAGGCATTAATAGATTTATTATAGTGTGGGCGATGTTGGGGTGCAGGGAAATAGGGGTTAATAACTTTTGTATAGTGGCAGCAATATCTTGAGTGGCAGATTAGGGGTTAATAGCTTTATTTAGGAGGCATCGATATCAGGAGCGGCAGATTAGGGGTTAATAACATTATGTAGGTGTTGGCGATGTCGGGGGCAGCAGATTGGGGGTGTTTAGACTTAGGGTTTATGTTATGGTGTTAGGATTAAACTTTACTTTTTTTTCCCCATAGACATCAATGGGGCTGCTTTACGGAGCTATTCACTCCGCGATCGCAGGTGTTAGGTTTTTTTATAACCTGCTCTCCCCATTAATGTCTATAGGGAAAGCGTGTACGAGCACATCAAAACAGCGCTTGAATTGTGTGTGGTATGGAGCTCAACGCAACCATATCGCATGCACAAGCCGGCTGTTTCAAAACTTGTAATGGCTGCGCTATAGGGGGTGAAATAACGCAATTATAGCATACATAACTTGTAATCTACCTGTCTATAAATAAATAGGTTAATACATACAGACGTACATAAATAAATACCAGAGGCCTGGAAATATCACTATCTCAAAGATTTCATGCTTCCACTTAATAATTAAAAAGCTGTAAAACCCAAAAAATAGCTGTTTTCCAATATTTCTCATCCAGACCAATATTTTTAAAGTATTTCAAAAGAATTTGATTGGAGGATTTTGATACTTGAAATTCTAATACATTTCTTTGGGTAATTAAATAATTTAAAATAAAAAAGAAAGACCATCTCATTATAGCTTATGTTAAAAAGATAAACTGTGTTATGGTAAGATTAGCTAAAAGAAGGCTTTGCTAGTTGCAAAAATATACAAATATATATTTTTTTAATATAAGTTTGCAGTGTATGTTATGTTTGTTATATATTGCCAGTAAATACAAATGTATATATTAAAGTTTCTGCTTTCAACCATACTATTAGGAAACAGCACTGTGGACAAAACATATATCTATAACAGTGTTTCCCAATTCCAGTCCCCAGGACTCTTAACACACCCGGGGCCCAATCCGATATGCAGCGTCGCCCGCAAAAGCCTGCGATGCGGGTTTGGTATCACATATATGGCGTAGCATACAACTTACGCCCGTATATTTCACCCGTCGCCCGCAAATTTTACTCCCATAGGCTAAGATGGGACCGCATCGTAAGTCGGAATCCAATATCCAGCGCAAGGCCTTACGTGGCAAAAATGGAGAAATCTTACTCCATTTTCACCTTGCCATAAAATGCAGCCGTAGCAGGCCTTGCGCTGAGTATGGGAGCACTGTAACTCCCTAAAATGCCTGCAAAAAAAAAAACCTAACACCTAAAGCATGCGCAATGTCTATCTACCTGTCAACCGCAATCCCCCACTGCAATACCTAATAAAGTGAATTAACCCCTAAACCGCCGCTCCCAGACCCCGCTGCACCTAAATAAAGTGTTTAACCCCTAAACCGCTGTTCCGGGACCCTACCGCCAGCTACATTAATTTTATTAACCCCTAATCTGACCCCCCTACACAGCCGCCACCTACATTAAATATATTAACCCCTAATCTGACCCCCCTTACACCTCCGCCAACTACATTAAATATATTAACCACTAATCTGACCCCCCTACAACGCCGCCACCTACATTAATTGTATTAACCCCTAATCTGACCCCCCTACACCGCCGCCACCTACATTAAATGTATTACCCCCTAAACCTAAGTCTAACCCTAACACCCCCCTAACTTAATTATTATTCAAATAAATATAAATAATATAACTATTATTAACTAAATTATTCCTAATTAAAACTAAATACTTACCTATAAAATAAACCCTAAGATAGCTACAATATAATTAATAATTACATTGTAGCTTATTTTAGGGTTTATATTTATTTTACAGGCAACTTTGTATTTATTTTAACTAGGTACAATAGCTATTAAATAGTTAATAACTATTAAATAGCTACCTAGTTAAAATAATTACAAAATTACCTGTAAAATAAATCCTAACCTAAGTTACCATTACACCTAACACTACACTATCAATAAATTAATTACATAAATTACAAAAAACTACAATTATCTAAAATAAAATACAATTAAATAAACTAAACAATATTACAAAAACAAACAAACACTAAATTACAAAAAAATAAAAAAATATTACAAGAAGTTTAATCTAATTACAACTAATCTAAGCCCCCTAATAAAATAAAAAGTCCCCCAAAATAATAAAAAGCCCTACCTTATACTAAATTACAAATAGCCCTTAGAAGGGCCTTTTGTGGGGCATTGCCCCAAAGTAATCAGCTCTTTTACCTGTAAAAAAAAGAACAATCCCCCCCAACATTACAACCCACCACCCACACACCCCTACTCTAAAATCCACCCGATCCCCCCTTAAAAAACCTAACACTACCCCATTGAAGATCACCCTACCTTGAGCCGTCTTCACCCAGCCGGGCACCAGTGGTCATCCGATGGGGCAGAAGAAGACATCCGGACCGGCAAATGTCTTCATCCTATCCGGGCAGAAGAGGACATCCAGACCGGCAGAAGTTTTCATCCTATCCGGGCAGAAGAGGACATCCGGACTGGCAGACATCTTCCTCCAAGTGGCATCTTCTATCTTCATCCATCCAACGAGGACCGGCTCCATCTTGAAGACCTCCGGCGTGGAACATCCTTCTAGGCCGACGACTACCCGACGAATGGCTGGTCCTTTAAATGACGTCATCCAAGATGGCGTACCTTGAATTCCGATTGGCTGATAGGATTCTATCAGTCAATCGGAATTAAGGTAGGACAAATGGAATTTGTTACTGTGTACGCAGCGCTTTTTACAGCGCCTTCATTATAACTTTCCCTTCTATCAGAGCGCCTTCTCTGGACCTAATACCTTAATTCCGATTGGCTGATAGAATTCTATCAGCCAATCGGAATTCGAGGGACGCCATCTTGGATTGCGTCATTTAAAGGACCAGCCATTAGTCGGGTAGTCGTCGGCCTAGAAGGATGTTCCGCGCCAGAGGTCTTCAACATGGAGCCGTTCCTCATCAGATGGATGAAGATAGAAGATGCCGCTTGGATTAAGATGTCTGCCGGTCCGGATGTCCTCTTCTGCCCCATCGGACGACCACTGGTGCCCGGCTTTTTAATTATTTTAACTAGGTAGCTATTAAATAGTTATTAACTATTTAATAGCTATTGTACCTAGTTAAAATAAATACAAAGTTGCCTGTAAATTAAATATAAACCCTAAAATAAGCTACAATGTAATTATTAATTATATTGTAGCTATCTTAGGGTTTATTTTATAGGTCAGAATTTAATTTTAAATAGGAATAATTTAGTTAATAATAGTTATATTATTTATATTTATTTAAATAATAATTAAGTTAGGGGGGTGTTAGGGTTAGACTTAGGTTTAGGGGGTAATACATTTAATGTAGGTGGCGGCAGTGTAGGGGGTTAGATTAGGGGTTAATACATTTAATGTAGGTGGCAGCGGTGTAGGGGGGTCAGCTTAGGAGTTAATATATTTAATGTAGGTGGCGGCGGTGTAGGGGGGTCAGATTAGGGGTTAATAAATTTACTGTAGGTGGCGGCGGGGTCTGGGAGCAGTGGTTTAGGGGTTAAACACTTTATTTAGGTGCGGCAGGGTCCGGGAGTGGCGGTTTAGGGGTTAATACATATAATGTAGGTGGCGGTGGGCTCCGGAAGCGGCGGTTTAGGGGTAATACTAGGATAGGTTTATTGCGGTGTGGGCTATGGTGGTTTAGGGGTTAATAATTAGGCTTATTGCGTTGTGTGGGGTTGTTGGTCTAGGGGTTAATACATTTATTATTAGGAGTGAGAGGGGGGATTGTGGATATAGGGTTATACATGTTGGGCTGATTTTTGTGAGGCAGGTTAGACAATTACGGGAGAATTTATATTTTAGTTACTTTTTTAGGCGCAGGCAATTTCTAAAGTGCCGTAAGTCACTGGCGACTACAGAAATTTGTAGTTACGCTCATTTCTGGACATCGCTAGTTTGTCCGACTTACGGCACTTTAGCAACTGCCGGCGGGGTATATGTAATACCCTGATGTGCGAGGTGAAACTACGGGCGGTGCGGGTTCCCTCGCTTGCGCAGAAAACTATGCCGTTTATCGGATCGCGCCCCCGATATTCATTATATCTTAACTAGAGCACAGGTGAAATAATTAGCTGATGAGTGAACTGATAATTTAGGAAAAAAAGATGGAATTCAGCACCAAATCCAGAGTGGAGACTCTCCGAGAGCTATACCCTGCTCTCAATGGATAGACTATGAAATACAGAGGAGGGTCTCCAATGATGCAAAATCTTTACTTTATTGATATATCCAGGACAGGTTATCTGATCCTGTCCTGGATATATCAATAAAGTAAAGATTTTGCATCATTGGAGACCCTCCTCTGTGTTTCATATTGAACTGATAATTTCACCTGTGCCCTAGTTAAGATATAATTAATATCTGGTCTGTTAAGGGTCCTTAGGGCTGGGTTTGGAAAACAATGATCTACAGAAATATAATTTTCCACTGAGTTTATTTTTACTGGTACTGAATACGACACTATGGGGCCGAATTATCAAAGGTCTTGCGGACCTGATCCGGCAGTGCGGATCAGGTCCGCAAGACCTCGCTGAATGCTGAAAGCAATACGCTCTCCATATTCAGCATTGCACCAGCAGCTCACAAGAGCTGCTGGTGCAACGCCGCCCCCTGCTGACTTGCTGCCAACAAGGAGGTGTCAATCAACCCATTCGTACTCGAGCGAGTTGATTTGTGGCGATTACTGTCCGCCTCATCAGAGCAGGGGGACAGGGTTATGGAGCAGCGGTCTTTAGACCGATGCTTCATAACTGCTGTTTCTGGCGAGTCTGAAGACTCTCCAGAAACACTGCCCTTCAAGCTCCATTCGGAGCTTGATAAATGGGCCTCTATGTTGTTGTAGTCTTTTTATTTAATTTTTAATTGTTTTTACTGTGGGAAACTCTCTTGGCGTATCTATATGTGATTAAAATGTACAGGAAAAACTCCCCTACTGTAGAATCTGGTACTTTTAAAGTAAACATACACATAATGTATAAAAAGCTTGAATATAGTAATTATGATGTGTTAATATTAGACAAAAAAGAACAGTTCTTTTGTAATACAGGTAAGAATAACTCTAAGATAATTTTATGTAAGAATACGTAACCATTTCTGCTTTTTTGAAAGATTATACTTTAAAAAAACTAAATAGAAATGTCTTGAATTAATTCCCAAAATCTGGTCCTCATCATATAAGCTGCAAACAGAAAATAGGTGTTATGTTTTTTTGGAAAAAGTTCATGTTACATGTGTATATGAAGTGTCACAGTCTGCTACGGATATGTTATTAAATCTATACTATCTCAAGGCTAAGATGAGAAATTATTAGTAAGGTACAATAATTTTTAATAAGATGTTTAAAGGGACAGTCTACTCCAGATTTGTTATTGTTAAAAAAGATAGATAATCCCTTTCAGCTAGATTACGAGTTTTGCAGTAGGAGGGGTGCGTTGCTAACTTGCACTTTATTCTCACCGCTCACTTTCCTACAGTGCTGGTATTACAGGTTTTTATAAACCCAGCGTTAAAAGGCAAGTAGTGAGCGTAGAGCAAAATTGTGCTCCATACCGCACTCCAATACCAGCACTGCTTAAGTCAGAGGTGAGCTGGTTGTACGTGCTCGTGCACGATTTCCCCATAGACATCAAAGGGGAGAGACGACTGAAAAAAAGTCTAATACCTTCAAAAAAGCAGCGTTTAGCTCAGTAACGCAGCCCCATTGATTCCTATGGGGAAACAAAATTTATGTTTACATCTAACACCCTAACATGAATCCTGAGTCTAAACACCCCTAATCTTACACCTATTAACCCCTAATCTGCCACCCCGACATCTCCGACACCTACATTATACTTATTAACCCCTAATCTGCCGCCCCGGACATCGTTGCCACTATAATAAACATATTAACCACTGAACCGCCGCACTCCCGCCTCTCAAACACTAGTTAAATATTATTAACCCCTAATATGCTGCCCCCAACATCACCAAAACCTACATTATATTTATTAACCCCTAATCTCCCTCCCCCAATTTCGCCGCAACCTACCTGCATTTATTAACCCCTAATCTGCCACCCACAACGTCGCCGCCATTATTCTAAATTTATTAACCCCTAAACCTAAGTCTAACCCTAACACCCACTAACTTTAATGTAATTAAAATAAATCTAAATAAAACCTACTATTAATAACTAAATAATTCCTATTTAAACTAAATACTTACCTGTAAAATAAACCCTAAGGTAGCTACAATATAACTAATAGTTACATTGTAGCTAGCTTAAGGTTTATTTTTATTTTACAGGCAAGTTTGTATTTATTTTAACTAGGTAGAGTAGTTACTAAATAGTTATAAACTATTTACTAACTACCTAGCTAAAATAAATACAAATTTACCTGTAAAATAAAACCTAACCTAAGTTACACTAACACCTAACACTACACTACAATTAAATAAATTACCTAAATTAAATACATTAAATAAAATAAATACAATTAGCTAAATTACAAAGAAATCAGCTCTTTTACCTGAAAAAAAAATACAAACAACCCCCCAACAAGAAGTCCTCAACGAAGGCGGGAGAAGTCTTAATCGAAGCTGGGAGAAGTGGTCCTCCAGACGGCAGAAGTCTTCATCCAGACGGGAACTTCTATCTTCATCCATCTGTCACGGAGTGGGTCCATCTTCAAGACTTCCGGCACGGAGCATCCTCTTCTTCTGACGACTACCCAACGAATGAAGGTTCCTTTAAGTGATGTCATCCAAGATGGCGTCCCTTAGATTCTGATTGGCTGATAGAATTCTATCAGCCAATCGGAATTAAGGTTGAAAAAATCCCATTGGCTGATTAGATCAGCCAATAGGATTAAACTTCAATCCTATTGGCTGATCCAATCAGCCAATAGGAATTAAGGTTGAAAAAATCCCATTGGCTGATTGGATCAGCCAATAGGATTAAACTTCAATCCTATTGGCTGATCCAATCAGCCAATCGGAATTAAGGTTGAAAAAATCCCATTGGCTGATTGGATCAGCCAATAGGATTAAACTTCAATCCTATTGGCTGATCCAATCAGCCAATAGGATTGAGCTCGCATTTTATTGACTGATTGGAACAGCCAATAAAATGCGAGCTCAATCCTATTGGCTAATTGCATCAGCCAATAGGATTTTTTCACCCTTAATTCCGATTGGCTGATAGAATTCTATAAGCCAATTGGAATCTAAGGGACGCCATCTTTGATGATGTAATTTAAAGGAACCTTCATTCGTCGTTAGCCGTCGGAAAGAAGAGGATGCTCCACGTCTGATGTCTTGAAGATGGACCCGCTCCGCACCGGATGGATGAAGATAGAAGATGCCGTCTGGATGAAGAATTCTGCTCATCTGGAGGACCACTACTCCCGGCTTGGATGAAAACTTCTCCCGGCTTTGTTGAGGACTTCTTGCCGCTTCGATGAGGATTTCTCCTGGCTTCGTTTAGGATGGATGTCGGATCTTCAAAACTGTAAGTGGATATTCAGGGGGTTAGTGTTCGGTTTTTTAAGGGTTTATTGGGTGGGTTTTATTTTTAAGTTAGGGCTTTGGGCTGCTATGTGCAATGACCATCCAAATGCCCTTTTTAGGGCAATGTGGAGCTTAGGTTTTTTTAGTTACGGTTTTATATGGGGGGTTGGTTGTATGGGTGGTGAGTTTTACTGTTGTAGGGGTTGTTTGTATTTTTATACAGGTAAAAGAGCTGATTTCTTTGGGGCAATGCCCCGCAAAAGGCCCTTTTAAGGGCTATTGGTAGTTTAGTTTAGGCTAGGGTTTTTTTTATTTTGGGAGGGATTTTTTATTTTGATAGGGCTATTAGATTAGGTGTAATTAGTTTAAATATCTTGTAATTTGTTTTTTATTTTTTTGTAATTTAGTGTTTTTATTTGTAATTTAGCTAATTGTATTTAATTTATTTAATTGTATTTAATTTAGGTAATTTATTTATTTTAGCTAGGTAGTTAGTAAATAGTTAATAACTATGTAGTAACTATTCTATCTAGTTAAAATATATGCAAACTTGCCTGTAAAATAAAAATAAAGCCTAAGATAGATACAATGTAACTATTAGTTAGATTGTAATTAGCTTAGGGTTTATTTTACAGGTAAGTATTTAGTTTTAAATAGGAATAATTTAGGTAATGATAGTAATTTTATTTAGATTTATTTTAATTATATTTAAGTTAGGGGGTGTTAGGGTTAGACTTAGGTTTAGGGGTTAATAAATTTAGAATAGTGGCGGCGACGTTGGGGGCGGCAGATTAGGGGTTATTAAATGTAGGTAGGTTGCGGCGACATTGGTGGAGGGAGATTAGGGGTTAATAAATTTAATGTAGGTGTCGGCGATGTTGGGGGCAGCAGATTAGGGGTTAATAAGTATAATGTAGGTGGCGGCGAGGTTCAAGAAGGAAACACAACTGATGCTATTGGTTAGTTAACTATCCATTTTCTTCAAGTTCCTTAGGATTCCTTTTACCTTTGGGTTTAACTCCTTTGTGGAGGTTAAACAAACATTTATTAAGGGATAAAATTACATGCTTAAACAAATTAGGGCATGTGACTTTGCATTAAAATGTTTCTTTAAGAAATCACTGTGCGCATGTATGATCAAATATAATTAAATCATTATTTTTAAACCCATCCTTCTCTTTGATATTTCTAACATCCAGAATTTATTTACTATTACAATTCAAATCCAACATCTAAACCAAATCTTCAAATGTCAGAAAAACATCTAGTATTAAATAGCTAAAATGCTGTTATAGAATCAAAATATTAAATAAACACTTCAATAATGAGCGTAAATTTAACCTTCACAATATTTTATAAGTGACAAAAGGTAAAGAAAAGCCCAACCAAATAAAAAAAAATAGAATCAGTCTGAGGTTAATAGGGGTTTAGGCAACTTAACCTCAAATGAACCAGATACAATAAGGCTGCAATGGTGTTTTTTGGGGATGTTGTACGAATATTATTAACTCATTAAATTTAGAATTCTCCCTTGTTATGCTGACAGTGGATTGAATAGAAATCAGATGTCAGGGAAATGTAAAAAGTAGGATGTGGACATTGCAAAATATATGACAGCAGATAAATTTCCCTGCAGATCTACACTGTGTGCAGAATTATTAGGCAAATGAGTATTTTGACCACATCATCCTCTTTATGCATGTTGTCTTACTCCAAGCTGTATAGGCTCGAAAGCCTACTACCAATTAAGCATATTAGGTGATGTGCATCTCTGTAATGAGAAGGGGTGTGGTCTAATGACATCAACACCCTATATCAGGTGTGCATAATTATTAGGCAACTTCCTTTCCTTTGGCAAAATGGGTCAAAAGAAGGACTTGACAGGCTTGGAAAAGTCAAAAATAGTGAGATATCTTGCAGAGGGATGCAGCACTCTTAAAATTGCAAAGCTTCTGAAGCGTGATCATCGAACAATCAAGTGTTTCATTCAAAATAGTCAACAGGGTCGCAAGAAGCGTGTGGAAAAACCAAGGCGCAAAATAACTGCCCATGAACTGAGAAAAGTCAAGCGTGCAGCTGCCAAGATGCCACTTGCCACCAGTTTGGCCATATTTCAGAGCTGCAACATCACTGGAGTGCCCAAAAGCACAAGGTGTGCAATACTCAGAGACATGGCCAAGGTAAGAAAGGCTGAAAGACGACCACCACTGAACAAGACACACAAGCTGAAACGTCAAGACTGGGCCAAGAAATATCTCAAGACTGATTTTTCTAAGGTTTTATGGACTGATGAAATGAGAGTGAGTCTTGATGGGCCAGATGGATGGGCCCGTGGCTGGATTGGTAAAGGGCAGAGAGCTCCAGTCCGACTCAGACGCCAGCAAGGTGGAGGTGGAGTACTGGTTTGGGCTGGTATCATCAAAGATGAGCTTGTGGGGCCTTTTCGGGTTGAGGATGGAGTCAAGCTCAACTTCCAGTCCTACTGCCAGTTTCTGGAAGACACCTTCTTCAAGCAGTGGTACAGGAAGAAGTCTGCATCCTTCAAGAAAAACATGATTTTCATGCAGGACAATGCTCCATCACATGCGTCCAAGTACTCCACAGCGTGGCTGGCAAGAAAGGGTATAAAAGAAGAAAATCTAATGACATGGCCTCCTTGTTCACCTGATCTGAACCCCATTGAGAACCTGTGGTCCATCATCAAATGTGAGATTTACAAGGAGGGAAAACAGTACACCTCTCTGAACAGTGTCTGGGAGGCTGTGGTTGCCGCTGCATGCAATGTTGATGGTGAACAGATCAAAACACTGACAGAATCCATGGATGGCAGGCTTTTGAGTGTCCTTGCAAAGAAAGGTGGCTATATTGGTCACTGATTTGTTTTTGTTTTGTTTTTGAATGTCAGAAATGTATATTTGTGAATGTTGAGATGTTATATTGGTTTCACTGGTAAAAATAAATAATTGAAATGGGTATATATTTGTTTTTTGTTAAGTTGCCTAATAATTATGCACAGTAATAGTCACCTGCACACACAGATATCCCCCTAAAATAGCTATAACTAAAAGCAAACTAAAAACTACTTCCAAAACTATTCAGCTTTGATATTAATTAGTTTTTTGGGTTCATTGAGAACATGGTTGTTGTTCAATAATAAAATTAATCCTCAAAAATACAACTTGCCTAATAATTCTGCACTCCCTGTATGAACAGAAAACACAATTTGTGATCACATGTATCATTGTAATCTGGTGAATAAAAAAGCATAATAGATGATACATATATGACAAGGGAATATGTAATAGCATTGGGGCACAATGCATACACTCACCCATGGTTAGTGTTAGAAGCAATGTCACATATTATTTTTTGTGATTTTCTTGCTTAAAGTATATATAAGGTTTGTAAATGAAGCTCCAGTGCTCCATTTATGAAGCTATGAACTCAGCTTCAGAGCCCAAGCATTTCAGACTCACGCAAGTGTGGCTCAAATGCCAGCTAAGTAGCTGCGGTCTGAAGATCTGATCAGGATGATTGAAAAGCCAGGTTGCGGCTGCAGAAGTGTTTACTTGTACATAATAAATTCTCACCGGGGTGCCAGGCAAACAGGTTCCTGGTGCTGAAACTTGTCCTCCTGGCATTTGGAACATTGGGGCCATAGTTTTATTACTATATGTTTTTTGGATGTGGACTAAGGGGAGTGGTCTGTTGAAAGCTGGGAGTCCACAGCAATCAACTGTATTTGACTCTAAATGCTTATAGTCTTTTTTTATTTCTATTTATGTATAGTAAATATCAGCAAATATGCACTGCATAATAAAACATCTTTGTGTTAAAAGCATTAAATTGTAATTGTGCAAGCAACATTTGAATTACTTTGCAGTCTCAGGTCAAAGCTTCTTTAATATGTTTTAGCTTATTTCCTTTGCTGTAGCCAGATAGGGATAAATCTAAATAAACTCTGGCATTGGCCAATCAATTATTGCGTAACACAGTCAGGATCAGAGTTAAAAATCTTTCAATATCTACTCCAGAAGCTCAATTAAAATAACAGAAAACATGAAAATGCATTACTTCGTTTTTTTTGCGTCGTTTTGTTTTACACGATTACATGTTCATGCCATTAATGGAACATTAAACTTAAAATGTACTTCACCATAAAATGTTTATTTTTTATACATGTACAGAAAATTAATAGTTTTTTTTTTTTAAATGAATTTGCAGCTGTATACAGCAATTTAAGAATATTAATCAACCTAAGAGAGATGTCACAGCAACATAAAATGCAGAAGAACATATGAACAAGTGGATGTAGATTGACTAATGGAGTCAAAAGAGATTTTTATATTTATTATTTTCTTCTATCACTATGATTTTATAAATATTAGTAGAAAGTTACAATTATGACAGCAGAATCCATTCCTAGTTTCTTTCCTATGTTATGGAGAGTCCACAAAACATTCTAATTACTAGTGGGATATTCCCTCCTGGCCAGCAGGAGGAGGCAAAGAGCACCCCAGCAGAGCTGTTAACTATCACTTGCCTTACCCATAACCCCCAGTCATTCTCTTTGCCTTGATCACGGGAGTATGACGAAGATGATGTCTGAAGATTTTAATCCTTTTAATGGGTACTTTTCCCTGCAAGCAAGGATTAGGGCTATGTTGTGTCCATGTCAATCTCTTTAGAAAGAGTAATCGTGGCTATTAGCAATTAGAAGATGGCGAGGTAGTCTTTGTTTAAACTTCTAACATTATTGCTACCCTTATTATAGAAAGCCAGAGTTGGTTACTCTGTTCTTTCTTTTCTATAGGTCCTTGGTAGATATGGTGAAGCTGCCACACCGCAGAAAACAGCTCCTGTCTGACAGAGCAGGATCCACAGGTAAGTGCTTTCCCCTCTAGGTTTGAAGGTACCGGCACTATAGTGGTTAAATCCTTGTGGAAAGTATTTGAATCTGTTTTAAGGGGCACTGCTTTTATGTGAAAAGAGGTATCATTTTTTATTGGGGGTTAGAGATGGGAGAGTGTATGATGTGTTTGTCAGGTTTGTTTTACTTCTTACTTGTTGCAATCACTTTTCAGTTCAGCTTATTGGCCCAATCACTTTTGCTGTGCTGCTGTTGGTTTTTGCGCCGTTTTTGTTTGGCGCAATTTTTAAAAAATTTTTCATTTCGGTCACGTGACCGCACCTCTGCACTTCCGTTTATCAGTTTCTATGTTCAGATCAGAGTTTGCCGCAGCGAGTATGCAGGCTGCATTTTATTCTATCTACAGTGGCAAGTGTATTTGGGCTGTTCCGGTAACAAGAAGGTGTTTTTTGCTACCGGGTTTGTCTGGTTTTCTGTGCTAGTGGGATTGCAACTTCTGGAGGGGTAAGAGTGCTTATTTATGTTTTATTGCTTCATATAAATAAATTTAATGTGGCATTTAAATGTTTTTGTTAATTGTGAACTGATACCCAATTATGGACACTAATATTGAAGTTTATTCATTTGAAAAATGCGTATTAAGTTTGGAGGCTAAGATAATTCCTCCTGTACAGTTTTTCTTTTCATTTTTACATAAAACTTTAAACTTTAAAGATAATATGTCTCTCCCTGAGCCTCCTGTCTCTCAGGATAGTGTTATCCTAGCTACGCCTCAGCTTTGAGCTAAAGCTTCCCAAGCTTCAAATACAGTGCCCTGTGATTCCTCTCAACCTCCTTGGGGTGTTTTTTTTTTTACCTGGGGATTTCGCTGCGCAGATTACTTCTGCTGTTTCTGCAGTTTTATCAGCTTTTCCAAATGTTTCTGGTAAGCATAAGAGGAAATCTAAACATATTGATGTTATTAAAGCTGGCTCAGCTAAGGCTGTGTTAGTCAGTTTGTCTCAATTATCTGATGAGGATAATTCTTCAGTGGCTTCTGAGGGGGAATTGTCAGATTCTGATACTATAGTGACAAATTCTGCAGATTTCAGATTTAAGTTAGAACTCCTTCGAGTTCTTTTGAAGGAGGTCCTTGATACTTTGGAAGAATCCAAATCTATTGCAGAGAATCCAAAGAGGTCTAGTAAGCTTAATAGGGTATATGATGTACCCTCATCTGTGGAAGTATTTCCAGTTCCAGACCGTATGGCAGATATTATAATTTAGGAATGGGATAAACCAGGGATTCCATTTTCCCTGTCCCCTGATTTTAAAAAGATGTTTCCTGTTGCTGACTCTATTCGTGACTCGTGGCGCAAGGCAGAGGGAGCTATTGCTACTCTGACTAAGAGAACTATTATTCCTATTGAAGATAGTTGTTCTTTCAAGGATCCCATGGATAAGAAATTTGAGTCTTTTTTGAAGATGATGTACATTCATCAGGGATTACAGTGGCAACCTGTTGCTAGTATTACTACAGTTGCGGGGGCAGCATCTTATTGGTGCAATGATTTATCTAATCTTATCCTAGAAAAGACTACTATAGTGGAGATCCAAGACAGGATCAAGGCTCTCAAGCTAGCCAATACCTTTATTATTGATGCCAACATGCAAGTTCTTAGGTTGGGTGCTAAGATTTCTGGTTTTACTGTTTTAGCTTGTAGAGCCCTCTGGTTAAAATCTTGATCTGCAGATGTTACATCCAAATACAAGCTTTTATCTCTGCCTTATAAGAGTAAAACCTTGTTTGGACCAGGTCTGGCAGAAAGTATTTCTGAAATTACAGGTGGAAAGGGTTCTTTCCTACCTCTGGATAAAAAGAACAGACCTAAATGTTGCCAGAATTCTAATTTTCTGTCTTTTCGTAACTTTAAGGGGCAGAAGTCTTCCTCTTCCAAGTCGGCTCAATCCAAGTCTTCTTGAAGGTTCAGTCATCCTTGGAATAGTGAAAAGCATGCTAAGAAGTCTTCCATTGATTCTAAATCAACATGAAGGTGCTGCCCCAATCCTGTAGTGGATCAAGGGGGGGCAGGCTTTCTTTTTTAAGCAAGCTTGGATACACGATGTTCCAGATCCTTGGGCCATAGATATAGTATCCTACGGTTACAGAAAAGGATTCAAATCTTGTCCTCCTAGGGGCAGGTTCCATCTGTCAAGGTTATCTGTGAACCACATAAAGAGAGAGGCCTTCTTAAACTGCATAAAGGACCTATCATCCCTGGATTTGATTGTTCCAGTTCCTCTAGAGGAACAGGGTTGTCATATTCACCACTGTTGCTTTAAGTTAACTTCTCCCATTACCTGCCTATTTATACCAAGCCCTTCAATCTATTTGTTGCTTGATAATTGGCTTGTTGCCTAGGGGTTTCTCTTCTGTATTCCTCATAATTTAGCCTAAACTTTTGCTACAAGAAGCTGTTGTTCCATCCTACAGTACTTGTTCTTACTCTGTCAGTACTTTATTTACTTATCCGTTGCTATGGATCATCACTCAATCAAGTTACTGCAAGTCCCAGCTAGCAGTAGCTGTTCTTGCCGCAATCACCATTTGCATCTCAGCTGTTGCTCAGCATGATAGCGCTCCTCCTTCCATCAACGCTCCTCTCAGCTCGAATCAGCCGGAACGCACAAAGCTCTTTCTGGCTACACGCCAAAATCATCAGCTGTCTCCTGTGAATCTCAATCTCCAGTTTCTCCTTAATCCAGTACCGGTAAACTAAAGGCTGACTTACTGTCTCTGTGGAATCTCTTTTTTTATATGATCTCAAAATATTATGCCTTGCAAGATTTCAGTTTAGTAATCGTTTTCAAATAGGACTTTTTATCTATTTTTGTTTCTTTGTTGCAACATATTTTTTATTCGTTATTCCAGCTGGTAATCTCATATTTTGTTCAGTCTAACATTTTTCTTGGAGAGTTAATCTTGTTGCCTTCCAACCTTTTCTCTCCAATTAGAAATTACGTTAGAATTACTCCGGTATTGCTTTAGATTTGTAGCAAGCCTTTTACAAATTTAAAGCTACACTACTTGCTAAGTTTGATACAGCTCTAATTTGTCATATCAGTGCTGTTAATCACTCAGCTACACATCTACAATAAATAGGCAAGTTAACTAGCTCAGAACTAGTTAGATATTGCAAGGGTCTAGGATTCTATTCAAAACTATTTGTAGTTCCCAAGAAGGAGGGCACTTTTTATCCCATTCTGGACCTAAAGAGTCTCAATCAATTCCTCGGTGTTCCCTCCGTCAAGATGGAGACCATCCGTTATATTCTTCTTTTGGTCCAAAAGGGTCCGTTCATGATGACCATAGATCTGAATGACGCATATCTTCATGTTCCTATTCACAGGGCTAATTACAAATTCTAAGGTTTGCCTTCCAGGACAAACATTTACAGTTTGTTGCCCTTCCTTTTGGCCTTGCTACAGCTCCCAGAATTTTTACAAAGGTTCTGGGGGCTCTGTAATGTCCCCTTTAATTCAGCCCCACCTTCTTTTGCTTTATAAGTGCACTTCCTGCTATCCTCTTTGCTTGATTATTTTGTTTGGCACAGGTTAAAGGATACACTCCTCCACTCCAGCTGACAGATATTGAGCCTCAAGCCTTTTTTACCTATTAGGCTACTTGTTGCCTTCATCGCTATCCTGAACAAAGTACCTGACTCTTTTTGTTACACATTTTGCTGTTCAGTTCCTCTCCGTTCTCAGCTACAGAACACTTCCTGTTCCCAGCGGATTGACTTAGTACAGACGGATCTACACGCTGTTTCATGCTCACACCTTCCAGTAGCTTTCACGGACACTGCTACTGCTCCCTTCTCATCGTGTTAACATACACCAACCACCGGATTCATTCTGCTACAGCTGCTAGTACTTGCAAGTATATCTCAATCTGTATTGAACTGCTAATTGTTATTTGTCTGCCATTCCTTGCTTGCAATACTTTGCTTATCTATTGGATAACCTGTTTTCTATCATTTGCTGCTTAAATCTCCAGTCTGCATTCTAACCATATCTTATGCTTTCCAACAATCAAAGTACTAAGAACATATCAGCCGTATATTTTTGCAAAGTGTCATTTATACTTATATCAGCAGTTATCCTAACCTCTACCTGCTGTATTACTTTGCAAACACTCAGTTTCACTCTTACACCACTGCTGGGAATCATCCATTACTATTAAAGTGCTGTACTAATACTGACACTGCAGGCTAAGCCTTTCCTGTGGTTGTTCCGCTATTACAGCTACACAACATTTAAATAGTGTAGTTATAACATAATAATCAAGCCTTTAAAAAAATAGCTACTAATAGTAATGGATCCCCAAACTGTGAAAACTGAAATTGACACTCTTAATCAAAAAGTTGAATATCTGGCAAGAGCACTTACAGATTTGCAAACCGAGAACAAAGCCTTAAAGAATTTGGTTAAAGACATAGTTGCACCAAAAAACCCTGAGCCTCCAGAGCCACAGGTAAATCCACCAGCTTTATTTTCAGGGAAAAGAAATGAATTCAGAGACTTTAAAAATGCCTGTTATCTTCTATTCACCATGAAACCCAGGACCTATTGTTCTGATAAAATAAAAGTCTGCACAGCCATATCTTATTTAACTGCCGAACCCAGGTCATGTGCAAACAGACTATTTGAGTCAAATAATCCTATTTTGGAGTCCATTGATCAATTCTTCCTTTCCATGGCAGCTTTATTTGAGGATAGTAATACCCAGATTCAAGCAGAAACTAAACTCAGAGCACTTAAACAGGGTAAACGTCCTGTTGAGGAGTTTATAACTGATTTTCAAATGTGGGCAACTGACTCCCAATGGAATAACATTTCCCTAAAAAATCAGTTTAGATTGGGACTTAATGACACACTTAAAGATGAACATTCAAGGCTTGAGATGCCTGATACATTGCAAGGATTAATGAAACTAGCAACCACTTTAGACCGTAGGTTTAGGGAGAGACGCTCTGAAAAATTATCAACAGACACACCCCCTAGAAGGTTATTGTTCCCCACTACTGAAAAACATAATCACCAACAAACACCCATGGAGATAGGTGTCATTAAAGGCCCTCTATCAGCTGAGGAAAAAATGAGACGACGCATGTCTAATCTCTGTCTTTATTGTGCGAATAAGGATCATTCAGTTTCATCCTGTCCAATTTTAAACCGACAAAAGAAGGGTAAGCTGACTAGTATAAATTCTGCCACACCTAAATTAAGTGTAGACCACCAATCATTCACATTATCTCTGTCTTTGCAGTGGGATCTCCAACAAATCAAGACTGACGCAATAATTGACTCCGGGGCTTATGATTGTTTCATAGATTCTAAGTTCGTTTCTGTAAATAAAATACCTTGTGTTGATAAGCATACACCTGTGTTTATAAAAGTTATTGACGGTTCCTTCATACATAACGGACCCATCACACAGCACACCATACCTTTGTTAATTACTACAAATCATGGTCACACTGAATATCTCAGTTTCGATGTAATACCAAACTCTTTACATCCTATTATTATGGGATATACATGGTTGAAAAAACATAACCCGAGTATAAATTGGGTGAAACCTAATATTTTATTTGATTCCCATTACTGCAAAACCACTTGTTTCCCCTATCAGTTACTTGGAGCAGTAGACATAGCTATTCCTTCTGAATACCATGATTTAACTGATGTCTTTGATCTAAAAGAGGCTGAGGCCCGGCCTCCTCATAGGGTATACAATTGCCCCATAGATTTAATCCCTGGCTCCCAAATCCCATACGGTAAAAAGGTATCCACTTTCACAGAAGGAGTTGCAACACTTAAGGGAATACTTAGATGACAACTTGAGAAAAGCCTTTATAGTACCCTCTGTCTCACCTGCAGCTGCAGGCATGTTTTTTGTTACTAATAAGGATCAGTCACTAAGACCAATCATCGATTATCGGGCCTTGAACTCAATTACCATAAAGAACCGTTACCCTCTGCCACTCATCCCCGAACTCCTAGAACGCTTAAATGGCGCCACCATTTTTACTAAATTGGATTTGAAGGGGGCCTATAACTTAATAAGAATCAAGGAGGGGGATGAGTGGAAGACAGCTTTTAGAACGAGGTACGGACTCTTTGAGTATAAGGTTATGCCATTTGGGCTGTGCAATGCCCCTGGCACATTTCAACACTTTATAAATGACATTTTCAAAGATCTAATTGATGTGTGTGTTATCATCTATCTCAATGACATTTTGGTTTATTCTAGAGATACACAGGAACACATAAAACATGTCAGGTGGGTCTCAACAAGACTTCGTGAACATAAATTATTTGCAAAGGCAGAAAAATGTTTATTTCATGTACATGAAATAAAATTTTTAGGTTATATCATCTCCCCTGACAAAGTACAGATGGATCCCGAAAAAGTGATGGCAATTAAGAACTGGCCCAAACCCACTAACTTGAAATCTCTACAGAGATTTTTAGGGTTCGCTAATTTTTATCGTAGATTCATATACAACTTTTCTACTATTGTGAAACCACTCACAAATCTAACCAGAAAGGCTGTTCCATTTCGGTGGACCCCAGATGCTGATCAAACC
The DNA here is from genome assembly GCF_027579735.1 of Bombina bombina. Lineage (NCBI taxonomy): Eukaryota > Metazoa > Chordata > Amphibia > Anura > Bombinatoridae > Bombina > Bombina bombina. Next base: position 836,494,512 of record NC_069501.1, read on the forward strand.
TTTAACTTACTAAAAGACTGTTTTAATACCGCTCCAATTTTAAGTTTACCAGATCATACTTGTCAGTTCATTCTGGAGGCGGATGCCTCAGACACGGGCTTGGGTGCAGTTTTATCCCAAAGATCTGATGAGAAACATCCTACTCACCCCATTGCCTTTTATTCCAGAACGTTGTTACCCGCTGAAGTTAATTATTCAGTAGGTGACAAGGAGTTGCTGGCAATAAAATGTGCACTGGAGGTCTGGAGGCATATCTTGGAAGGCACTGACAAAGCTTTCATTATCTACACTGATCATAAAAACCTTCAATATTTAAGACAGAATAAGACATTATCTTCCCGTCAAGTGCGTTGGTCACTTTTTTTTGATAGATTTAATTTTTTAATAACATACAGACCAGGCAAACTAAACACCAAAGCTGATGCCCTTTCTCGACTGTCAGATAGCAGGCCACATACAGACGACACTTTACATATGATACCTTCTCATAAAATAATCGGAACTTTAAATAATCTTGAAGTTGATATTTTAGAGGCTTTAGAAAGTGACAGGCTGCCTACACAATTTCAATTGCACAAAGAACCAAACGGTCTTCTCACAATGAATCAGAAATTGTACATACCAAAACAATTAAGATCCAGAATTCTAGATCATTATCATGATCATCCTCTGTCTGGTCATTTAGGTATATCCAAAACAACCAAACTGATGCAAAGGAATTTCTGGTGGCCAAATATGGGTAAAACTATTCAAGATTATGTCACATCTTGTGAGACATGTGCACGATACAAAATCGAGAGGAAAAAAACAATAGGTTATCTCACACCTCTTCCTATTCCTGATATTCCCTGGACTGTAATTTCCATGGATTTTATAGTGGAACGTCCACCATCACAAAACCACAACACAATCATGGTAGTCGTCGACCATTTGACGAAACTTGCTCACTTTATACCTTTAAAAAGTTTACCCACAGCCTCCCAAACTGCTGATAAGTTCCTAAAGCAAATTGTAAAACTACATGGGATACCAAATGTCATTATAACAGATCGTGGCTCTCAGTTTACCTCCCATTTCTGGAAGGAAATTTGCAAACTGTTAAACATACATCCTAGACTTTCAACGGCATATCACCCCCAGACTAATGGCCTCACTGAGCGAGTGAATGGTATCCTTGAACAATATCTTAGATGCTACATTACACACCAGCAGGAAGACTGGCTCCATCATTTGACCTTAGCCGAATTCTCTTATAACAATTCTGTATCTACCTCAACTAAGATGACCCCTTTCTATTCCACTTATGGTTATCACCCTCAAACCATCCGACTGCCTAAAATAGAGTCTGCATCACCATCTGTCACTTCTTACTTAGCCAATCTACAGGATACCCTACAACTACTGAAAGTTCACCTACACAAAGCCAAGACTGATCAACAACACTATTATAACACAAGACATCGTCCAAAGTAGGCGACCAAGTGTGGCTTTCCACCAAATTTCTTAAACTTGTTATACCTTCTAAGAAATTGGGTTGTCAATTCATCGGACCATTCCGTATTCTACGTATTCTCAACCCAACAACTGTTGTGTTGGACCTGCCAGAGAAATACAAGATTCATCCTTCTTTTCATATATCGTTGCTCAAACCCTACAGAACCAGTGAAGAATTTCCGTGCTTAAGTGTTCCTCCACCGCCTGTTACTGTCGAGGACCATGAGGAATATGAAGTTGATAGCATCCTCGACTCACGTATACATCGTGGGAGACTGCAGTATTTGGTTCGATGGAAGGGGTATGGGCAGGAGGAGGACTCTTGGTTGTTGCACTCTCTGGTCCATGCTCCACGTCTTGTTGCTCTTTTTCATAGACGTTACCCTCAGAAACCCAATGCATCCTCGGTGATGATGCCCTGAAGGGGGGGGGGGGTCTGTAATGTCCCCTTTAATTCAGCCCCACCTTCTTTTGCTTTATAAGTGCACTTCCTGCTATTCTCTTTGCTTGATTATTTTGTTTGGCACAGGTTAAAGGATACACTCCTCCACTCCAGCTGACAGATATTGAGCCTCAAGCCTTTTTTACCTATTAGGCTACTTGTTGCCTTCATCGCTATCCTGAACAAAGTACCTGACTCTTTTTGTTACACATTTTGCTGTTCAGTTCCTCTCCGTTCTCAGCTACAGAACACTTCCTGTTCCCAGCGGATTGACTTTGTACAGCCGGATCTACACGCTGTTTCACGCTCACAGCTTCCAGTAGCTTTCACGGACACTGCTACTGCTCCCTTCTCATCGTGTTAACATACACCAACCACCGGATTCATTCTGCTACAGCTGCTAGTACTTGCAAGTATATCTCAATCTGTATTGAACTGCTAATTGTTATTTGTCTGCCATTCCTTGCTTGCAATACTTTGCTTATCTATTGGATAACCTGTTTTCTATCATTTGCTGCTTAAATCTCCAGTCTGCATTCTAACCATATCTTATGCTTTGCAACAATCAAAGTACTAAGAACATATCAGCCGTATATTTTTGCATAGTGTCATTTATACTTATATCATCAGTTATCCTAACCTCTACCTGCTGTATTACTTTGCAAACACTCAGTTTCACCCTTACACCACTGCTGGGAATCATCCATTACTATTAAAGTGCTGTACTAATACTGACACTGCAGGCTAAGCCTTTCCTGTGGTTGTTCCGCTATTACAGCTACACAACATTTAAATAGTGTAGTTATAACAGGCTCTTCCGTCAGTGGTGAGTTCCCAAGGTATTGCTGTGGCACCTTATGTAGACGACATTCTAGTTCAAGCACCATATTTTCATCTAGCAAGATCTCATACCGAGATGTTGTTGTCTATTCTATGTTCCCATGGGTGGAAAGTCAATCTGGGAAAGAGTTCAATTGTTCCAGATACAAGGGTTTGTTTCTTGGGAACAATCATAGATTCCCTGTCCATGGAGATTTTTCTTGCTTGTCTCTCCAGTCTGCGATTCGTCCATCTGTGGCTCAATGCATGGAAGTTATTGGACTAGAGAGCAGTTTGGGGTTTCTTAAAGACACAGGGTCTGTGGACTCCAGAGGAGTCGTCTCTTCCAATAAACATCTTGGAGTTGAGAGCAATTTTCTATGCTTTAATAGCTTGGCCTCAACTAGCTTTGGTCTGATTTATCAAATTTCAGTCGGACAATGTCACCTCTGTGGCCTACATTAATCACCAGGGAGGAACTCGGAGTTCCTTGGCAATGAAGGAGGTGCCTCTCATTCTCCAGTGGGTGGAGTCTCATGATTGCCATTTTGCTGCCATCCACATACCAGGGGTGGACAACTGGGAGGCGGATTTTCTAAGCAGGCAGACTTTTCATCCCGGAGAGTGGGCTCTCCACTTAGAGGTTTTCACAATGATAACTCTCAGAATCTGATGGCGTCTTGTCAAAATGCCAAGCTTCCAAAGTTCGGTTCAAGGTCAAGAGATCCTCAAGCCATTCTGGTAGATCCTTTAGCTGTTCCTTGGAGCTTCAATCTAGCATACCTGTTTCCTCCGTTTGTGTTGCTTTCACGAGTAATTGCTTGCATCAAACAGGAGAGAGCTTCTGTGATTCTAATAGCTCCTTCATGGCCTTGCAGGCTCTGGTTCATGGATCTGGTGATGATGTAATCTCTTCCACCATGGAGGTTACCTTTCAGATAGGACCTTCTACTTCAAGGTCCCTTTCTTCATCCAAATCTGGTTTCTCTGAAGCTGACTGCTTGGAGATTGAATGTCTAAGTTTGGGTAGACATGGCTTCTCTGAGAAAGTCATAGATACTATTCTTCAGGCTCTTAAACCGGTTACTCACAGAATTTGCCATTGGGTATGGTGTAAATACCTTCATTGGTGTGATTCTAAAGGTTTCCCTTAGAACAAAGTAAGGGTTCCTTGTGTTTTGGCTTTTCTTCTGGAGGGTCTGGAGATGGGTTTGTCAGTCAGTACTTTGAAGGGTCAGATTTCTGCTCTGTCTATACTTCTGCATAAAGGTCTGGCAGTTCTACCAGATGTTCAGTCTTTTGTTCAGGCCTTGGTCAGAATCAGGCCTGTGTTTATATCTGTTGCTCCTCCTTGGAGTCTTAACCTTGTTCTTAGAGTTTTGCAGCAGGCTCTGTTGCTGATACATTCTGTTAGTATTAAATTACTATCTTGGAAGGGTTTGTTTCTTCTTGCTATTTCTTCTGCTTGCAGAGTTTCTGAACTTTTGGCTTTGCAGTGTGATTCCCCTTACCTTATTTTTCTTGCTGATAAGGCGGTCCTTCATACTAAGCTGGGGTTTCTCCCTAAGGTAGTGTTGGATCACAATATTAATCAGGAAATTGTTGTTCCTTCTTTTTGTCCTAACCCTTCTTCCCAGAAGGAACGTCTTTTGCATAACTTGGATGTTGTTTGTGCACTTAAATTTTCTCTTCAAGCAACTAAAGATGTTCAGCAGACTTCTGCTCTGTTTATAGTTTTCTCTGGTAAGCGCAGGGGTCAGAAGGACACTTCTACCACTCTTTCTCTCTGGTTGAGAAGTGTTATCCATTTAGCTTATGAGGCAGCTAGACAACAGCCTCCTGAGAGAATTACTGCTCATTCCACTAGAGCTGTTTCATCTTCATGGGCTTTCAAAACTGAAGCTTCTGTAGAGCAAATCTGTAGGGCAGTCACTTAGTCCTCTATTCATACTTTTTCCAAGTTCTACAAATTTGCCTCAGCTGAGGCTTCTTTTGGGAGAAAGGTTCTTCAAGCGTGGTGCCTTCAGTTTAGGTCTGCCTGGCTTGTTCTCCCTCCCTATTAATTCTGTGTCCTTTATCTTGGGTATTTTCTGTGTCCTTTATCTTGGGTATTGGTTCCCACTAGTAATTAGAATGTTTTGTGGACCCTCCATGCCATAGGAAAGAAAACAAAATTTATGCTTACCTGATAAATTTATTTATTTCTGGACATGGAGAGTCCACAACCCACCCTTATTCAAATTAAGATGGCAGGGTTTTTTTGTCCAGTCCTCAGGCACCTCTATACCCTTGTGTTATGTTCTTTTTCCATTTCCCTTTGGCTGAATTACTGGGAGTTATGGGTAAGGGAAATTATACTTAACAGCTCTGCTGGGGGGCTCTTTGCCTCCTTCTGCTTGCCAGGAATGAATATCCCACTAGTAATTAGAATGTTTTGTGGACTCTCCATGCCCGGAAAGAAATTTATCAGGTAAGCATAAATTTTGTTTTTCTTGCCTAATAATATAATCCTAGAAAAGTGTTACCTTCTCTGCATTGCTGAATAAAAAAAATCTACATGTCTTAGATAGGTCCTGACACCTACTAGTAGGTATTCTGAGTTAGTTCCATGCTGTCATATTTTTTTGTTTCTAAAAAATAAAATGTTGCTTTATAAGCCATATCTCACAAGCACTTATGCTACATGTGCGCTATCAAGCACACAACAAAAAGAACAATCTTTATCTATTCAGTCTGTATTCTACAAATAAATTGATTTTGTATGTGCGAAAATAAAAAGTACTGGTATGCTGGGTTTGTAAATAAGTAGCTAAGATTACTTCATCTCGCTCCAACTGTTGCGTGCATAGCAAAATCAATAAAATAATAAATTTTATCTAACAGAAAATCCTTCCTAACAAAAAACTGATTTTTTTTTTGCTCCTTGTGCTTCTTTCCTTTGAACAGCTTGAACATGATTTGTTATTTAAACTAATGCATCGTCTGCATGTGTTTCATTTTTAAGAGATAAAATTCTTCTTGTGTGTGACGATACACTGCTAACATATTAATTAAGCACTGAATGCATTCATTATAATACTTGATATACGTTAGACAAAGACTGTGTGTGATCTCTGATTTTTAATCAAAAAGACTTTTAATGACTTTGGTAATTTCTTCCATATTAACAAGAGATAATCAGTGGTTTGGACGGCATTCTTTATGATGTGCTTGTAACAATTTATAATGTCTTGCACTTTTAAAGACTACAATATAACTTTCCATTAAATGGAACTGGGGTACATTGCTATCAGCAGACTACAGTTGAGGTCGCACAGCTGTTTTGTGTGTTTTATATTCGATTTTGAGTAATTTTTAAAACGCAAAATATGTTCTAAGAAAATTCTTATGTGAGGCTACTTCAAATTGTGTCTTCTCTGAAGTGTTACACATGGGTGTCCTTAAAAGTTTTGCCAAGAAATTACTACATTTTCAAAAAACTAAAACAAAACTTAAAGGGGCATTAAACTTATATAGCATTTCTCAGAAATTAAAGGGACCGTCCAAAAACTTTTAGCTGAGAAACGCGTTGCAATCTGTTGCATTTATCATTTTAAATTACTTTTGGGTAATGTACATAACCAATGGTTTTTAATATTGTTTTTAATAAAAAATTATGCCTAACAACATGGAAGCCTGAGCTTTATTGGACCTATCCCGGACACACTTAGGCTACTACATCCTCTGGAGGATCAGTTTGCTGGGAAACTGTTAAGGTCTTAGCCTGCGCCACTTAGCACATTTGGTGCTGCTCCACTTGTGAGTATATTTCCACTACATGTCGTTGATACTGGTGAAATCGTATGCAGTATTACACTAGGAGGCGCCTTCTTTTGTGATCTTCTTTCACAGATAATTTGAATTTGCTGCCGTGATTATAATCATCCATCTACTGGTGAAACACTCATACATCAGCACAGGAGACTCCGTCAAGGACTGAGATCTTTTCTATAAGAATACACAGAAAAGACTCAGATAAGACTATATTCTATGCTGTACATTTATGGTCCACTGTGTTTTTTGTCACACCATTTGATGTTTATTACCATATTATACCATACTCTTTTGTTAAGTGTGACACCATAGAATGCACTTTGGTAATTGAACGTTTACTAAGGGAATATATTATATGGTAGATACCTACACTAGTCTCTTTTTTGCCTTGTTGAGCGCCCCCTAGAGTTGGAAACGATTGTGATACCAACAGTTTTTCTTGTATAATCCATTTATTACCCATTCCCCAGTTTTGCATAACCAACACCTTTATATTACTACATTTTTACTGCTGTGTTTACCTGGTTTCTAAGCCTCTGCAGACTGTCCCCTTATCTCAATTGTTTTGACAGACATGTATTCTAGCCAATCAGTGCTTACTCTTAACTCCATGGGAGCAAGCACAATTATATATATATATATATATATATATATATTCCCACAAAGAATACCAAGAGAGCAAAGCACATTTGATGATAAAAGTTAAGTTGTTTTAAATTGCATGCTGGAATCATGAAATTTGAAATAACTGCTTTTTTCTGTGGTATCCCCACCTATACTGCAAATTGAAATACTTAAGTATTGACTATAAAAATGTATTTACACTCCCAGTGGGAGTTTAGGAGATATAAGTAATTTCAATTGTTTTCTCTTGGGGGCAAATTATCTATTCCTCACCAGATCAGACATGATTTGTCATGCTGACACTCGAAAAGGTGCCCTGGTAGAATTATCTAAAAAAAAGGAGTAGTGGAATGTCTCCTATTAAAATTAATGGAGCTTGCTAGAAAGCAAAACTTTGCTGTGTAAGGCAAAGCTAGCAGTGAGTAGGAGGTGCACTTTAAAAATTAAATCATGCAGCCAATATAAATCATATTGCACTGCTTTCTGCATATAGCATCTTACAATCGCATCTATTTTCGTATGCACGTGTTTTTCTATTAGGGTATTAAGGGGACAGTCTACTCCAGAAGTGTTATTGTTTAAAAAGATATATAATCACTTTATTACTCATTCCCCAGTTTTGCATAACCAACACTGTTATATTAAAGGGACAGTCAACTACAAAATGTATTTTGTTTAAAAAGATAGATAATCCCTTTATTACCCATTTCCCAGTGTTGCACAGCCAATATGGTTATTTTAATATACTTGTAAACTCTGTAATTACCTCTTTAGACAGTCCCCTAATCACATGGCTAATTGTTTATTATCTATTGACTTACATTTTAGCCAATTAGTGCAGTGTCAGCCACAACTTCTCGGTAGAGAGCACAATGTTATCTGTATGGCCCACGTGGATCAACAATGTTGATTGTGCAAAGCTGGGGAATGGGTAGTAAAGGTGTTACCTATCTATTAAGCAATAACATAGTTGGTGTTGACTGTCCCTTTAATATACTTTTTATCTCTGTGATTACCTTGTATCTAAGCCTCTGCAGACTGCCCCCTTATCTCAATTCTTTAGACAGACTTGCATTTTAGCAAATCAGTGCCCTCTCATAAGTAACTCCACAGGCATGAGCACAATGTTATCTATTTGGCACACATAAACTAACACCCTCTATCTGTGGAAAAACTGTCAAATGCATTCAGATAAGGGTTGGCCATCAAGAGCTTAGAAATTAGCATATGCTTTCAAGTAAGAATACCAAGAGGACAAAGCAAACTTGATGATAAAAGTGAATTGGAAAGTTGTTTAAAATTGGATGCCCTATCTGAATAATGAAAGTTTAATTTTTGATAGACTTTCCCTTTAAGTATTTTTTTAAAAGCTTGTCACCTTTTAATTGTGAGACAAAACAGTGAGAACTGAAGGGCTGAAATGTTTAGAGAACTATGCTGGGATTTAAGAGAAAATTTCATATATGCCCATGGAACACCTATGTTTAGCCCATTTAATGAAAAAAGCTTTGTATTTTGAATTTATAGATACAAATTTCTATGGGTTGTTTGCACATCCAGTGAACTTAAATTAGGATTTACGCTGTGCATATTTAATATGATTATTTCTGTGTAATTTAGATAAAATTTTACATTTTGATAAAATACGATTTTGGTGAACAATTTTGTTACGATTTTTGATGCACCTTAACAATACCATCTTTTCCCTGTGTATTTTTATGTGAATGGTTCAATTATTTGTTTTGTATAATTTTTAAATTAGGAATTTAATTGTGAACTTTTGTAATGTATGCATCTCCTTCCCATATGAAAATACATTATACGCCTCTTAATCTTGCCAGTCCAGAGACCTTTAGATAATCGGTATAAGGCTTTGGTATCAGGCGTAAGAGATAAGAAGCGTGTGTGTATAGAAAGTGATACAATAAGCAATTGAGTTTAACCAACTTCTGATGTTTATTTCAGTCAAAAAGTTGCCTGTAAAGTTGGTGTGCGGACATTCTTTTTACATGTTATGCTTCGTAGTAAAATTATGGCAGAAAAACAAGGCTTTAAGATGTCAAATCCATGTTTGACAAGAAAACTCCAATAAGCAACAACATGATGATTATAAGCTTATTAAGTTTAGGTTAAATATCACTTATTCCAGTCTAGATCAATCATCACTATTTACAAAATGTCTATCAATAAACTGAGACATTTGTATGAGCTGTTTGTAATATGTACAGATCACAACAAGAACCATGGACAAAGTAAATAAATACCTTACAGAGAAAAAACTGCCAAAATCAGTTGATAGTATGTTATTACATTAACTATGACTTTAATCTTAATATAATATATCACTAGTATAAAAGCAAGCATGCGTATTAATCTAAATGTGCCATTTACAAAATGCAACCCCCCCCCCCAATTACACCACCAAAAAAAGAAATGTTAGAGTGAAATCAACAGCAAGACAAATTCTCAGGTTATATTTGTCAAGAAATTCTTGTGTCAAGAACAGTTATTGATTTTTGTACCTACATAGTGATTCTGTAACTCTGACCTAACCTTTTACTAAATGTACTGTACTTTAGGAAAATGATGGACCTCTTAGGCTTAATCACATGGTGAATCCTTCTTGAAATTAGGATCCCTATTGTGACTGCTTCATTTATAAATAGCCATGTCAGCCCTAACTTTTTAGATAAATTGGTTAAGAAACATTCCAGTCATGTATTTCTAACCAACAGGTCAGTAGGGCCCTTTCATAATAACCTAACTCTAACTGTGCCATATTTATCAATTTACCTACGGACATGTATGTGTTGATGATACAATAGCATGATGAAAATCTTACTTTAAGTTTATTGCATGTCTACTCAAAATTAATAAATGACCACTAATTACCATTTCTAACATTTTTTAAAGGAATTTATTAGATAGTTGTTGTTTTTTGAGAAAGTTCCATTTAACTGTTTAATTTAAAAAAAATACTATTAAGTTGATTGTTATGATAACTTTAGAATGGAAACTCAATCCAGTGTACAGGAAATGTGTTTAATTAGGTTGGCATATAGAACCCCCGCCCTTTTTCTACTCCCTCTATGTTTGTTTTCTTTTAATATTAGTGGGCTTTTGAATTTCTTTTTGGATATTTTTCTTGTATATCATTTTTTTGTGTGTTATACTGAAGTCAAAATCAGCCAATCACAAATGCATATACGTATTTTCTGTGAATTCTTGCACATGTTCAGTAGGAAGCTGGTGACTCAAAAAATTTTACTATAAAAAGACTGTGCACATTTTGTTAAAGTAAGTAAATTGGTAAGTTGTTTAAAATGGCAAGTTCTATCTGATTCATTAAAGTTTAATTTGACTTGAGTATCAATTTAAGTTATACTGTAGCACTTATTGTATGTGCAATGTTACAGACTTACCATCCTGTACATGATTACTCATTTGTATGTGTCATCTTGTCTTCGTTTAAAAATTAATAAAAAATCTATTAAAAAAACAACAACAGATTAACAACATTTAATTGTATGAGCAATAATATAAATCTAAAGACCACTTATAAATTAATGGGTGATTTTATTTAAAAAAAAAAGATTTTTCTGTTATAAAACTCTTTAATGAAAGCATGTGTTAAAACTTTTTTTTAATGTAATATCTAGGCTAAGAAAATTAATATTTTGGTTTTGCATGTTCTACTATCCTCCATGGGGGTTCTCCATATTCAACCAATAGCTTCTTCTGTTGGCCTCATACATCATTTATGAACCCGTGTCAAAAACAAATTTGCCTGTCTAATTACTTATGAGTGTACATGAAACACATAATGGCTTGCCATTGACTGTGATCTTCTCTGGAGTGTAAAAATAATAAAAATAAAAAGTACATTTTCTGTTGCTAGGACTTAGTCTTATAGAAAAACCTCAGCAGAGTGAAAACAAATAGTTTTAAATAGTTTTAAAAGCTGTATGAGGAATTGAAAGCAGTTTGAAGTCATATATCATGTTACCTATTTTGTTTTATTTTTTTCATTCTACCAAACCAAATATTCACTTCATTGTATTTCACATAATGACAGGGAAAGAAAAGAGAAAAAAACAAGTAAACAATTTCTGGAGGCAAAAAAAAAAAAAAAAAGATTGCATTCCAACTATGGGTTCTGTGATGCACAGATGGTATTTTTTTATCACTTTCTTATTTGAGCTGTGGAAATAAAATTATAGATATGCATTGTTTTGACTGACTGTACATCAAATGCCCACACAGTAGACTGAGTAAAATGTTTTTAAAGTGTTACATTCTTTGCTAATGTTTAAAATGATTTACATAAAATAAATCTCAATACTAAACTTTTTGAGTTCCAATAAAAAACAAAAAAAACAAGACAAATTTGCATTAAAATTAATTGGTGATATCTTTAACTACATCTACCTGGTCATATTAGGTTAATAAAAATGTAGTTTTGTACTCTATGGGGCCCATTTATCAAGTGCCGGATGGAGCTTGAGGGCCCAGGTTCGCCAGAAACAGCAGTTGTGAAGCAGCGGTCTAAAGACCGCTGCTCCATAACCTGTCCACCTGCTCTGAGCAGGTGGACAGACATCGCCACAATTCAACCCGATCGAGTACGATTGAGTTGATTGACACTCGCCTGCTGGCGGCCGATTGACCCCCTATAGATTGAATAGGGAGATAACATGGGTATGATTATATAATTGTACTGATATATATTCTTTAACATCTTCCTTTCTGTATATTGAACTACATTAAAGTATGATGTACAGTACAGGTGGCCCTCGGTTTACACGGTTCAATTTGCGCCGTTTCAGAATAACGCCCTTTTTTTTGCTATTGAAAAGCATTGACTGCTATTGAAAGCATTAGCACATGCATACATTAGCCAGTAGGTGGAGCTGTCCACTTGTATTGCAGCAAACACATGCAAAGAAAAGCAAGACAGACATGATCAATGGATCAGCTTTCAAAGGAACAAGATCTAGCAGCCACGTCCCCTAGCTGCAGACTCAATGCAGAGAACTGTTTGCAGAAAAAGGCAAGTAAAAAACGTTTTTGTTCATTAAACTTAGTTTGATGATGATACAGTCTGTTGTGTGATTAAACACAGGCAGGCTAATCAGTGTATAATGGATCCGTTTTTAAGGAACAAAATCTATCAGCCACTTCCCTTAGCTGCAGAAAAATGCAAGTAAAAAAACGTTTTTCTTCATTAAACTTATTTTGATGATGATACAGTCTGTTGTGTGATTATTTTGTTTTTGTTCATTAAACTTAGATTGATGATGATACAGTCTGTGTTTGTGTGATAATTTTATTAGGTGCGGTTTAGCAAATGTTTTTGTTCATTAAACTTAGTGTGATGATGATACAATCTATATTATTAGGTTAATAATGCTGTTTACCATTTAAAATCTTCATTTCAAAGCTTTAAAAATAATGTATTAGGTGTTACTTATGTCAATTTTGAGAGGGGCCTGGAACCTAACTCCCTCACTTCATATTGACTTACATTATAAACTGGGTTTCAATTTACAACGGTTTTGATTTACAACCATTCCTTCTGGAACCTAACCCCGGCGTAAACTGAGGGCTACCTGTATATATGTTTCAAATTGTAAGGGATGACAGAGTATTAGTATATATAGGATTTGACACATAGAACTTTTTCGGACTGGAACTTTCAAATAAACATGTATACAATTTCCCATGATGAGCGAGAGATGGCACTAGAGTTACACAAAACTAAATAGAGGAGCAGCACTCTACATGAATCAGGACATGTCAAAATGAGGAGCCTGAAATGGGTGTCTCCTGTATGTGACATCAGATGCTAATAACTGGTGAACGCTTTACCCAATGGATTCAGGATTTTTTTGCTCACCTGTCTTGCAGGTATTCCAGGGAACCCTAATGAATTGGGGATATATTTACCCAACCAGTATGGCGGAATCCTCGGGGCATCACACTTATGGCTCATGCAGCCTGCGTATGTTATATTCTAACATTCTAACATTGGAACATTGGAATAGCGGGAGGTTGAACCAGGCAGATTTTATCCTTAAACGCCCGTTTGCTTTAAAGACTAGCAATGTCTTACATCTGCATGTATACAAACTCTTTGCTAAGTGCATGAATGCTTCATTAATCACATAATAACCACAGCTTTGGATAATATATATTTTTTTTAGTGACACAGATTGCCTTTAGTGGGCTGAATGGCTCGAAGTGTATAAATTGAATATACAGTGTGCATGGATACTGATATTCTGCTATTCCTATATGGACTGCATTAAGCCTGATGGTACCAGGTATTGACAAATGACGTTGGGATATACCATTTACAAGCTAACTATCACTTGTCCAATATATGCTTTTACTAAATGCATAATAATACTAGTTTATGTAATTCCCTGGAACACGGACTGACATTTGGGGATCGATCACATACTCGGCAACGTACGCAAAAACGAGCATCGACAATTTTTAGTCTAACCAGCGCAGCAGACAAGTTCCGCGCATATATTTTACACGTTGCATGCATTTTTTACTCCCATAAACTACCATAGAACTGGCGTCACCAGTCTGTATCACATATGCAGCGCAAGAATTTACGCACGCAGAATGGAGATATTTTACTCCATTTTCATCTTGCCACACATAGGCAGACGCAGCAACCCTTGCACACAGTAAAAATGCACTGTAACTCCCTGGAAGCCTTAAAAAACACCTAAAAACACCTAACACATGCGCAATATCAACCCCTAAACCGCCGTCCCCCCACATTGCAATCACTAATAAAATGTATTAACCACTAAAGCACCATCCCCCTACATTGCAATCACTAATAAAATGTATTAACCCCTAAACCGCCATCCTCTCACAACGCAAACAACTAATTAAACTATCAACCCCTAAACCGCCATCCCCCCACATCACAATCACTAATAAAAGTTTCTTTTCTATAGGGGTAACCTTGCATTCCTATTCCTGCCAATAGGATGAAAGCAGCAATAGTGAAATGGGTAACTGTAAATATGTATGTTTATGTTCAGATATTAAAGCAGTATTACTTGTTTGAATAATATTTGTATCAGCTAGACATGTAAAAGGGCAAAAAAAAATCAGAATATTCGGTTGCTGAGCTATTCAGTATTCATTTCATTATAAAATAAACCAATATTGAATATTCTTGGAACATTAACATTAATTTTCATTAAATTAATAAAAATGTTCCTTTGCTACTGGTGAGAAAGTTTATCTGTAGCATTATACTTACATCTCTCGCACAGAAGAGACACGCTAATGCCAACACTTCTGCACAGAGCCTCAGGCAGCGCTAATAGGAGGTCTTCTTTCTCCTTTAATTCAGGACCTGGGATCTGCAGCACTAAGCCTCCTATTAATGATGCTATGGTGGTTCCTTTCTACCTCTACAGGGAGTGCAGAATTATTAGGCAAATTAGTATTTTGACCACATCATCCTCTTTATGCATGTTGTCTTACTCCAAGCTGTATAGGCTCGAAAGCCTACTACCAATTAAGCATATTAGGTGATGTGCATCTCTGTAATGAGAAGGGGTGTGGTCTAATGACATCAACACCCTATATCAGGTGTGCATAATTATTAGGCAACTTCCTTTCCTTTGGCAAAATGGGTCAAAAGAAGGACTTGACAGGCTCATAAAAGTAAAAAATAGTGAGATATCTTGCAGAGGGATGCAGCACTCTTAAAATTGCAAAGCTTCTGAAGCGTGATCATCGAACAATCAAGCGTTTCATTCATAATAGTCAACAGTGTCGCAAGAAGCGTGTGGAAAAACCAAGGTGCAAAATAACTGCCCATGAACTGAGAAAAGTAAAGCGTGCAGCTGCCAAGATGCCACTTGCCACCAGTTTGGCCATATTTCAGAGCTGCAACATCACTGGAGTGCCCAAAAGCACAAGGTGTGCAATACTCAGAGACATGGCCAAGGTAAGAAAGGCTGAAAGACGACCACCACTGAACAAGACACACAAGCTGAAACGTCAAGACTGGGCCAAGAAATATCTCAAGACTGATTTTTCTAAGGTTTTATGGACTGATGAAATGAGAGTGAGTCTTGATGGGCCAGATGGATGGGCCCGTGGCTGGATTGGTAAAGGGCAGAGAGCTCCAGTCCGACTCAGACGCCAGCAAGGTGGAGGTGGAGTACTGGTTTGGGCTGGTATCATCAAAGATGAGCTTGTAGGGCCTTTTCGGGTTGAGGATGGAGTCAAGCTCAACTCCCAGTCCTACTGCCAGTTTCTGGAAGACAACTTCTTCAAGCAGTGGTACAGGAAGAAGTCTGCATCCTTCAAGAAAAACATGATTTTCATGCAGGACAATGCTCCATCACACGCGTCCAAGTACTCCACATCGTGGCTGGCAAGAAAGGGTATAAAAGAAGAAAATCTAATGACATGGCCTCCTTGTTCACCTGATCTGAACCCCATTGAGAACCTGTGGTCCATCATCAAATGTGAGATTTACAAGGAGGGAAAACAGTACACCTCTCTGAACAGTGTCTGGGAGGCTGTGGTTGCTGCTGCACGCAATGTTGATGGTGAACAGATCAAAACACTGACAGAATCCATGGATGGCAGGCTTTTGAGTGTCCTTGCAAAGAAAGGTGGCTATATTGGTCACTGATTTGTTTTTGTTTTGTTTTTGAATGTCAGAAATGTATATTTGTGAATGTTGAGATGTTATATTGGTTTCACTGGTAAAAATAAATAATTGAAATGGGTATATATTTGTTTTTTGTTAAGTTGCCTAATAATTATGCACAGTAATAGTCACCTGCACACACAGATATCCCCCTAACATAGCTATAACTAAAAACAAACTAAAACTACTTCCAAAACTATTCAGCTTTGATATTAATTAGTTTTTTGGGTTCATTGAGAACATGGTTGTTGTTCAATAATAAAATTAATCCTCAAAAATAAAACTTGCCTAATAATTCTGCACTCCCTGTATACCGGAACTGTTTCAGAGTGATCTGAAAGCATCTTGGTCTGCGCAGCTGCTTGCCTTCATCCAGTGAGCTGGACTAATGAGAAGTTCCAGTTCTAGCACCACTGGGTGCATCACGTTTGTGAGTAGCCATTTGCTCTATATAACATTATTACCTGTTGTGATGGTACTAGGCCATTTTGGCACCTCTGTTTTTTTTCCTTTTCAGATCATCTTCACCATCTGGATTTTGACCATCTTCTGACAGAGTGTCGCCTCTTTTAGGATTGATTATGGACTTTTGTTTTGTTTGGTCTTATGTGTGTTTTTGATTTTTTATATTATATTGTTTAGGGAGCGCCCCCTAAAGGAAATTTGTGCATGTACATTTATTCATTTTTTGTTTTAAAAATTTTACTTTGCACTTTCACGATTTACAGTGTATGAACCAATAAAATCCTCTTATAGAACGTAATATATGTTGCTGGCCCTATCTTCTATGAAAAAAATAATTCCTCTAAAGTTTTTCTTGATTGAAGATAGAAATCTTGCAAAACTGGACAACTATTCCAACTTAATTAATGACCTTAAATACTTTAACAGTAGTAATCAAAAAACAAAACATTGAATAAACATGTCCAGTATAGCTTTAATGCCCAAACGCAAATGGAATTTAGATTGTTTAACACAAATCACAAAGATTTTTGAATATAAGAGGTTAGTTGTAAACATTTTAATTATCATTAACATGATTGACTATACAAAAATATCAATACAAACAATTTACATGTATTATCGTGAGCTGTCAGTATTTGTCATTTTTGTTTGGATTGCAAGTATATATCCTGACAGCTGATGGCTATCACGTGATATATGGGGGAAGCAAAATTGGAATAACTTTAAAATTTGACAAAAAAATTTCTACTGTTCATTTAAAATTCAAAGTAAGAGCTCTTGCAGAGGCGACTCTACCATTAGGACAAATAGGCGATCGCCTAAGGCCTCACACATGATGCCGCCTCGTACAAGAGCATACAAAAAATATAACCTTTTTAGTGTTGGTGTCAGAGTAGCTCAGCCCACTGGCTACTCCAAGCACAATCATTTAGCATAATATTTATAAGCATGAGCAGGGGGTGAAACAAAAGTGTCCAGACACAAGGTCGGGATTTCTGTTGCAAGAAGTCCTGTGTTTAAAGGGACATTATACACTAGATGTTTATTTGCATAAATGTTTTGTAGAGGATCCATTTAGTTAGGCAATCTGATAGTGTTATTGTAAAACGGTATAGTTTTGTTTATTTTTTAATATCATTGTGCTGATTTTAAGAATCCTAACCAAGCCCCAAAGTATCAGATGTAGGCTGAAGTCTACAGATTTCTGCTTTCTTCTGTTTGTGTAATGGGTCTTTTCATATGCAGGGGAGGGGGGGGGGGGGTCCTGCTTTCTCAGTCCCTTTTAATTGGTGTCCCAGCCTAACCTCATCAACAGTGCTAAACTGGAAGCTTCTAAGTAGGTTTTTAAAAGGTTTATACAGGATTTTTAGATCAGTATCTGTGCATATTCTTCATTATAGTAGTGTCTATTACATGCAGTTATAGGAAAATTTGTGTATGTCCCTTTAAATAATGCCTAGTCTTCTAAGTGCTCTGTCTCTGTTTAGCTGAAGGGTGCGCTGATGGAACTGCAGACAGCAGTGGAACAATATGGGCTTTTTCTCCCAATTAAGCTTCATGCACAGTCACTCACTATATATATTTTTAAAGAAGGGAAAATTTATTTCACATTTAGGAGCCAGAATATTGAGCTAAACTTCTTAATAGAACTCAGACAGTGTTTACGTATAAATATATGTAGAATAGTGCAAAAAGTTATGAGCCAGAGTACAATTCAAGGCTTGGATTTTGTTAATTTTGTATTAAAAATATTAATTTTATACAAATATATTGGGATAAAGTTTGGCATTCTTTTCTTTTGTGTGTTAAAGAGATATGAAACACAAAAATGTCTCTTTCATTTTTCAGATAAAGCATTATATTTTAAACAACTTTCTAATTAACTTCTATTATCTAGTTGGCTTTGTTCTGTTGGTATCATTTGTTGAAAATCATACCTAGGTAAACTCAGGATCAGCAATGCCCTACTGGGAACTATCTGCTGATTGGTGGTTGCTCATATACGACTCTTGTTATTGACTCACATAATATGTTCAGCTACCTACCAGTAGTGCATTGCAGCTTTTTCAACAAAAGAAAGAGACATAAAAAGAGAATAAAGCAAATTTGATAATAGAAGTAAATTTGAAAGTTGTATCTTAACAGAAACAAATTGAAGTTTCATGTCCCTTTAAGAGGTGCCTTATAATTTAGTTTTGCCTAAGGCCTCCCTGAGCTCTTGCATTGTAATTTTTTTTATTTTTTTTTTGTGTGTGTATTTGTTAAGCATTTAGTTCTGCTGTATTTAGTGGTATTTTAACTAAAGCAAACATGTTTTCATGAGTTTTTCAGATTAAACAGATTTGCAGCTGGGGCACTTTATCAGGAGAAGATATTTGGGATTGTGAACATTTAAAAACACGGCAGCAATATTTTACAAATTCCAAAACTCCATTTTGGCAGCCAGCATCAGAAAGGGGGACAATTTATCAAGGGCTGAATGGCCCCTGTTTCCGCACGAGCCTTCAGGCTCGCCGGAAACAGCAGTTATGAAGCAGCGGTCTTAAGATCGCTGCTCCTTAACTGGTCCGCCACCTCTGAGCGGCGGACAGCAATCAACCTGATCAGATACGATCAGGTTGATTGACACCCCCTTCTAGCAGCCAAGTAGCCGCAAATCTGCAGGGGGCAGCATTGCACAAGCAGTTCACCAGAATTGCTTGTGCAATGTTAAATACCGACAGCATATGCTGTCGGCATTCAGCGATATCTGTCAGACATGATACGCTACAGCGTATCATGTCGAACAGACATTGATAAATCGTCCCCAAGGTCTCAATTACAATTATAAACAAGCATCATGATTATCAGCTTTTATTGTGAAATGCTTCAGTTTAAAATTGTGATGTACTCACTATTTTAGCATTTTAAAGGAATGCCAAAGTCATAATTAAACTTTCATGATTTAGAGAGAGCATGCACTTTTAAATAACTTTCTAATTTTTCTTTCATTATCAAAATATGCACAATATTATTATATGCCCACTTTCTTAGACACCAGTTTTTATTGAGCATGTGCAAGAGTGCACAGTACATACATTTATAAGCATTTTGTGATTGGCTGATTGCTGTCACATGATATGGGGAGGATAAATGGAACTACCTTTGAAATTTGTTAGAAAATATCTACTAGTTTGAAATTCAGGCTGAGTTATTGCATTGCCTTTTTATTAAGCATTTGTTAATTATGCAATTCTTTTGTAATGGACGGTCCTTTAAAACTGGGAATTTGTTAAAATGTTAATTGAACATATATAATTGACTTTCTGATAAAAAAATGTCATATAAATAGTAATACAACATGAGTTAAAAGGTATATGGTAAATGATATGGTGTTTGACTGGAAAGGGCTATAATATTTATATTAACATGGTAACGATATCTGAAGTTCTGACGTTAGCGCACATTGGGTTTAATTCACACACTAACTTTTTACTTTCCACTTGTAATACAAGCACTTACCAGCCCGCATTAAAAGTTTATTTTGAGGGCAGTTAGCACACAAGTGAAATTATCAATTTGCATGCCATTTATAATCTGGCCATATTTAGATAATCTTAGATACATAGTTTAGAATCCGTAGTGTTTATAAAAACTGAAAACACCCAATAATGGTGATATCATTTGCACAAATAGGCTAAGGCAACATAGCTTAGGGGTATGATAGGGGGAGGTCTGGCCTGCATACAATAATAAAGAATGACTATACCATGTCTTTTTAATTGAACTGCATTTTTGATCCATTATGAAAGGTATTTTTTTAATATTAACCCCAAACAAAACTCTAAAAATAAAAAATATAAAAAGAAAAAACAAGCAAAAACATTCAAAGAATAAATAAATAAGGTGGCATATCAGTTAAATCCCCATAAATAATTTGGAAATGCTTCCTAATTGTATTATTATAATTTTCAATATAGTTTTAATGTGTTCTGAGATTATATGTAATAATATAAAAGATATTTTTAAATCTCAGTTCATATGCTAATTGCTAATATTAAGACAGCCTCAGTTTGTTTTATATATTTATATTGAAACCTGAGAACTAAGCAAATACAGAAATAACCCTAAATGTCTTTGACAACAATATTAATGATGAAGTCACTTTGAAATAAAAAGAAAACATGAAACATCTGCATAGTGGTAACCTCTGTTCTCTATGCTACATCCAGGGTTCTCAAGATGGTTATGTTGCTGAGTGCCACATATCAGTTCCAATTATTATTTTCCACTAAAGTCTCTAATCTTAACCTGTTTTGATTCAACCTATGGTTACTGTGGTTTGTAGATTTATACATTTTCAGGCTCATGAATCTACTTTCCAATGGATCAAGTGACTTAATTTGCATATGTCAGAATATCTTTACACCACTGTAAGAGTTTCAATATTTTAGCAGATTGAACTGGACAATGAAAAAATGCAGTAATATTAAATCTGCCTAAATAACTAAACTATCAGAAAGATTGCAACTACCTCTAGAAGTGAATTCCCAATAGAATTAAATCCATGTCTACAAAGAAACAAATTTGAAGCATATAGATTTACAGTCCTGCTCACAAACTGTCCATTCCACTTAAAGACAATTTCTTTTATGTTTTATTTCTTATAAGTGAGTTTTTATTGAGCATTTTCAATTAAGCTCTTATCCTTCTCTTATATCATGAGGTCCATACACTTACTGTATGTACATATCCACACCCACACAGTCATACCTGCACACACATAAATACATATATACAGTATATACATATATATATCCCAAAGAAGATGCACCCTTCTTATTCTTTATTAGTGACATTTCGGGACAGCACAGTGTCCCTTCCTCAGACTAACCTGTGCACAGTGTACACTTATAAACATATAACAGTAAACCCCACCTACATATACACCTATCACAAAGTCAGTTATTGCTACAATCAAAAACACCTGCAAGTGGCTCCCGCCCACTTAAACACACACCCACATTGTGCTGTATTCATAAAAAAAACTGCGTTGGTTATGCAAAAATGGGGAATGGGTAATAAAGGTATTATCTATCTTTTTAAATAAGAAAATTTTTGGTGTAGACTGTCCCTTTAAACTTTAATTATTCAGATAGGACATGTAATTTTAATCAACTTTCCAATTTACTTTTATCTCTTGGTTTTCATAGTTTAAACTAAACCTAGGTAGGCTCATATGCTAGTTTCTAAGCCCTTGAGGGCTGCCTCTAATCACATGCTTTTAAAATTGTTTTTCACAACAAAAGACTTGGAATTTCACGTGGGCCATATAGATAACACTGTGTTCAGGCACAGAAAGTTATTTAAGATTTAGCACAACACAATGCTAAATGCAAGTCAATAGATAATAAAATGTCACAGTCATGTGATCAGAGGGGTTGGAAGAAGGTTCTTAGATACAAGGTAATTACAGAGGTAAAAAGTATGTTAATATAACTGTGTTGGTTATGCAAAACTGGGGAATAACAATTCTATTGTAGACTGTCACTTTAACATACACTCTCTTGACTTCAGGGACTAACTTTGTCTACCTAACTTTCAGCCAGATTACGAGTTTTGCGTTATGGCTGGCTCGCTAATAACTTGTACGTTATTTTCACCACTCATCTTCCATAGCGCTGCTATTACAGGTTTGCAAAAACCCATCTTGTGCGGACGATATGGTTGCGTTGAGCTCCATACCTCACCCAAATACAAGCAGTGTTTTGACGTGCTCGTGCACAATTTCCTCATAGACATTAATGGGGAGAGCCGGCTTAAAAAAAGCCTAACACCTGCAATTGCGGAGCGTAAAGCTCCGTAACGCAGCACCATTGATGTCTATGGGGAAAAAAATGTACATTTAAACCTAACACCCTAACATAAACCCTGAATCTAAACACCCCTAATCTGCTGCCCCTGACATCACCCACACCTACATTACACTTATTAACCTCTAATCTGCCGTCCCCAATGTCGCAGCCACCTACCTACACTTATTGACCCCTAATCTGCCGCCCCCGATATCGCAGACACCTACATTACACTTATTAACCCCTAATCTGCCGCCCCAATGTCGCTGCCACCTACCTACACTTATTAACCCCTAATCTGCCACCCCTGACATCTACGACACCTACATTACACTTATTAACCCCTAATCTGCCACCCTCAATGTCGCCGCCACCACTATACTAAAGTTATTAACCCCTAAACCTCTGGCCTCCCACATCACTAACACTAAATAAATATATTAACCCCTAACATAACCCTAAGTCTAACCCTAACGTAACCCTAACTCTAACACCCCCTAACTTTAACATAATTGAAATAATTCTAAATAAAACTTACTATTAATAACTAAATAATTCCTATTTAAAAATAAATACTTACTTGCCTGTAAAATAAACCCTAAGCTAGCTACAATGTAACTAATAGTTACATTGTAGTCAGCTTAGGTGTTATTTTTATTTCACAAGTAAGTGTGTATATATTTTAACTAAGTAGACTAGTTAGTAAATAGTTATTAACTATTTAATAACTACCTAGTTAAAATAAATACAAATTTACCTATAAAATAAAACCTAACCTGAGTTACACTAACACCTAACATTACAATAAAATTAAATAAATTAAATTAACAAAATACAATTATCTAAATTACAATAAAAAATAAACACTAAATTACACAAAATAAAAAAAGAAATGATCAAAAATAAAAACAAATTACTCCTAATCTAATAGCCCTATCAAAATAAAAAAGCCCTCCCAAAATAAAAAAAAAACCCTAGCCTACACTAAACTGCCAATAGCCCTTAAAAGGGCCTTTTGTGGGGCATGGCCCCAAAGAAATCAGCTCTTTTACCTGTAAAAAAATACAAACAACCCACCCAACAGTAAAACCCACCACCCACACAACCAACCCCCCAAATAAAAACCTATCTAAATAAACCTAAGCTCCCCATTGCCCTGAAAAGGACATTTGGATGGGCATTGCCCTTAAAAGGGCATTTAGCTCTTTTACATTGCCCAAAACCCTAAGCTAAAAATAAAACCCACCCAATTAACCCTTAAAAAAACCTAACACTAATCACCAACGATCCACTTACAGTTTTTGAAGACCGGACATCCATCCTCATCCAGGCGGCAGAAGTCCTCATCAAAGCCGGCAGAAGTCTTCATCCAAGTGGGCAGAAGTCTTCATCCATCGGGCGCGGAGCAGGTCCATCTTCAAGACATCCAGCGCGGAGTATCCTCTTCTTACAATGGTTGCTGAAGAATGAAGTTTCCTTTTAAATGATGTCATCCAAGATGGAGTCCCTTACATTCCGATTGGCTGATTCTATCAGCCAATAGGAATTAAGTGGGAAAAAATCCTATTGGCTGTTGCAATCAGCCAATAGGATTGAGCTTGCATTCTATTGGCTGATTGGAATTGCCAATAAAATGTGAGCTCAATCACTTAGCTGTGAAATAAAAATATAAAAATAAAACCTAAGATAGCTACAATGTAACTATTAGTTATATTGTAGATAGCTTAGGGTTTATTTTACAGGTAAGTTTGTATTTAGTTTTAAATAGGAATTATTTAGGTAATAATAGTAAGTTTTATTTAGATTTATTTTAATTATATTTAAGTTAGGGGGTGTTAGGGTTAGGTTTAGGGGTTAATAGGTTTATTATAGCGGCGGAGTAGGCGGACGGCAGATTAGGGGTTAACTATATTTAAATAGTGTTTTTGATGCGGGAAGGCGGCGGTTTAGGGGTTAATAATTGTATTATAAGCAGAGTAGTCAGACAAGTGAAGTTCAGCTGCAGTAATCAATCCAGCAATTTAGGGGTTAAACAGGCAGAGTAGTCAGACAGGCAGAGTTCAGCAGCAGTAATCAATCCAGCAATTTAGGGATTAAACAGGCACAGGAGTCAGACAGGCAGGGTTCAGCAGCAGTAATCAATCCAGCAATTTAGGGGTTAAACAGGCAGAGTAATCAGCCATGCAGGGTTTATACATGAATAGGCTAATTGAAGCAACGATCTATCACACCCAGGAACATACAAAGTAACACCTATACATGGGCAGTGATAGATTGTTGTGACAGGACTTTTATAGGCGCAGGATTCGTGCCACAGGCATCCGGACCAGCATCAGGGAGAGAGGAGTGTGCAGCGATGACGTCAGTGCAGTCACACATCTGGACCCGTCACAACCCCTGGCAACGAGCAGGGAAGGAGAAGCCGCACCCCTAGCAACAGCTAGAGTGGTGCGGCATGACAGACGCTCCCGCAAACTGGCAATTTTGCCCATTTCTGGGAGTGCGATAATTAACCATAATGGCTGGTAATTGCTACCACGAGCTAGTGGTAGCAGTTAGATCTCTGAAAATTAACCAGAGATCAGATCTCCTGTTAATTTTCTAAAAGTGCCCAAAATGCCCTTGAAATAGAAGACATTGTAGGTTTTTATAAAAAAAATAATGTAGCTTTTTTTTAAATAAAAAATTTTGGAAATTTAAAGTTGGTGGGAGTGGGGTGTTAGAAAAAAAAAAACGGCACTGAAAAGTGCCTTTACATTGTGGTCTATGGGTATTGTGTGTTCCCAGTAAATATATATGTATAGTCATATACATATATATTTACTAACTACGGTCCATCACTGAGCTACTTACCCCCTTTGCTGCGCAAATGATGCTGTTTGCGCTCCACTTGTAATCTGACCCTATATATCCATGCCTATATATATATATATATATATATATATATATATATATATAGGTATAGATATATAAAGATATGTAAAGGAATATCTATTTAATACTTAGAACATATACCTCTATGTGAAGAACATTGGAATGTGAAATATTTACAGTAAATGCATAGTCAAACACTTTATTAAATATGATATTATTTCAGCTACTTAGATGCAATGGGCTTCAATGCACTTATATAAATGACTATATATGTGTACATATTTATTTATGTATGTATATGTCTGTAGATATACAGTATATATATATACACAAATACATAATTACATATGTACACATATATAAACACACATATATATATATATATATATATATATATATATATATATATATATATACACTGCTCAAAAAAATAAAGGGAACACTTAAACAACACAATGTAACTCCAAGTCAATCACACTTCTGTGAAATCAAACTGTCCACTTAGGAAGCAACACTGAGTGACAATCAATGTCACATGCTGTTGTGCAAATGGAATAGACAACAGGTGGAAATTATAGGCAATTAGCAAGACACCCCCAATAAAGGAGTAGTTCTGCAGGTGGTGACCACAGAACACTTCTCAGTTCCTATGCTTTCTGGCTGATGTTTTGGTCACTTATGAATGCTGGCTGTGCTTTCACTCTAGTGGTAGCATGAGACGGAGTCTACAACCCACACAAGTGGCTCAGGTAGTGCAGCTCATCCAGGATGGCACATCAATACGAGCTGTGGCAAGAAGGATTGCTGTGTCTGTCAGCGTAGTGTCCAGAGCATGGAGGCGCTACCAGGAGACAGGCCAGTACATCAGGAGACGTGGAGAAGGCCATAGGAGGGCAACAACCCAGCAGCAGGACCGCTACCTCCGCCTTTGTGCAAGGAGGAACAGAAGGAGCACTGCCAGAGGCCTGCAAAATGACCTCAAGCAGGCCACAAATGTGCATGTGTCTGCTCAAACAGTCAGAAACAGACTCCATGAGGGGGGTATGAGGGCGCGACGTCCACAGGTGGGGGTTGTGCATACAGCCCAACACCGTGCAAGACGTTTGGCATTTGCCAGAGAACACCAAGATTGGCAAATTCGCCACTGGCGCCCTGTGCTCTTCACAGATGAAAGCAGGTGCACACTGAGCACATTTGACAGACGTGACAGTCTGGAGATGCCGTGGAAAACGTTCTGCTGCCTGCAACATCCTCCAGCATGGCCGGTTTGGCAGTAGGTCAGTAATGGTGTGGGGTGGCATTTCTTTGAGGGGCCGAACAGCCCTCCATGTGCTCTCCAGAGGTAGCCTGACTGCCATTAGGTATCGAGATGAGATCCTCAGACCCCTTGTGAGACCATATGCTGGTGCAGTTGGCCCTGGGTTCCTCCTAATGCAAGACAATGCTAGACCTTATGTGGCTGGAGTGTGTCAGCAGTTCCTGCAAGACGAAGGCATTGATGCTATGGACTGGCCCACCCGTTCCCCAGACCTGAATCCAATTGAGCACATCTGGGACATCATGTCTCGCTCCATCCACCAACTTCACGTTGCACCACAGACTGTCCAGGAGTTGGTGGATGCTTTAGTCCAGGTCTGGGAGGAGATCCCTCAGGAGACCATCCGCCACCTCATCAGGAGCATGCACAGGCGTTGTAGGGAGGTCATACAGGCACGTGGAGGCCACACACACTACTGAGCCTCATTTTGACTTGTTTTAAGGACATTACATCAAAGTTGGATCCGCCTGTAGTGTGTTTTTCCACTTTAATTTTGAGTGTGATTCCAAATCCAGACCTCCATGGGTTAAAAAATTTGATTTCCATTTTTTAATTTTTGTGTGATTTTGTTGTCAGCACATTCAACTATGTAAAGAACAAAGTATTTAATTAGAATATTTAATTCATTCAGATCTAGGATGTGTTATTTTAGTGTTCCCTTTATTTTTTTGAGCAGTGTGTATATATATATATATATATTTAGACATATATATGTATGTATCTCTACTTTGCAGTTCTTTTTTTCCGAGCACCTGAGACCTCACATCTTTGTGCCCTTATAACTTTTTTTGTGCAGTTTGTTTTTTAATACTTTTTATCAGATAGTGTTATTGTGAGTGTAACTGTATTTTTCAATGAATTTTGTTATGTGTTTTGTGACACTTTTTTGTCTCATGTTACAGTTAACCAGAGCTCTGAGGTCTCACGTTTACTTTTAACTTGTAATACAAGTACTCCTTCTGACACGTGAAACAGCCGCATTAAACCCGATATTGCTCGTGAGAAACAGAGTGCTACTCATTGGGTAAAAGAGGAGTGATGGAGCTTGCTTAATATGTAAATGTTACTAGTCCTAAAGCCCATGTACATGGGCCATTTTTTGCAGTACAGCGGTCCTACCCCCCTCTTTTATGCTCTCTCTCCCCCCTCTCTTTTGTGCTCTCTCTCCCCCTCTCTTTTGTGCTCTCTCTCCCCCTCTCTTTTGTGCTCTATCTCCCCCCTCTCTTTTGTACTCTCTCTCCCCCCTCTCTTTTGTGCTCTCTGACCCCTCTCTTTTGTGCTCTCTCCCCCCTCTCTTTTGTGCTCTTTCTCCCTCCACTCTTTTGTGCTATCTCTACCCCCTCTTTTTTGTGCTCTCTCTCCCCCTCTCTTTTGTGCTCTTTCTCCCCCCTCTCTTTTGTGCTCTTTTTGTCCCCATCTCTTTTGTGCTCTTTCTGCCCCTCTTCTTTTGTGCTCTTTCTGCCCCCTCTCTTTTGTGCTCTTTCTGCCGCATCTTTTTTGTGCTCTTTCTCCCCCTTCTCTTTTGTGCTATTTCTCCCCCCTCTCTTTTGTGCTTTTTCTCCCCCCTCTCTTTGTGCTCTTTCTCCCCCCTCTCTTTCAGGCTCTTTCTGCCCCCTCTCTTTTGTGCTCTTTCTCCCCCCTCTTTTTCTCTCTCTCGACCCTCTCTTTTGTGCTCTTTCTCCCTCTCTTTTGCTCTCTCTCGCCCCTCTCTTTTACTCTGTCTCTTGCCTCTTTTGCACACTCTCTCTACAGACCACGTTCCAGCCACGGCTGCTCTGTCCGGCCATGCCCTCACCACACCTGCATCATGCCCCATCACGCCCAGTCCATCCACTCTGCCTGGCCCTGCCCACTCCCACCGGACAGCAGATCAGGTTAGTCTGTGTTAAGCCAGGTGTGTTTGTCCTCACGCTGTCTCTACTGCGCATTACAGCTTCGTACAAACACATTTGGCCTTTTATATTATAGGATGTGTGAGAACTCCTAACTGTTCAAATGTTGGTATTATGTAAACAGAAATTAAATATTAGGTCCAAACATCTTCTGGTCACCCTCAGATCTAAGCTAAGCTCCATATATTTGCAATGTATCACTGTATCTAACTCTCAATAGTTACTAGTAAATGTTAATGGATAAGTCAGTCTAGTGTTTAGAGAAAGTGTTGGTGTTGCTGGGGCAAACATACCATCTGGTACTAAAAACTACAAGACTTTACCCTTCTACTGTTTAACTTAGAATGAGCTACAAATGGTCTTAAGATGCGTCAATAATAGAATTTTATCAGCTATATGTTGTCAATCAGTTGCAATATTACCATAATTTGTATGTAAATATAAATTTCTATCAGGTAGATTACGAGTTGTGCGTTTGTCTTTTAACGCTGAAAAAATTATAATTTCAGCGTTAAAACAGCAACGCAGCCAGTCAGTCCTGCACTCGTAAAAATGAAGTTTCTCATGGGACTTCCATAACGCTGCCATTACAAGTTTTGCAGTGAAGCTAAAAAGCTTATGTTACACACTTTAACGACAAGATCCATACCGCCATCTGAGAGCAGTAGTTATGAGTTTTACGCAACAAAACTGTTACATAAAACTCATAACTAAACTGTTACAAAGTACACTAACACCTTTAAACTACCTATTAACCCCTAAACCGAGGCCGTCCTGTATGACAAACACTATTTAAATATTATTAACCCCTAATCTGCAGTCAGCCCACATCGCCCCACTATACTAAAGTTATTAACCCTTATTCCGCCGCTCCCCGACACCGTTGCCACTATAATAAACCTATTAACCCCTTAAAACCGCAAGCCCCACCACAACGAAATATACTAAATTAAACTATTAACCCCTAAACCAAAAGCCCCCCACATCACAATAAACTAATTTAAACTAGTAATCCCTAAACCTAATGCCCCCCCCAATTTATATTAAAAGGACAATTTCCATATCTTAAATTAAATTAAAACTTACCTGTCAAATTAAAAAAACTAAGTTTAAACTAACAATTAAACTAATATAACTATTAAACTAAAATTAAACTAACTACCAATTAAAGTAAACAAAAATACACGTTAACAGATTCCTAACACTACTATAAAAATTACAAAGTATCTTATTACGAAAATAAAAAATGCTAAATTACAAAAATAACAAACACTAAATTATGAAAAATAACAAACGAAATTATCAAAAATAAAAAAGAATTACACCTAATCTAATAGCCCTATAAAAATGAAAAAGAAAAAAAAAACCTAGCCTACAATAAACTACCAATAGCCATAAAAAAGGGCCATTTGTGGGGCATTGCCCCAAAGAAATCAGCTCTTTTACCTGTAAAAAAAACACAAAAACCCCCTAACAGTAAAACCCACCATCCAACGAACCCCCCAAAATAATAAACCTAACTCTAACAAAAACCTAAGCTATCAATTGGGCATTTGAAAAGGGCATTTATATGGGCATTGCCCTTAAAAGTTCATTCAGCTCTTTTGCTTGTCCTGAAAAGGGCATTCAGCTCTTTTAAGAAAAGCCCAAACCCTAAACTAAAAAAAACCCACCCAAAAAAGTTTAAAAAATCCTAACAATAACCCCTTGCATTCCTATTGGCTGATTTGATTTTGGAAAATCAAATCAGCCAATAGGATGTGAGGTAGTGAAATTGTATTGGCTGTTCAAAACAGCCAATAGGATGAGAGCTTCTGAAATTCTATTGGCGGAATAGGGGTTAATGAATTTTGATAGTGTCAGCGATGTCGGGAGTGGCAGATTAGGGGTGTTTAGATGTGGTTTTTAGGTTAGGGTGTTAAGTTTAAACATAACTTTTTTTCTCATAGATATCAATGGGGCTGCGTTACGGAGCTTTTCATTCCGCGATCGCAGGTGTTAGTTTTTTTTTCTAACACTCTCTCCCCATTGAAGTCTATGGGAAAACCGTGCACGAGCATGTCAAAACCGCAATGGTATTTTGTGCGGTATGGAGCTCAACGCCACCATATTGCATATTGCCGGCTGTTTGAAAACTTGTAATGGCAGCGCTATGGAGGGTGAGATAACGCAACTTTTGTTGCATTCGTTAAATACCCTCTATCATGCATAACTTGTAGTCTACCGGTATGTTATTTACAATATGTTAGTGATGAATTAGTGAAAAAAATTGGCATTGTCTTGACTTATTTATATCTTGACATTTAAAATTAAAGTCAGATATTATTTTCTCTTGCCATCAGTTTTGAGATAACAATATTGTTTACATTTTTCTCATCGATTCAGATCCTCTTCTACAAGTACAAAATACACCAAATCAAAACTTGCTACTTCTCTGCACCTTATATCTTAAATTATTATCTCTGGTTAATCTTTCTTCAAGGCTAAACATGTCCAGAGCATCTTATCTGTTTTTGAAACTTCGATCTGACAATCTATTAGAAATTTTGTGATTCAATGTTGAACTTTATCTGTACTTGTACTAAACACATTAAATGTTTACAAACTTGAACTGCATTTATAATACTTTTACTTGCTACATATACCTAACATATGGGGTAGGAATATTAAAAAATAATATACAGAAAAATTTTGTTAAGATATGTGGAAATTAATTTAGAAATGTCACACATCTAACATAATGTTGCTATATTTAAAATAGTTATAATACTTAATTTAAATGAGCATATGAAAAGGCATTGTCAATATCTGTTGTGTAAAGATTTTGAATAACAATTGTTGCTTTAATGAAAAGAGCTATAATTTAAACGAACATATTAAGAGTCATTAAAAATATTATCTTGTGTAAAGAATTTGTATAACAAATCATAATATTTTTTATCTCTATGCTTTACTGCTTGTTATTGTGAATAAAATAAGAGCCTCATGGTCAATTGCCCCCTCTCTGTTAAACAATAAAAACTCAAATATGTGGGCTTTTATCCTATGTCGAGACCCCAATCTCTGTTCGAATATAAGTATAAGTACCTTAGAGGCTAAATTGCAAATGACTTTCTAAGAACAAATCCATTTTGTGGCTTGGGCAAATTGGAGTAGTAAAAATGTATGTACTTCTCATAATTCTTTATCTGATACAAACTAGTACGATTCCCCTGCCACACAACTATATTGCACATTTCAAGAGCTTATATACACATATATTTGGTAAGATTTTAGGCCTAAAAGCTCATGGACCGTCTCCTAACACATTTTAAAAAATTATACCTAATGCAGCCACTACCTATAGATATTATATTATTTCAATATAAATCTTATTTGATTTAAAATACTAACATTTATATTCATATATTGGCAAATTAAATGACATACTGGGGGTGTGAATAGACGTGAAAGCTTGGCACAAAATCTTCTTGCTTAATGAAAAAAGCAAAATTCAAATTAACTTCCATATGGTACCTCAAGCCAAGCAGAATCAAACTAACATATTCACACACTAATTTTAAATGTTGAAATAGCTGTGGCTTGGAAGGAACCCCCTCCATATTTGGTGGGCTTGTAAAAAGCTCAAAAGCCTTTTCGAAGTTTTGAAAACAACTTGTGAGGTTTTAGGTTTGAGAGTCACATGCAAAGAACCTAGGATCTTCTTCTTCAACATTTTGCCAAAGATAAAAATGATCTTCTTTGTTAAACTAAACAATGTAACATCTATGATTCCTAGATGCTGTAGGACCCATGAAGATACCAAGTAGGGAGGAATGGGTAGTGAATGTTACAAGGTAGAAGATCATAGAAGTAAAAAATAATCTAAATGGTATAACAATAAATAATTGAATATCGGTAATTACTCCATCTTCACACATTCATTCACTTTAACATTAATGTATGTATACCATCTGCAGTTTCTGCTACAAATTTCCCTAATTTTCCCTTTTCCTTTAAACCCCATCCCCTTTTTATCCATCCTTTTTTCCTACTTTGGCAGGGTAGAAATAACGGAAAACCAAGTCTTTCAGGATTCAATATGCTAGATCCATTTTATTTTCTATAATGTTCATTGTTTATCATTGTTATAAAATGTTTAAAGCAACTTCTGATATGTTCTCACAAGTCCATAGAATACTAAAACATCTAAAAAATTACAAGCTTAATAAACAAATTATGATTTGAAGGATTCTTATGAACTACTTCTGCCTAGCTCAACCATGTAGATATTTAGCACACAAAATATTTGCAATCTTTCAAAATTTCAATTCTCTTCCTTGAATTGTCCCGGGACGTCACCGCGCACCTTTATTTAAAATTAAAAATGGACAATATTGGCAAATGGGGGCATGCTGCTTAGGAGCCTGTATCTCAGACATCTAAGCAGCTACAGACCCCCAAGGCCCATCGTTGGAAAGGATAGGAAATCGCCTAACCTTTCCAATGGTATACGTCTTGGGGATAAAAAAAAGGAAAAAAAGGTAAAAAAGTAAAAACTAAATACATTTAAAAAAATAAAAATAAAAAATGCTCAAATCCAGGTTAGCACTCAGGTAGGAAATGGCTTAGCAGCCAAAGGGTTAAACCATGTGCCCAGTCTCTGCCTTCTGTCACATGAATTATGTGCCTAACCTCTACCTTCTGTCATATAAATCATGTGCCCAGCCTCTGTCTTCTGTCATTTAAAACATGTTACCAACCTCTACCTTCTGTCATTTAAACAATGTGCCCAGCCTCTGCTTTCTGTCATATAAACCATGTGCTTAGCCTCTGTCTTCTGTCATATAAGCCATGTGTACAGCCTTTGCTTTTTGTCATATAAACCATGTGTACAGACTCTGCCTTCTGTCATATAAACCATGTGCTCAGCCTCTGTCTTCTGTTTGGAGATATCAGCCTATAGGGAGAAACCAGTAAAGCTATCACATATGGGATTCAACACTACATAATGTTTACATCTACTAGCCGCGCCCCTCATACAGAGACACAAGATATGTATATTCAAAAAAACTACTAGTCATACCGGTATCATAAAAAAGCCCTCAGGGATAAAATCTGGATGATCAATGGACCAAAACAACATATAAACCATGTGTCCAACCTCTGCCTTCTGTCATATGAACCATGTGCCCAGCCTCTACCTTCTGTCATTTAAACCATGTGTCCAGCTATTGCCTTCTCACATACAAACCATGTGCCCAGTCTCTACCCTGTGTCATTTAAACAATGTGTCCAGCTATTGTCTTCTATCATACAAACCATGTGCCCAGCCTCTACCTTATGTCATTTTGCTTAGTACTTGTTGCTTGGAAGTTTATATGCTGGTCTAACAGCAAACAAATCTCACAACTGCTTCAATTCTAAATGCAATCTATGACTTCCATTTTAATTCATTTGAGTTTTTCAAACAAAAACTTTATATTCAACAAAGGTGTTTTTTTTCCTTTCCTATGAAATACCAAAGCTTTGAAAGCAGCCATAGTTTATATTTGTTAAAGATACATGATACGATCTCTAATTAAAGGACTTCTGTGTCTCTCAATAAATGAATAAGTTCTGAATTAACATTTATTAATAACATTTGTTTAATGGAATTATTTTGTAATGGCCATCCTACCCACACCCACACCCCCACTCACACCCCCACCAACACCATTTACATTATTTGTCAAATATTTTATCTTATATCATTAACTGAGGGCATTTAGTGGTAATTTTGTTGCACAGTTATATATATATATATATATACAGTATACATAATAAACCATGTGCTCAGCATCTGCCTTATGTCATGTGAACCATGTGCCCAGCCTTCTCCTTCTGTCATATGAGCCATGTGCCCAGCCTCTTCCTTCTGTCATATGAACCATGTGTCCAACCTCTGCCTTCTGTCATATGAGCCAAGTGCCCAGCCTCTGTCTTCTGTCATATGAACCATGTGCCCAGCCTCTACCTTCTGTCATTTAAACCATGTGTCCAGCTATTGCCTTCTGTTATACAAACCATGTGCCCAGCCTCTACCTTCTGTCATTTAAACCATGTGTCCAGCTATTGCCTTCTATCATACAAACCATGTGCCCAGCCTCTAACTTATGTCATTTAAACCATGTGTCCAGCTATTGCCTTCTGTTATACAAACCATGTGCCCAGCCTCTACCTTATGTCATTCAACCCTTTGAGTGCTAACAATGGCTATGAGCCATTGAAAATTGTCACAGTCAGGTGCTGACGACAGCTCAGAGCCATCGCTAGCACTCACCCACCTTGAGGGCAATCTGTGGGCTCCCACCTATTCTCACCCTGGCGATCTGGCCTGAATAGTGAGAGGCATCAACGGGGCTTCGCGATTTGTGCCGTGACGTCACCGCTCACCTTTATTTAAAATTAACAATAGAAAATATAGGCAAATTGGGGCATGCTGCTTAGGAGCCTGTATCTCAGATATCTAAGCATCTACAGGCCCCCAAAACCCATCATAGGAAAAGGAATGGAAATCGCCTAACCTTTCCAATGGTATACGTCTTGGGGATCTGGAAAAAAAGGTAAAAAAGTAAAAACTAAATATATTTAAAAAAATAAAAATAAAAAATGCTCAAATCCAGCTTAGCAGCCAAAGGGTTAAACCCTGTGCCCAGCCTCTGCCTTCTGTCACATGAACCATGTGCTTAACCTCTACCTTCTGTCATATAAATCATTTGCCCAGCCTCTGTCTTCTGTCATTTAAACCATGTTACCAACCTCTAACTTCTGTCATTCAAACCATGTTACCAACCTCTACCTTCTGTCATTTAAATCATGTGCCCAACCTCTACCTTCTGACATATAAGCCATGTGTTCAGCCTCTGTCTTCTGTCATATAAGCCATGAGCCCAGCCTCTGTCTTCTTTCATATAAACCATGTGTACAGCCTCTGTCTTCTGTCATATAAGCCATGTGTACAGCCTTTGCTTTCTGTCATATAAACCATGTGCTTAGCCTTTGTCTTCTGTCATATAAGCCATGTGTACAGCCTCTGTCTTCTGTCATATAAGCAATGTGCCCAGCCTCTGTCTTCTGTCATGTAAGCCATGTGTACAGCCTTTGCTTTCTGTCATATAAACCATGTGCTTAGCCTCTGTCTTCTGTCATATAAACCATGTGCTTAGCCTCTGTCTTCTGTCATATAAACCATGTGCTTAGCCTCTGTCTTCTGTCATATAAGCCATGTGCCCAGTCTCTGTCTTTTGTCATATAAACCATGTGCTTAGCCTCTGCCTTCTGTCATATAAACCATGTGCCCAGCCTCTGCCTTCTGTCATATAAACCATGTGTACAGCCTCTGTCTTCTGTCATATAAGTCATGTGCCCAGCCTCTGTCTTCTGTCTTTAGACCTCTGCTCCATAACTTGTGTTTCTGGCGAGTCTGAAGACTCGCCAGAAACACGGGCCGTCAAACTCTATTCGGAGCTTGATAGATAGGCCCCTCTGTCTTCTGTCATATAAGCCATGTGTACAGCCTTTGCTTTCTGTCATATAAACCATGTGCTTAGCCTCTGTCTTCTGTCATATAAACCATGTGCTTAGCCTCTGTCTTCTGTCATATAAACCATGTGCTTAGCCTCTGTCTTCTGTCATATAAACCATGTGCTTAGCCTCTGTCTTCTGTCATATAAACCATGTGTACAGCCTCTGTCTTCTGTCATATAAACCATGTGTACAGCCTCTGTCTTCTGTCATATAAACTATGTGTACAGCCTCTGTCTTCTGTCATATAAACCATGTGCTTAGCCTCTGTCTTCTGTCATATAAACCATGTGTACAGCCTCTGTCTTCTGTCATATAAACCATGTGCTTAGCCTCTGTCTTCTGTCATATAAACCATGTGCTTAGCCTCTGTCTTCTGTCATATTACATGTGCTCTTTGCCTCTGTATTCTAGTCATATAAACCATGTGCTTAGCCTCCAGTCTTCTGTCATATAACCCATGTGCCCAGCCTCCTGTCTTTGCATATAAACCATGTGCCCTGCCTCTGTCTTCTGTGATATAACCATGTGCCCAGCCTCTGTCTTCAGTCATATAAACATGTGCCCAGCTCTGTCTTCTGTCATATTATCCTCATGTGTACTGCCTCTGTCTTCTGTCATATAAACATGTGCTTAGCCTTGTTTCCTGTCATATAAAACCAAGTTGCTAGCTCTGTCATAAACCATGTGTACAGCCTCTTGTCTTCCATGTCATATAAACCAATGTGCGTAGCCTCGTCTTCTGTCAATAAACCATGTGGCTCAGCTTCTGCATATAAACCATGTGCTCAGCCTCTGTCTTCTGTCATATAAACCATGTGCTTAGCCTCTGTCTTCTGTCATATAAACCATGTGCTTAGCCTCTGTCTTCTGTCATATAAACCATGTGCTTAGCCTCTGTCTTCTGTCATATAAACCATGTGCCCAGCCTCCTGTCTTCTGTCATATAAACCATGTGCCCAGCCTCTGTCTTCTGTGATATAAACCATGTGCCCAGCCTCTGTCTTCAGTCATATAAACCATGTGCCCAGCCTCTGTCTTCTGTCATATAAACCATGTGTACAGCCTCTGTCTTCTGTCATATAAACCATGTGCTTAGCCTCTGTCTTCTGTCATATAAACCATGTGCTCAGCCTCTGTCTATAAACCATGTGTACAGCCTCTGTCTTCTGTCATATAAACCATGTGCTTAGCCTCTGTCTTCTGTCATATAAACCATGTGCTCAGCCTCTGTCTTCTGTCATATAAACCATGTGCTCAGCCTCTGTCTATAAACCATGTGTACAGCCTCTGTCTTCTGTCATATAAACCATGTGCTTAGCCTCTGTCTTCTGTCATATAAACCATGTGCTCAGCCTCTGTCTATAAACCATGTGTAGAGCCTCTGCCTTCTGTCATATAAACCATGTGCTTAGCCTCTGTCTTCTGTCATATAAACCATGTGCTTAGCCTTTGCCTTCTGTCATATAAACCATGTGCCCAGCCTCTGTCTTCTGTCATATAAACCATGTGCCCAGCCTCTGTCTTCTGTCATATAAACCATGTGCTTAGCCTCTGTCTTCTGTCATATAAACCATGTGCTTAGCCTCTGTCATCTGTCATATAAACCATGTGCTTAGCCTCTGTCTTCTGTCATATAAACCATGTGCTTAGCCTCTGTCTTCTGTCATATAAACCATGTGCTCAGCCTCTGTCTTCTGTCATATAAACCATGTGTACAGCCTCTGTCTTCTGTCATATAAACCATGTGCTTAGCCTCTGTCTTCTGTCATATAAACCATGTGCTTAGCCTCTGTCTTCTGTCATATAAACCATGTGTTTAGCCTCTGTCTTCTGTCATATAAACCATGTGCTTAGCCTCTGTCTTCTGTCATATAAACCATGTGCTCAGCCTCTGTCTTCTGTCATATAAACCATGTGCACAGCCTCTGTCTTCTGTCATATAAACCATGTGTACAGCCTCTGTCTTCTGTCATATAAAACATGTGCTTAGCCTCTGTCTTCTGTCATATAAACCATGTGCTTAGCCTCTGTCTTCTGTCATATAAACCATGTGTTTAGCCTCTGTCTTCTGTCATATAAACCATGTGCTCAGCCTCTGTCTTCTGTCATATAAACCATGTGCACAGCCTCTGTCTTCTGTCATATAAACCATGTGTACAGCCTCTGTCTTCTGTCATATAAACCATGTGCTTAGCCTCTGTCTTCTGTTATATAAACCATGTGCTCAGCCTCTGTCTTCTGTCATATAAACCATGTGCTCAGCCTCTGTCTTCTGTCATATAAACCATGTGCTTAGCCTCTGTCTTCTGTCATATAAACCATGTGTACAGCCTCTGTCTTCTGTCATATAAACCATGTGCTTAGCCTCTGTCTTCTGTCATATAAACCATGTGTACAGCCTCTGTCTTCTGTCATATAAACCATGTGCTTAGCCTCTGTCTTTTGTCATATAAACCATGTGCTCAGCCTCTGTCTTCTGTCATACAAACCATGTGTACAGCCTCTGTCTTCTGTCATATAAACCATGTGTACAGCCTCTGTCTTCTGTCATATAAACCATGTGCACAGCCTCTGTCTTCTGTCATATAAACCATGTGTACAGCCTCTGTCTTCTGTCATATAAACCATGTGCTTAGCCTCTGTCTTCTGTCATATAAACCATGTGCTCAGCCTCTGTCTTCTGTCATATAAATTATGTGCTCAGCCTCTGTCTTCTGTCATATAAACCATTTGCTCAGCCTCTGTCTTCTGTCATATAAACCATGTGCTTAGCCTCTGTCTTCTGTCATATAAACCATGTGTACAGCCTCTGTCTTCTGTCATATAAACCATGTGCTTAGCCTCTGTCTTTTGTCATATAAACCATGTGCTCAGACTCTGTCTTCTGTCATACAAACCATGTGTACAGCCTCTGTCTTCTGTCATATAAACCATGTGTACAGCCTCTGTCTTCTGTCATATAAACCATGTGCTTAGCCTCTGCCTTCTGTCATATAAACCATGTGCTCAGCCTCTGTCTTCTGTCATATAAACCATGTGCTTAGCCTTTGTCTTCTGTCATATAAGCCATGTGCTCAGCGTCTGCCTTCAGTCATATAAGCCATGTGTACAGCCTCTGTCTTCTGTCATATAAACCATGTGTACAGCCTCTGTCTTCTGTCATATAAACCATGTGTACAGCCTCTGTCTTCTGTCATAAAAACCATGTGTCCAGCCTCTGCCTTCTGTCCTCTGCCTTCTGTCATATAAACCATGTGCCCAGCCTCTGTCTTCTGTCCTCTGCCTTCTGTCATATAAACCATGTGCCCAGCCTCTGTCTTTTGTCTTCTGCCTTCTGTCATATAAACCATGTGCCCAGCCTCTGTCTTCTGTCATATAAACCATGTGCCCAGCCTCTGCCTTCTGTCATATAAACCATGTGCCCAGCCTCTGTCTTCTGTCATATAAACCATATGCCCAGCCCAGGGCCGGACTGGGAAGGAATAAAAAGCAGCCCTGCAAAAATTGTAGACTAGCCTATATATATATATATATATATATATATATATATATATATATATATATATATATATATATATATATATATATATATAACAGTAGCAGAGATGTGCACTCTCACTTAGTGGCAGCTGCCAGGGTGCTAGTAAAGATCCATATAGAAAGAAAAAGCAGACTTGCACTCACTGGTCTTTTTTGTGAAATAATTTACTGCAAAAATGTGACGTTTCGAGGACAAAATCCCCTTCCTCAGACGTCTGAGGAAGGGGATTTTGTCCTCGAAACGTCACATTTTTGCAGTAAATTATTTCACAAAAAAGACCAGTGAGTGCAAGTCTGCTTTTTCTTTCTATATATATATATATATATATATATATATATATATATATATATAGATCCAAGTGGTAAAATGTATGCACTCTCACCACCAAACTTCAACCACCAGGGTGCTATTGCCATTTATATAGAAGATCAGTAAAGAAGCACTTGCTGGACTTTGGACATCAGTGTCAAACTTTTTTATTGTTTTGTGATGTTTTGGGACCACAAGCATCCTTTCTTCTGACAACCATCAAGTGGAAATATACAAACATTTATAGGCCTATGTGACCCTCCCCATAAGGGCTACCAATCAGAGATAGCCGTGTGTGAAAAAGAGCAACCGTGTGCAAAACTACGGTCTAACTGAAATATATGAAATATATCTTGGACATACTTGAAAACGAGAGAAATCTCTATGTATACTTCCTGCTAAAATATTTTATAAATAAATATGTGATGTGACCAATAAACAAACTAAAATGACCATAATCTATGTGTCAGATGTGTAAAATGTGAAACAAGAAAAGATATAAGTGAAAAAGGGTATATATCACCTTCGTTATGATGAATACACTTAATACTGTAAACCAGCATGGCTATCAAAACAACACCCCTGTTAGGTTCTAGTGCATAACATACATCAGATTCATAGATACATGTGAAACCACACCCCTCTTCTGGAGCAACAGTCAAAGACTGGTATACCACAACGATCAACACCATGCACATATACTGGCAGAACCCACCGACGAACGTACTGAAGAAAATATACCCAGCACTGCATAGTAAAGATAATGCCAGATCGCAAATGACTCCACAAAATAAAATGTAGAAGCGTAACTGGCAGCCCACCCCCCAGTTCAGAGATATCAGCCAATAGGGAGAAACCAGTAAAGCTATCACATATGGGATTCAACACTACATAATGTTTACATCTACTAGCCGTGCCCCTCATACAGAGACACAAGATATGTAGATTCAAAAAACTACTAGTCATACCGGTATCATAACAAAGCCCGCAGGGATAAAATCCGGATGATCAATGGACCCAAACGACAAGGCTTCAAGCTATATGATCAGCAATGTGATCAACAATGTTCACATGTGACATATGGGGCAGTCACGCCCCCTCGTACAGGATTACGAGCGCTTCACTCAAGCCACTCCAAAACTAATGTACAACCAGTAGCATGCTGCACAAAATTCTCAGAGGTAGTATATGATACCAACCCAAGCAGAACCGCACCAAACGAATATTGCAATAGATAATAACAAGGTGCTATAGAACAAAAAAACAAAAAAGTCATATACCAAACATAAAAAAGATAACCCAGCCATCGGCGAACAGACAAACCATTAATAGCAATTAATAATAATATAATGAATCATGGATAGGCAAAACTAAAAAAAACTAAAATAAAAATTATATAATACGAGAATTTAAGCCATCCCCACAACGTGAAGTCAGACCTGGGTCCATGAACCTCAAGGAGTTAACAGTCACCTCTCAAAGCGGTACAACAGAGAATAAATATCTACAACGTACACCCTCACTAGCTATAGTCATCAAAAATGCAGATCCAGAAAATACAAAAAACTCAGGTGTCCACTAAAAGCTATATTGATAAGGGCTATACAAATAATCTATAAGAACATTCACACTTGGACCCGACTAAGCACCCCACCATAATCTTCCCTCTGAACAATCTCTCCAAGGGAAGCAAAAAGAAAAAGAAAACAGATAAAAATATGTATACTGGAATACCAGATGTGCTACTCAGCATGTCCAAAACATCAGAGCAAATAAACAATGGGCTCTATTGGTCGCCAACCCAGTCAAGAGGGTAAAACGGATACCATCACGCACCAAAACACACAGGGGGCATCAGCACAATGTATACAAGCCAGGATCATTATACCGAGAGGGATATAACCAGCAGTGTAGTGAATTTAAGTGAAGTGAGCATATAAAAAACACACATATATATATAGACAATAAAGATAAAAAAAAGTTAAAAACAAAAACTTATAACACGAAGACCAACAATGCTGATACTAATTAAACAGCCAATATAATGGCTAAAAAAGACTTAAGAATAACAAGAGGGTCAGCCACCCAAGAGTAATTAAAGCATGTAAGGGCAGTGCTATTAGGTGTAACACATAGGGTAAATAGGACATTGACAACGGAATCAAAACACAACTGGATCAATGGGCTCTCATAGTCAGCAGGCAAGCAAAAATCAAGCCAGCATGGCAAACTGGACTCTCAATACAGGATCAGATCAGATCAAAGTCAGGATCACAGAGAACTTCATAAAAAACATTGCCAGCCAGTGTGGACATATAAACCATGTGCCCAACCTCTGTCTTATGTCATATAAACCATGTGCCCAGCATCAGCCTTCTGTCATACAAATCATGTGCCCAGCCTCTACCCTCTGTCATATAAACCATGTGCCCAGCCGCTGTCTTCTATCATATAAACCATGCGCCCAGCCTCTGTCTTATGTCATATAAACCATGTGCCCAGCCGCTGTCTTCTATCATATAAACCATGCGCCCAGCCTCTGTCTTATGTCATATAAACCATGTGCCCAGCCTCTGCCTTCTCTAATATGAGCTACTTTTTATTCCCATTCTTGCCCTGACCATGGTAATCACAGTGGTTAAATAAAAAGATCAGGTAAATGTTTCTTAAGGGAGAGCAGACTATACCCCCCCCCATAAAGACCCCAATTCAGTTATGTTGTGTAGTTGGAATATATTTAAAAAAAAATCCATAAAATTGCTTTCAAATGTGTATATACAGAATTATTCTTAAATTTCAGAAAGTTTTAACCTAAGGGCCTGGGGGATACAAAAAAATAAAAAAAAAATATCACAATAGTTAACAGCAGGGGCGGAACTACAGGGGGTGTAGAGGTTGCAAATGCAACTGGGCCCTTAAGGGTGGGGACCCAGCTTAAAAAAAAATGTTGACCTGCCACTGCCTGCACTGATATCATGTAAGTGTGACATGATGCTTCACTAGTGTCTCTGACTACAGGGGTAAGTGATTCTGTTTTACCCATTGGTGTTTATGTGTGTGTATGTGTGTATGTATGTATGTGACTGTGTGACTGTGTGTATTTATGCATGTATGTGTGTGTATGTTTGTGGAACCAACAAATTACAGACATTATTACTACAGCATGGGGGGGGTGGGGGTATATAGTGTCACTATACAGTACCACTATATACAGTATGGGGGGGCTGAACCATGTCACTGACTACTGTGATCACTTTATAGAGTACTGGCGTGGGTAGGGTCAGGCCAGCCATTTCACCGGCAGATTACAAACTGTGTCACTAAGGTGGGTTAAACAGGGTCACTATATATAATAATAAGGGGTTAGACCAACTCACAAACTGTGGGCACAGGGTACCTCCTCTTGCAGACATGTAATCTGATTCACATTTTTTTTTTCTGTGTTAAAAGTAAAAAAAAAAAAAAAAAGATATATATCAAATTAACCTTTTTTGGGGGTAGGGGGGTCCTTCTTAAATTCTTGCACCTGGGCCCTGTGGTCTCTAGTTACGCCTCTGGTTTACAGTGGAATATTTCAAATCTCTAGTTGAATATTTGTGTGTGTACGAGTGCATCTGATTATATAATTATATTATATTAAAGGGACATTAAATAACTCTAGTTTCTTGTGTAAATATCTATGTTTTGTCTCAGCTCAAGGTCAAAAAGCAATTTCTGTAACCTAGGTTTTCAAAATTGCTTCAAATTTTTGAAACCAGCTATTTGATTTACAGGACTGCAGGTTACAATATGTTCTTCTTTGCCTCTCTATGAATCATGGGAAAATTACAAGCTTACTAAAATCAAGAAGTTTGTTATGATTTTTAACCTTTCTGTAATAAAGTTTATAAAATACCTTTTTTGTGCAAAAATGTTTGTCCCATTTTCCCTATAGAGTCCGATATATATATAATAGCTGCACCTCACTGACGAGGCACAAAGGAGGCCCAAACGAACATCTGGAGTTGCCACTTCCCTTGTTCAGGGGATGCCTGTTATTTTGGGGCTGGACTGACCTTATTAGACCTTATTATAAATTCAGCAGCGTCCTCTGTAGAGCTTGCAGAAAATCCCAGTTATTTGTCAATGAAAGTTTTCTGAAAAACACTTTTTCTACATTAAATACTATCAAATTTAAAAGTTTGCTATCAAGACTAATACCTAAAATGCTACCAAATTTCAGCACATTTGCCTTTTTCGTTTCAAAGTTATGCAACTTTGAAAATTTAAATATACACAAAAATTAATTTTAAATTATAGAGCTAAAATAATATTAAAATATATATATATATATATATATATATATATATATGTGTATAAATTAATTTTTATATATATATATATATATATATATATATATATATACATATATATATATATATATATATATATATATATAACAATTGCGCTGTATTAGCTTATTATTATCCTGTTATTTGTAGAGAGTGAGTCAAACAGAATACAGCCTCTCAAGTTAATTGCTGATTCTGTCTAATAAATGCTTTTTTAAACACCTGGTTTTGTAATTCGTAAGAAACAAGTTCTCCTTGGGGTACAATTACAATAAATCTTCTTTTAAACAAAAAGAATAAAGGATGTTGGTGAAACATGAGTTACACCAAATATTTGTAAAAAAAATGTGCGTTTGCAGTTCAGTGGATATTAAAAATATAAATTTAACATCTCATGAGGATTACGGGTTACTATGAGTCCTGCTAATATTTTAAAAGGATTTATATTAAATCCTCTTTCCACACTTTTAATTTTTCAGTTCACGTCCCTCTGCTAAGAACTGGAAGTCAATTTTATTTTCAAGAGTAGCTTATATAAACAAACTGGAAGAAAATGTAGCAGTTTTCAATAATAAGGTTTAATAAGGCTAATAATAAAATGGTTAAGCAAAGGT
The DNA here is from genome assembly GCF_027579735.1 of Bombina bombina. Lineage (NCBI taxonomy): Eukaryota > Metazoa > Chordata > Amphibia > Anura > Bombinatoridae > Bombina > Bombina bombina. Next base: position 836,539,131 of record NC_069501.1, read on the forward strand.
TTTTTTTTTTTTAAGTAATTTGGACCTACTATACCCTATTATAACATAATGTCTTCATTGTTTTATTAAAAAATCCTCTTTAATAAAACTACAGCAGCAAATATGGTTTCTTAGTGAAAGATGTTTATGGAACAGAATCCCGCTGATTGTATGTCTCTCAAATAGGAATAATCCTTTTATTGAGAGAATTTAAGTGTATTTCCTCATCCAGATGTACAGAAAACAGTGTTGCTACATACTGTTATGTCATTAGCTGTCTTCCTGGGGAGAGACACTGTTTATTGACATTTAATGTCCCCATAGGAGGATAAAGAGTAGGTCATCTAAGTTATAGCTGTTTAGTTTTCTTTTCTCATGCATCATTTCTCCATCCTTGTACAGATGTGTGGCATCCTCTCAAGTTCTAGTAGTTCCTACAGGAATCATTAAATGTATTCACATAAATACACATTACTGACTTCAGTTACAATTCTCTTAACAATAAAAGCTAAATAAATTATCTGTTCCAGACATTTAACACTTGTAATGTGTTTCATCTATCCTTGAAGCTGAAGGGGTTAAAACTAAAGGCAATGGCTACTAAAGAAATGCAACACTATAGCGCATGTATTTGTTTCTTTGCCTCTCTTTGAGATTTGGAACTAATTATTTACCTTTAGTTTCATGTTTTCAGATTGTACACCTCTTATTTTATGCAAATATGTTCACAATTTTTTTTTTTTTATAATTATATTTTTATTGAGGTTGCGTGGATTATACAATATATATGAGACATCATAAAACACAATTAACAGAAATAAAATAATTCTTCCAGATAACATAGTACAAAAGCAAAACATCACTGTGGTTGTTTATGAGTCAGAATTTTAAACCTCTATTTTTTATTATTTCTTCAAGTGATTCCTCTTTGACTTAAAAGGTCACTTTTGGACCTATGTATACTAATGTAAGCTATATCGAGGAAATTAGCTTCTGATATGGTCACTTTTGGACCTTAGCATAGGAAGGTGGGGGTGGGAGATCAGCAGACAAAAGCTGCTCTGTAAAAAGATAGGGGTTAGGGAAAGAAACGGGCCTACAGAAATTACTTAATATTAGAGGTAGGATGGAGTATTGTCCAGTAAGGATCCAACACAAAGGGTACATATATGCCAAAAACCATACCAAATAGGTAAGAAGTAAATTGAAGAGGAAAATCAATGGAGTGGGGAAGGGAGTAAAATAGTATTTCTCTTATAGAAAAGGGAACTTTCATTGCAGTTGTGTGCATTATAGTACAGGAATGGGACATAAATGAAAGTTATCAGAACTCAGAAATATACCAGCATTGTAATAAACAGGTATCTTGCACCTCTAATTTTTATAAATTCTTATATGTACACTTCCAGAACACTTACTATTTATTCAACAAGTGAGTGATTCTAAAGGCTTGGCAATTGTAATAAGGAGTAAAGTATGATGGGATATTAAAGTCTAGGGGAACCTGCCGTCTAAGTTGATATGGAGTAACATGCAAGGAGGAGGTCTTTTGATGGGGGGGGTATGGAAGTCTACCTGGTGTGAAGGCTAATAGGAGCTGCTACTGATTATAAAGGGCACCTGTCTCAGAGAATTCTAACTTCTTAGGGTGTATGTGTGAAATACCTGAGCCATTAGAGTGAGCCATGAGACACCATACTATAACCACTCCTGTTAAATATAGGGGACAAGCAGTAGGGAGAAGCTAAGAGTTGCTCTAAAGATGATTTCTAATGATGCGTCATAAAAGTAACAAGGGTGTGTAAGGATTTATGCAATCTATCTATAGGTTCCATCAGGTAATAAATTTGTGTAAAGATAACCAACTAGTTCTGCGCATAATATTTGCTAAAGTTTTTCTCCATATGGTCATAATTAGATAAAGCATATGTATGTTAGGAGGCAATCTGCTAGTCCCCCACAAAATAAAAACATGTACAAACCAGCAAACAGATAACATATTATAGTGTGAAAACAAAGGCTGATATTAAAGTCCAGCTATTAACCCTTAGTTTTATGCTTATTATGCATAACAAAGCTTTCTCTGAATCTAACCCACACCCGAGCGATTCAGGTCTGAACTACTATTACACAAGTCCCACTCTTTGTTGATAGCTGTGTCAAGGACAAATAAAGAACCCCAGGAGATCTCTGACTGGGACCGATCTAGGGAGACAAACATTAAAGTCTCTTTCTCCTCGGTTAATGACTCTGGGGCAGTGTAATTCTGAAGGAGCTCCGGGTGACCCGGGCAGGAGCCGGCCGCATCCCCCGACCAGGACACCGGAACCAAGAGGGAGAGTATCATTCCCCCGATTGGGGTTGAAGTGGAGATAGATAGTTGAGGGTAAGCCAGACGAACCATATCTGGGGACAGGGTGGTGCTCATACTCCCGGATTTCTGTGAGGCTGTATAGACGCGGTGCAGGTGTACTGTGGTAGATGCCTCTAAGCTACTTACACAGCGTCCTGTTGCGGTGTCATCCGGAGTCAGCCTGGATTTTTCCAGTCGGTTGGTGGAGGTCTGCTTTGCTAGTATGTGATGCGCAGCTGGGACAGTAGAGTCAGATGCAGCTTGCGGTGATCGGGCGCCATCTTTAATTCGGGCCTCCAAAATACAAGCTTTGAGGCCGGCAAACCCAACGTCCATCTTCCGACCCAGCTCAAGAAGCAATGCTTCCATGTCCAATTGGGAATCCTCCATCCTGTGAGTCCGTATTTAAGTAGGCCCGTTGCACCCGGAAAACCGGGGGGGGGTTAGATGGTGGATTATTGGCCGTCTCCTCACTGAATTCGTTATGAAGAAAAGTCCAAGATGTGTAAGCTTTACAACAGTAAATTCCTCAGGTAGGAAATATTATCATTTCACACACTCGGATTACCGATAGTGAGTCTGTTAAGCTGGAGTAGCCTGAAGGAGATAATGTAGAATCCAGTGCAGATAACGGCCTAACGTTGTTACTGGCTAGCTCAGGTCTTGGGTAATACTATGAGCCCAATGCAATTGAGTTCAGAATTATAGGATAAGTAGTGATGAGCTGCTATATGTATAGGATGAGATAACATCCATACAACTCGTGAAACTTGTAAATTAGATAGATAGTCCCAGGAGCTTCATGAAAAGCGACCAATCATGGCCTCTTCATAGCCACGCCCCATTCGAATTTAGATTGTATAGTATTTCTAATGCTTTTTCTTTAAATGTAATATTCGAATTATGCAATACGTGTATTCGAATTCGAAAAATTCGAATTTAGATTGTAATAGTATTTCTAATGCTTTTTCTTTAATTAATATTCGAATTATGCAATACGTGTATTCGAATTCGAAAAATTCGAATTTAGATTGTAATAGTATTTCTAATGCTTTTTCTTTAAATGTAATATTCGAATTATGCATACGTGTATTCGAATTCGAAAAATTCGAATTTAGATTGTAATATATTTCTAATGCTTTTCTTTAAATGTAATATTCGAATTATGCAATACGTGTATTCGAATTCGAAAAATTCGAATTTAGATTGTAATAGTATTTCTAATGCTTTTTCTTTAAATGTAATATTCGAATTATGCAATACGTGTATTCGAATTCGAAAAATTCGAATTTAGATAGTAATAGTATTTCTAATGCTTTTTCTTTAAATGTAATATTCTAATTATGCAATATTTGAATTCGAAAAATTCGAATTTAGATTGTAATAGTATTTCTAATGCTTTTTCTTTAAATGTAATATTCGAATTATGCAATAAGTGTATTTGAATTCGAAAAATTCGAATTTAGATTGTAATAGTATTTCTAATGCTTTTTCTTTAAATGTAATATTCGAATTATGCAATACGTGTATTCGAATTCGAAAAATTCGAATTTAGATTGTAATAGTATTTCTAATGCTTTTAAATGTAATATTTGAATTATGCAATATTCGAATTCGAAAAATTCGAATTTAGATTGTAATAGTATTTCTAATGCTTTTTCTTTAAATGTAATATTCGAATTATGCAATACGTTTATTCGAATTCGAAAAATTCGAATTTAGATTGTAATAGTATTTCTAATGCTTTTTCTTTAAATGTAATATTCGAATTATGCAATACGTGTATTCGAATTCGAAAAATTCGAATTTAGATTGTAATAGTATTTCTAATGCTTTTTCTTTAAATGTAATATTCGAATTATGCAATACGTGTATTCGAATTCGAAAAATTCGAATTTAGATTGTAATAGTATTTCTAATGCTTTTAAATGTAATATTCGAATTATGCAATATTCGAATTCGAAAAATTCAAATTTAGATTGTAATAGTATTTCTAATGCTTTTTCTTTAAATGTAATATTGAAATTATGCAATACGTGTATTCGAATTCGAAAAATTCGAATTTAGATTGTAATAGTATTTCTAATGCTTTTTCTTTAAATGTAATATTCGAATTAAAAAAATTCGAATTTAGATTGTAATAGTATTTCTAATGCTTTTTCTTTAAATGTAATATTCTAATTATGCAATACGTGTATTCGAATTCGAAAAATTCGAATTTAGATTGTAATAGTATTTCTAATGCTTTTTCTTTAAATGTAATATTTGAATTATGCAATACGTGTATTCGAATTCGCAAAATTCGAATTTAGATTGTAATAGTATTTCTAATGCTTTTAAATGTAATATTCGAATTATGCAATATTCGAATTCGAAAAATTCAAATTTATATTCGAATTCGAAAAATTCGAATTTATATTCGAATTTGAAAAATTCGAATTTCGAATGTAGACATTCAATATAATTATAAATATTCGAATTCGAAAGTGACATTCGAAAACTGTAAATAACATTCGATTTTTGAATTTTTAAGAATATTCGTTCTTATCGACATTCGAATTTAGAATTCGAATTTCAGTAATAACATTCGTTCTACATTCGAAATTCGAAAATTTGCACATTCGCCCATCCCTACCCAAGATGGGAATTTGGCTATGTCCACAAAATGTAACTATTTATCTACCCAGCATTTGTGGCTCATTTGGGAAAATTAACAATTTAATTCTAATTAATCCAGAAGTATATACTTATATTTATCCTGAAGTATATACTTATATTTCTTGACTGTGCATAATATACAGTACAGTCTTGTGGATACTCAATCCTTCTACTTAAATAAGAATTCTTAACAACCACAGTGTAGTTTAGACTCTGGGGTTATATTTTGGAAGTACAATTATTTGCATGGTTAGAAGATATCACTTGAAGAGACATACTACCACTATTGAGACTATTTCAAGTTTTATCTGTACTTTCCCATATGTATATATATATATATATATATATATCTTAACCTCATTTCTACAATATTCCCCATACTCTACAGTTGAGAATCCAACTAATAGTACTGTCCTGAGAATGGAGTTGTTACAGTATAACCAAACCATAATTATGGACCCTGCAGAGATGGCTACATACATAGTAAACCTTCCTCAATGAGTGGATTTACTAAATCAACGGCTAGATTACGAGTTGCGTGTTAGGGTGAAAAAGCAGCGTTATGAGGTCCTAACACTGCTTTTTTATGCCCACTGCTATTGCGAGTCTTGAAGGTTTAGGGTCACCGCACACCTCTTTGGCCTTACCGCAAAACCACTTACATAAACTTCGTAATGTCTTTTTTCTATGGGACTTCCATAGCACCGGTATTACGAGTCTGTCCTGGAAGGCAAAAAAAGTGAGCGGTACACGCTACCCTGTCAAGATCCGTAACGCATTCTAAAGTCAGTAGTTAAGAGTTCTATGGTACAACGCCGTAAAATAAAACTCATAACTAAAGTGCTAAAAAGTACACTAACACCCATAAACTACATATTAACCCAGAAACCAAGGCCCTCCCGCATCACAAACACTATAATGAAAGTTTTAACCCCTAATCTGCCGCTCCGGACACCGCCGCACCTACATTATATTTATGGACCCCTAATCTGCTGCCCCCAATGTCGTTGCAACCTACCTACACTTATTAACCCCTAATTTGCCGTCCCCAACGTCGCCGTCACTATAATAAACATATTATCCCTAAACTGCCGCACTCCGCCTCGCAAACATTAGTTAAATATTATTAACCCCTAATCTGCCGTCCCTAACATCGACACCACCTACCTACATTTATTAACCCCTAATCTGCCGCCCCCAACGTCTTCGCCACTATACTAAATGTATTAACCCCTAAACCTAAGTCTAACCCTAACCGTAACAATCCCTAATTTAAATATAATTTAAATAAATCTAAAGAAAATTACTATCATTAACTACATTATTCCTATTTAAAACTAAATACTTACCTATAAAATAAACCCTAAGCTAGCTACAATATAACTAATAGTTACATTGTATCTAGCTTAGGATTTATTTTTATTTTACAGGCAAGTTTGTATTTATTTTAACTAGGTAGAATAGTTATTATATAGTCATTAACTATTTAATAACTACCTAGCTAAAATAAATACAAAAGTACCTGTAAAATAAAACCTAACCTAAGTTACACTAACACCTAACACTACACTATAATTAAATAAATTAACTAAATTAACAACAATTAAATCAATTAAATTAAATTAGCTAAAGTACAAAAAGTCCCCACTAAATTACAGAAAATAATAAACAAATTACAAGATATTTATACTAATTACACCTAATCTAATAGCCCTATCAAAATTAAAAAAGCCCCCCAAAATAAAAAAAACCCTAGCCTAAACTAAACTACCAATAGCCCTTAAAAGGGCCTTTTGCGGGGCATTGCCCAAAGTAATGAGCTCTTTTACCTGTAGAAAAAAATACAAACAACCCCCCCAACAGTAAAACCCACCACCCACACAACCAACCCCCCAAATAAAAAAATAAAATACTATCTAAAAAACCTAAGCTCCCCATTGCCCTTAAAAGGGCAGTAAGCTCTTTTGCAAGCCCAAACCCTAACCGAAAAATAAAACCCACCCAATACACCCTTAAAAAAACCTAACACTAACCCCCTGAAGATCGACTTACCGGGAGAAGTCTTCATCCAAGCCGGGGTGAAGTCCTCAACGAAGCCGGGAGAAGTCTTCATCCAAGCCGGGCGAAGTGGTCCTCCAGACGGGCAGAAGTCTTTAACAAGACGGCATCTTCTATCTTCATCCATCCAGCGTGGAGTGAGTCCATCTTCAAGACATCAGACGCGGAGCATCCTCTTCATCCGACTACTAAAGATGAATGAAGGTACCTTTAAGTGATGTCATCCAAGATGGCATCCATTAGATTCCGATTGGCTGATAGAATTCTATCAGCCAATCGGAATTAAGGTAGAAAAAATCCTATTGGCTGATGCAATCAGCCAAAAGGATTAAAGTTCAATCCTATTGGCTGATCCAATCAGCCAATAGGATTTAGCTCGCAAGCTCAATCCTATTGGCAGATTAGGGGTTAATATGTTAATTAATTAAAAATTAAAAATTAAAAAAGAGAGAACAGCACTCCATGTGATAGAACAGAAGCTGGAATCACTTCCATGCATGTTCATTTTTATTAAATTCCTCAGGGTGCCAGTTCTTTTTGCACACTATGCCCCTTTGTGCATGGAAGTTATTCTAGCTTCTGTTCTATCTCATGGAGTGCTGTTCTCTCTCTTTCGGTTAATATGTTTATTATAGTGGCGGCGATGTTGGGGGCGGCAGATTAGGGGTTAATAAGTGTAGGTAGGTGGTGGCGACATTGGGGGCAGCAGATTAGGGGTTAATAAATATAATGTAGGTGGCGGCGATGTTGGGGGCAGCAGATTAGGGGTTCATAAGTATAATGTAGGTGGCGGCGGTGTCCAGAGCAGCAGATCTGGAGCAGCAGATTAGGGGTTAATAAGTATAATGTAGGTGTCGGCGATGTCGGGGTGGCAGATTAGGGGTTAATAAGTGTAAGATAAGGGGTGTTTAGACTCGGGGTTCATGTTAGGGTGTCAGGTGTAAACATAACTTTTATTTCCCCATAGCAATCAATGGGGCTGCGTTAGTGAGTTTTATGCTGCTTATTTGCAGGTGTTAGACTTTTTCTCAGCTGGCTGTCCCCGTTGACTCCTATGGGGAAATCATGCATGAGCACGTATGACCAGCTCACAGCTGACTTAAGCGTGCGGTAATGAGCAACATTTTGCTCAACGTTCACTTCTTGCCTTTTAAAGCCTGGTTTGTAAAAACTCGTAATACCAGCACTGCATGTAAGTGAACGGTGAGGGAAAACTGCTCATTTGCATCACATAGTCTCTAACGCAAAACTCGTAATCTAGCCGTAAGGGTTAAAAGATCTCCAAGTGGAAAATGAGAATCTAAATTCCTTTATTTTTACTTTATACAGAGTAAACCTTCCTTAATTAGTGGATTTACTAAATCCTGGGTTTAAAGATCTCCAAGTGGAAAATGAGAATCTGAAATCCTTTATCTTTACTTTATACAAAGTAAACCTTCCTCAATTAGTGGATTTACTAAATCCTGGGTTTAAAGATCCCCAAGTGGAAAATGAGAATCTGAAATCCTTTATTAGAGAAAATATTGCAGCAATAACTTCATCATCAGACCAGCCCGAACCTGTGGTCAGCCCCCAGAGAAATTCAGTGGTGACTGAAAACAGTACAGAGAATTTAAAAACATGTGCCAATTGCAATTTGCTCTTTAACCCAAAACCTATATGAGGGATGAGCCATGCTTGGTATAACACTTTCTTGAAAACAATGATCCTATTCTTAACTTGCTAGATTCCTTTTTCACTTCCATGTCCCTCTTATAATATGATAATCCAAATACAAAAATTACAGTGGAATCAGCTGTAGGTGCTTTAAAGCAGGGTAAAAGGCCTGTTGAGGATTACATTGCTGAATTGAAACGTTGGACACGTGATACTAAGTGGAATGATATCAGCTTTAAAAAACAATCCCATTTAGTAGGCACTTATGGATGATCTCTCAAGAACTGATCTCCCACTATTGAGGGACTCATTAAACGTTCTATTAATACAGACAGATGTCTTAGGGAGAGAAAGGCTGAACATGGCCACACAGAGGTATCACTAAAAAAGGTTAAAGTTGCTTACAGCTTTTCTACCAGGCCAAAACATTGCAATGAGCCCAGGGATATAGGGGTAGTAAGAGGACCTATCACCCCTAGATGCAGATCCCTTAATCTTTGCATGTGCTGTGCCTCTAAAAATAATGACCTTAACTCCTGTATGAACTTAAAAAGGACACATTAGGTAAGCAATTGCTTAGTGATCACCGCTCCTGTCATCCATCACACTATGCCTATTCAAATATGCAATGTATACCTGAGGGCCACACTGATGTCATAACCTCTCACTTATTCCCATTAGTTTTAGGCTTAACATGGCTCACGCTCAATCAACTGCTTATTCATTGGAATCCAATCTCTATTGATCTCAACTGTCTCACACTGTCAAAAGACATGCTTCCTTATATGAGCTTGTTAGCAGTCAGCACTGAAATTCCAAAACAGTATAAGGATTTCTTTGATCTTTTTAATAAAAAAGAGGTTGAGGTATTGCCACCACACAGCCAATACGATTGTCCTATTGTCCTAATCCCTGGTGCTACTGCACCCTATGGTCACATTTATCCACTCGCTGAACTGGAGTTGACACATTTACGCAAATATTTTAACAATAACTTAAGGAAAGGCTTTATACAAATTTCCACATCTCCAGCTGCATCTGCAATATTCTTTGTAAGAAATAAAGATAACCCCCTAAGACCAATAATTGATTACAGAGAATTAAACAAAAGAACCTTTAAGAATAGATACCCCCTATTACTTATACCAGAACTCATAGAAAGACTTAAAGATGTCACTGTATACATCAAATTAACTCTCAGAGGGACCTTCAACTTAGTCCCCATACTCAAAGGAGATGAATGGAAAACAGCTTTTTAATCCTGTTAAGGTCTATACAAATATACAGTTATGCCATTCTGTCTCTGTAATGGCCCAGCAACATTCTTATATTTCACAAATTATATCTTCAGAGATCTCCTGGATCTTTGGAGGATATCTTAATCTATTCTGCCACCTTAGTGAACACCATAAACATGTACTTTGGGGTTTGTCCCAACTCAGAACCCATCACCTCTATGCCAAGCTAGAGAAATGTGAGTTTGAAACCTCTAACATATTGTTTTTAGGATATTCCATTTCATCCCAAGGGATACAGATTGATAACTTAAGATATGGACCATTCTAGATTGTCCAAGCCCAGTCCCCACTTGCATGTTTGACTAGTGACAACACCAAATTAAAAAGGACAGATCGGGCTCAGCAAGCTTTTAACACATTAAAACATAAATGTACTATAACAACCATTGTTAAGTTTCCAGACCAAACACAACAATATCTAGTCAAAGTAGATGCCCCAGAACAAGGGATAGGGACAATCTTATCTTAAAGGGAACCTCCATCTGATCCCCTACATCCTGTCCTTCAACTCCCATACCCTTACTCAAGCAGAACGCAACCACCTAGTGGGAGTGAAAGAACTCCTCACTTTAAAGATTGCTTTTGAAACCTGGAGACATCTCCTACAAGTTACTACCTTACTTATAAATGTTTACTCAGACCACAAAAATCTTTAGAATTTACAACAAAAAATATGATTTGTATTCACTCCTTCCCATGGCAGAGTTTACGTAAGTTATTATTGTAAGTACCACTACCAAACATACTCTATTCTTCTCTAACTATTTCTAACATCCCAACTCTTTCCCCTCACAGGGATTCTTAGAAAGACTCCCTGTGACTCATGTTGGAAAAAATCTAAAAAGGATTCTGAATACTATAAAAGAATATCAATGTTGTTCAAGACAAACAAAAATACTATTATGATCTTCGAAAGAAAAAAAACACCTCATCTGGTTGAGGATTATATTTTGCTCTCCACTAAGCATCTAAAAACTAGTTCTCCCACTAAAAAGTGTGATACTTTATACTTTAGACCCTTTCCAATCAAACAACTAATAAACAACAATGCAGTGAGATTAGAACTTCTCAATATCTACAATATTTATCCAACCTTCCCTGTTTCCCTCCTGAAGCATTACAAGGAAAATACCTTCCCTGATAGGAGATCTACTCCACCACCACCTATTCAAGTGGAAGGAGAAGAAGAGTTTTAGATTGAACAAATGTTGGATTCCAGAATCCATAGATGCAGACTCAAACACTTTATTAAGGTGAAAAGGGTTTGGGCCAGAGGAAGATTCTTTGGAAGATCATACTTATATTAAGGCTCTCAGGTTGATCAAAGCTTTCCACAAATTACATCAAAACCGGCAAGTTGAAGCCCCAGAGTGGCTTCATTAAAGGAGCAATTCTGTAATAAAATATCACAACTACCTTTAAACATGATTTAAACTACCGTAACAATTTGGGATTGCTCTGCACCACCCCCGTTATGACATCAAGATAAATACTCCCCAAACACTTACTAAACTGCTTGCTTATTAAACAAACTTATAGTTGTTATTTGGCTCGCATTGATCCTGAGAAACAAGCTATTTTTCAACTGATCTTGCAACACTTATCCTATCTCCAGATTACATAGAGGAACAACTACTACTCCTAATCTCATTGTTACAGCACTCTTTCAATCACTTTCCCCAAGCAAGTGCTGGGAAGACAGTGTAGCTGCAGCACAGCCATACAACTCATGCAGGAGGAACCTCCCATCTACACTATTCCCCATACTCTGAAATTGAGGATCCAACTTATAGTACTGTCTTGTGAGAGGAGAGTTATTACAGTGATTGACCTCTATAGGCCCCATTTTTTAATGGGTGTAAAATATTTGTTAAGACCTCACTTTAACACACAGTCATTGTTTGCACACTCTAGTGAGCTATTCATAACTGTTCCTAATTGGTCACTAAGGGGTAGATTTATCATACCCCGTGCAGATATGATTAGCTATAGCGAATCATGTCCGCCCTGCATCAATGTCGGCATTTAACATTGAACAAGCAGTTCTGGTGAACTGCTTGTGCAATGCCGCCCATGCAGATTTGTGGCCGCTAGCAGGGGGTGTCAATCAACCTGATCGTATTCCATTGGGTGGATTGATGTCCGCAGCCTCAGAGGAGGCTTAAGTCCGCTGCTTCTTAACTCCTGAAGGCTTGCACAGAAACAGGGCTATACAGCCCCATTCAGGCCATGATAAATCGACCCCTAAGTCTTCACAGTTACTTTTTGAGTATTTAAACAACCAATATAATAAAAAATGCTTTGCTATATAATTGGTTTGATGCATTATACTATGTAACATATATTTAGAGTTTAATGTCCCTTTAATAAACATAACATGCATTTAATCATTTAGCAAATAACAAAGGAGGCTGTAAATAAGACTGTAAATAAGAACATTTCTCCTTATATTTATAACAGAAGTATATATCCTGTATGTATTGTGAAGTAAACTACAGCATTAATAAAGAAAATAGTGATTGGCCTGTTGGTAAGGTATAATTGTCAGTTTACATTCATAAATACTGGAATAAATTAAATCCCTGCCCCTGGCACCATGAGAATTTGTTTACAAATTAGTTTACATGGCTGAGTTTGTTTCCATAAGGGGGGAATTCAAACCAGAAATGTTCTTTTTTTAGCCATAATTTATTTATGTAATGTCTGCCTCATAATAATGTATTGTGTAATCATGTGTATTACTTTACTTGCTTTTAGAGGATTTATGTATTTGTAACATAAGAAATTAAATTTTGTATATTAACTTTAAATTGGCAACATATTTCAAGTAGTTGCAGTAAAACAATTAGACCTCATATTCCTAACAGATCAAGATTATATATTTGCATAAAATACTTGTTAGATATATATATTTTAAAATATAGATAAAAATGTTAAGTTAAAAATGCAAATATAATATGTTTCTTACGCTACACATGATATTGAAAAGAAAATTTTAGAGAATTAATCTATTGGCTAAAATATATTATATTAAATTATATAGGGCCAGATTACAAGTGGAGCGCTAAATATTGCTTTCATAAAAGCAATATTTGTGCTCCACTGTGTAATACCAGCACATTGTGCTCACAAGAACGCACTTCCAAAGGCTCCAATGGGAGCCTTATTCTGATGCCTTCAGAGACGGGGCACTTATAGAAAATTAACCAGAGATTGGCTAGTTAATTATAACACGCACACAAAAGGTCAAATTTATTCCACTTGTAATCTGGCCCATAGTCTAGTCTTACCCTATTCCTTTAAAGGGACACTGAACCCAAATTTTTTCTTTCGTGATTCAGATAGAGCATGCAATTTTTAGCAACTTTCTAATTTACTCCTATTATCAATTTTTATTTGCTCTCTTCCTATCTTTATTTGAAAAAGAAGGCATCTAAGCTTTTTTGTGGTTCAGAACTCTGGACAGCACTTTTTTTATTGGTGGATGAATTTATCCACCAATCAGCAAGAACAACCCAGGTTGTTCACCAAAAATGGGCCGGCATCTAAACTTACATTCTTGCATTTCAAATAAAGACACTGAACCCACATTTTTTCTTTCGTGATTCAGATAGAGCATGCAATTTTAAGCAACTTTCTAATTTACTCCTATTATCAATTTTCCTTTGCTCTCTTCCTATCTTTATTTGAAAAAGAAGGCATCTAAGCTTTTATGTGGTTCAGAACTCTGGACAGCACTTTTTTATTGGTGGATGAATTTATCCACCAATCAGCAAGAACAACCCAGGTTGTTCACTAAAAATAGGCCGACATCTAAACTTACATTCTTGCATTTCAAATAAAGATACCAAGAGAATGAAGAAAATTTGATAATAGGAGTAAATTAAAAAGTTGCTTAAAATGGCATGCTCTATCTGAATCACAAAAGAACAATTTGGGGTTCAGTATCCCTTTAAGTAACTTGGTACAATAAAGAGATAATATATGGTGGAATAAAGAGCATGATACAGAACTATTTATTTTGATTGATCTGACAAAAAAATGACATTTATTTAAATTATATTTTATTCTTAAAAAAAAATCTTGCAATTTAAAGGAAGAGTAAACTTAAAAGATTTTGCAATAATTTACTTACTATGGGCTAAATTACAGATGGAGCACATAATTGTGTTTATACGAACGTGTAAATTGCACTGATTAGATTTTTCTATTGCAAACTTTGTGCATGGTGTTTTGAAAGGGATTACAAATTGAAAAGTAGAAAAATCGCTTGCTCTCACCATTATTGGGTTTGCGTATCATCGCAAAGCAGATATTCTACGATATTGTGCTCTCACTACACTTCTTATGGCCTGCTTGTGCTTTCACATCATTAATTGAGGGGATAAAAGCAAGTTTTTTCAATTAAAACAGACTAATTAATTAAAATAGTGACACCCATTAATGTGTTAGAAAAACACTTATCTACCATGTGTATATGCATATGTAAAATTTACTTATAGGGTCATCACAAGAAAGGTTAATGGTCATGTTAATTAGATTTACATCTTTAGCCCAGTTTACAATAGTCGCTGGAATATGCCTAGAGCTGACATCCCGGACATGATTTTATGGACACATGACTTATACTTGTTGCAGGGTGTGCAGAGGGGAACAGGAATAGTGATCTCCAGCCTCAATATATGTGTGCTGTCCGGGAGCACAATGCATGTTACCTACCATATGCACACCCTGAAACATGGTAACTCAGAACTGTCATGGAAAACAGGGATGAGGTGACAATCATAACTGCAACCTATAGTCTTACGTACACTACAAAGAGGGTTGCACTTTCAATGGTTAACTATAGCATTGTTAAATTTACATCTTTTAATCTGTAATTCTTGCGTTGATACATTCAAAATACGGTTAAAAGTGCACAGTGCGTCCACAATGTTGCAAACATCAAATTCATGCATGAACCACTTGTTAATCACTGTAGGACATTGTGGATGAGCTTACAGTTTTAACTGTATTGCGGGGGGGGGGGAAGAAAACAAAGGAAAAGTGGATTGCAATAATTGAGAGGTATCAAACTACAAGCGCACATATGAAAGGGGACAAACTTAGTTCAATTTTGGGGACTCTTTTGTGCAATGTAAACAGTGCTACTGAAACTAGTACAATGACCAAATGTCATGTTGGACACTACTACATAAACATGTGCGCGCATTATGATTATGTGTTAAACATGGTGGAGGCATTAAAGTAGTTTGCAAACAAACAACTGTCTATGCAACAATTACGTGTTTAATACTAAATTTTTTGACTACATTGTGTATGCGAATATTAAAGGGACACTGTACCCAAAAATGTTCTTTCGTGATTCAGATTGAGCATGAAATTTTAAGCAACTTTCTAATTTACTCCTATTAGCAAATTTTCTTCATTCTCTTGGTATCTTTATTTGAAATGCAAGAATGTAAGTTTAGATGCCGGCCCATTTTTGGTGAACAACCTGGGTTGTCCTTGATGATTGGTGGATAAATTCATCCACCAATAAAAAAGTGCTGTCCAGAGTACAGAAACTAAAAAAAAGCTTAGATGCCTTCTTTTTCAAATAATGACAGCAAGAGAACAAAGAAAAATTGATAATAGAAGTAAATTAGAAAGTTGCTTAAAATTGCATGCTCTTTCTGAATTACAAAAGAAAAATTTTGGGTACAGTGTCCCTTTAACAAATGAACATCAATACAATGCATAAATAGCTTCATGCACACATGTAAAAAAAATTACAACAAAGAGATTATAGAGATTTTTTTCAAGTGTGCGAACAATGTTTCAAACATATTCACATTTGCGTGCACACAAATACATTCATGTAATCAACATGCTTATCTTACATTTGCTATATAGCACAAGAAAGTGACCTCTATGTAAATACGTAGGCCATGACTTGGAATGGATTCCAATGTGTTTAAAGGGACAGTGCACTCAAGTTTTTGCACACATCCCACTAAAAACTTTAATTTAGTACAATTACATTGAATTTAAATATTTAAACATTATTATATGTTATGAATTACTAAAAATATTTTATTCAAATTGCAAGATATATCCTTAATTTTTTATTTTATTTTTAGTTGAAATAGTTTTTTATTAGCTCCTCTCCTCCTCCAAAAATAACAGGAAATACACATACATTTCACATTCTGGGTACAAAATATATCTCAACATAAAAATCTACCTAAATAGATATGCCTAAGTCAGTAAAGTTCTTTTTTTTGTTTGAGTTTTTACCAGTCTATAGGTGTTATTCCTTAGTTTGTGACATGAAGACTTCAACAATAGAGTTTATCTTCCTCCCGTCAGCTTATATTGTGAGTTGATGTAAGTGTCTTCTCCCTACTGAGTTGAGGAGTAACCTTTTTTCATTGAATTTTCCCTCTGTATTATTCCTTGTCCTTGACACACAAGTTAATTTCTTTCATAAGGAATAAAATAATGTGGGGGGTAATATCTTAGTACATTTCCAACCTTAAAAGTCAACATAACAAATTGAACCAACAAAACAGATAAACAAAAACATCTACAAGTTTGTATCTTGACACAGCACACTTTATCATTGAAGTATCTAATAATTGTTAGCTCATTCAAACATCCCTCTATGTGGACTTGGTCTACCCCACCATCCACTTCATTCCTTTCTTTCAGTCTTTATCCAGTAATTATTGCCAAGCGTTTCCTATTCTCTAATTCCCCTTTGCTAAATACCCCATTTTACTGTTTACTGTTTCCCATTATCCAATAAAACCAGACCCTTTGGAACATAGGCTCTGTGTTTTGCACATTTGCTGCTGATTCATACATCAAGTATGTCGTCTGAATTTTAGTTAGAACCTCTGCCCAAGATGGTATCTCCGTCTTCCAATATCTGGCGATGGTTGTTCTAGTTACAGTACAAAGGATTCTAATAAATGTATTTATTTGTGCATTAAATCTAGAGATGTTTTCATGTACTAATGCTTGGGCTGGGGTGAGGCATATCTGTTCATTTAATACCTTACTCAGCAGTTGGGACAATTCTTGCCATATTTTGCTTACTTTATTACATTCCCACCACATGTGAAGATAAGAACCTGCCACCTTGCAGCCTCTATAGCAATGAGCAGGACTCCCTTTGACCATATGTGCTGTTTTCATTGGTGTCAAGTACCATCTAAAAGTTGTTTTTAGTATATTCTCTCTGAGATCAGCACTAATAAGACCCCTACTGGCCTGCTGAACTATTTCGTTCCATTTTCCTGTCTCAATCTCTTTGCCTAAATCTGTTTCCCATCTTAACAGTACCGGGTTTTTATTCTGTGCTCTGGTCTCTTGAATTGCAACATATAGTCTAGAAATTGCTTTTTTAGGTCTACAAAGGGATGTACATAAATGTTCCAAAGTGGTCAGTCGACTATGTGTTCTAGTTGTCTCTAAGTATGCTCGTATTGCTGACATTACTTGGAGATATAGGAACCACTGTAGTGGAATAGGTTCGAGTTTCTGTTGGAGTTGGGTAAATGTCAATAGTTTACCATGCAGTTGCAGGTCTGCCACCATATACAACCCCTTGTTTTCCCACTTTTTAACCTGGTGTTTGTGTTCAGCATTAATAATATATGTAAGAGGCACTATTGATGAGTGTATAGGAATCACCCTGCCTGTCCGGCAAAGAGAAGTCCACTGCTGCCTTGCAGTCAATGTAGTTTTGTTCTGATATATAGAATGGTATTCACAGAACTCCTTGTTCCAGAGAATGCCATCTGGCATCTCTTGTTTCACCATTGTCGCCTCCAGAGCAGGCCATAGAATGTCCATTTGTCGTCTCCCTAATGTCGAGTTTTGGGCTAATCGAGCTGCTGTGTAATAGTCATGTAAATTAGGGGCTCCCACCCCTCCCAATTGTCTGTGTCTGTTCATAATGTTTTTATTTTATTTTTAAAAGACTGCAGCGGCTTTAAAACAAACTGCAAACACAAAAAGGAAGTGCACTACACTGTACATTATGTTATTGTCATTAAACATTTTCCATTGTTATAAAAATAAACAAATAAATACACAGATGTAGAAGAGGACTATGATGTTATCAGTATAACTGAAACTTGGTAGGATGATTCACATGACTAGGCAGTTAACTTAGAGGGGTATACTTTTTTTTAGGAGGGACAGGAATAATAAAAGGGGTGGAGGAATCTGCATGTATATTAAACCTAACCTTAAACCTACAATAAGGGAAGATATTTATGATACTGGCGACAATGTAGAGACCCTGTGGGTGGAAATAAAGAGTGGGGGGAAAAATCCTAAAAAAATATTACTAGGAACTCACTTACTAATGCAAATAGGTAAGGCTGCTCATAATAGGGCTGTAATTATGGTAGATTTTAACTACCCTGATATAAACTGCGCCAATTAAACTAGTAATTCAGCTAAGGGGGAAAGATTTTTAAATGTTTTCAGGGATAACTTTTTGTCACAATTAATATAGGAGCCAACTAGGAGTAACGCTATATTGGATTTAGTGCTATCAAATAATACAGATATAATATCAAACATAGAAGTCAAAGAACATTTGGGTAACAGTAATCATAACATGGTCACATTTGAAATCTCTTTTCATAAGCAGTGTCTTAAAGGACCAGTCAACACAGTAGATTTGCATAATCAACAAATGCAAGATAACAAGACAGTGCATTAGCACTTAGTCTGAACTTCAACTGAGTAGAAGATTTTTTTTCTGACAATTTTAAAAGTTATGTCTATTTCCACTCCCCCTTTGACAGCCATTAGCCAATTACAAATGCATACACGTACCATGTGACAGTCATCAGCCAATCACAAATGCATAAATGCTTATTCTGTGAATTCTTGCACATTCTCAGTAGGAGCTGGTGACACAAAAAGTTTAAATATAAAAAGACTGTGCACATTTTGTTAATGGAAGAAAATTGGAAAGTTGTTTAAAATTGCATGCACGATTTAAGGAAATCATTACATAACATAAATTGGGACAAAGTATTTTCTAATAAAAATACAGAGGATAAATGGATAATATTTAAAACTTTGTTAAATAAATATACATATCAACAAATACCATATGGTTATAAAAATAAAAAATCCAAGCCAATGTGGCTCAATAATAATGTGTTAAGAGAAATTAGGAAAAAACGTAGGGCATTTAAATTTTTCTAAGAAAATAGTACAGACTCAACATTCCATATTTATAAGGAATGTAACAAAGCATGCAAAAAAGCAATCAAATTAGCCAAAACTGAAAATGAAAAATTAATAGCAAAGGATTCTAAGTCTAACCCTAAAAAGTTTTTTGAGAACATAAATAGCAAAAGAAATCTAAGAAAGACAATATAGGTACATTAAAATGTGTGGAGGGTAGCATGATTAACAGTGACAGGGAGAAGGCTGAGGTACTAAACCATTTTTTTCTTCAGTATACACAAGAGAGGAACCATTGGATGATACTTCGGAACAAAATAGATCATACCATTCACTTGGTTATGTATAGAGGATATCAGGAAAAAATTGGATAATATTAAGGTAAATAAAACTCCAGGCCCAGATGGAATACACCCAAGGGTGTTAAGAGAATTTAGCACTGTTATAGACAAACCTCTACTCTTAATTTTTCAAGACTCATTATCCTCAGGCATGGTACCCCAGGATTGGAGTAAAGCTGATGTGGTGCCACTCTTCAAAAAGGGAAGCAGGGATGATCCAGGAAGCTATAGACCAGTTAGTCTGACATCAATAGTGGGGAAGATATTTGAAGGGATTATAAGTAGTGATGTCGCGAACCTAAAAATTTGGGTTCGCGAACGGCGAATGCAAACTTCCCCAACTGTTTGCGAACGGGCAAACCGGGCGAACCGCAATAGACTTCAATAGGCAGGCGAATTATAAAACCCACAGGGACTCTTTCTGGCCACAATAGTGATGGAAAAGTTGTTTCAAGGGGACTAACACCTGGACTGTGGCATGCCGGAGGGGGATCCATGGCAAAACTCCCATGGAAAAATACATAGTTGATGCAGAGTCTGGTTTTAAGCAATAAAGGGCATAAATCACCTAACATTCCTAAATTGTTTGGAATAACGTGCTTTAAAACATCAGGTATGATGTTGTATCGATCAGGTAGTGTAAGGGTTACGCCCACTTCACAGTGACAGACCAAACTCCCCGTTTAAAGGGACAGTCTACACCAGAATTTTTATTGTTTTAAAAGATAGATAATCCCTTTATTACCCATTTCCCAGTTTTGCATTACTAACACATTTATAATATACTTTTAACTTCTGTGATTATCTTGTATCTAAGCCTCTGCAAACTGCCCCCTTTTTCAGTTCTTTTGACAGACTTGCAGTCTAGCCAATCAGTGCCTGCTCCCAGATAACTTCTCGTGCACGAGCACAGTGTTATCTATATGAAATACGTGAACTAACACCCTCTAGTGGTGAAAAACTGTTAAAAGGCAAACTGAAAGAGGTGGGCTTCAAGGTCTAAGAAATTAGCATATGGACCTCCTAGGTTAAGCTTTCAACTAAGAATACCAAGAGAACAAAGCAAAAATGGTGATAAAAGTAAATTGGAAAAATGTTTAAAATTACATGCTCTATCTGAATCATGAAAGTTTAGTTTGGCCTAGACTGTCCCTTTAA
Source organism: Bombina bombina (assembly GCF_027579735.1). NCBI lineage: Eukaryota > Metazoa > Chordata > Amphibia > Anura > Bombinatoridae > Bombina > Bombina bombina. The sequence goes on from NC_069501.1 coordinate 836,559,830, forward strand.
TGCACCACAAACAACCAGAAAACAGTCCATTTGCACAACCGCAAACTCCCCATTTGCACAAGGTTGGATACCAAGCTAGACCAAGTGGGGGGAGGGGAGTGCTCAAAATATGAGCTGTGAGTTGGACTATCTACAGTGGGTGAATATATAGGCCAATCTTTGATTGGTGTGTTGTTAAATAATATCTGGGACCGTCCCCTCAACTATATGTTGATGTGAGTGTAATAATTAATCACTATTGTGACCAGATATACTGTGTAATGTTCTAGTGAAGTATTCGTGTACAATGTTACATCAATGTAATGCAATCTTATGCAGCATGTACACAATTGTGTAAGTTATATGTCCTTTGAAGAAATATAATGTGTATAAAATGAATGTGATTCTTTATAAAAAGTAAAAGTTAAATAGGATTGCCACTAGTATTAGAATTATGTTATTCTGAAAAACAGTAATTCATTAAACCAAACAAACCATAAAAATGATGCATAGGTTTTACTGTAAAATGATTTTTACTGAAATTTATAATAAAAATGAACTTTTATAAAGACATGTAAGGTATCTAAAAATATACTTGATGATAGTGGGTATCAATTCATATGTGGATTAAGATAATTCATTCATAAACGCCAAATGGCAGCAATTGATACATAAGCACCAAAAGGCAACAAGTGTAACAGTTAGATTCTATACGTATTATCACAAAAGGTGGAACATGTTACATATGATATGAATCACAGGTTATAAGCAGTGACAATCAATACAGAGACGTCAAATTGCAGCAAATAAATTTACACCAAAAGGAACTGCCTATATATACATTGGCAATGTTAGCACAGATAAATTATGAAAGGTGATAATTGTATACTGCTATTTGGATTGTAACGTTCCTGGTCAGAACCTCATATGGGTTGTATATGGATGATGATCGTTTTATGACGATTATGTAAGCAAAGTTTGAAATAAGAGTTGTGGCCACAACTATTTGTAATTGATCCAAGGGCGTATGTCCCTGTTAAAAAATGCTCAATTCAGCTGAGCGGTAAAAATAATGTAAAGTTGCTGTTTAAAAGGCTCAATTTAGCTGAGCGGTGGAAATAAAGCGAAGTGAAGCGGTGCTCCCCCTTACCGTACTACCGATATCCCTTACCTCCTCTACAATTGCACGGGTTATTGGAAGGTTACCTCTGTAGTTTCTGCAACGGGATGCGGATCACTTCTCTCGTCGGCGTCTCTGCGTTTGAGTTTCCAGGCAATTCCTTATTACCCTGACGTGTGCAAAGTTTTACACATAGTCGTCGGAGGTCCAATCGAGTAGCAGGGTCATGGGGGGAGTGGTTCCTGGATGGATCTATCGTTCTTTCGCTATAGCCTGTTTCTTGATCACACTGGATAGTCAAATCTACGTGTTTCAGCGCTATAAGTGCGCCTTCTTGATACCAAGCTAGCCATGTCCCGTTCCTTGTCCTCACTAATGTCATTGAAGGTCTCTTCCTCCACCCAGCCACGTACAACACCAAGGGTCCCCGAAAGGTGACAACAAGCCCCCTGGGACGCCTGTTGTGTTTGTTCTTCCACCTCCTCAAAGCCACCTTCCTCTTCTTACTCCTCTTCTTCAGACTCCTCTCTCTGCGTTGCCTCTCTCTGCAATATTATAAGGTGTGTTAAGTAGTACTATTCCTATCAGTTTAATCCCTGTTACGTCCCTTATCAGGGGACGTGTATATGGCATCGATTTTAGGAACCGGGAGATGGGAAAAGATGCTTGGTCGGTCATCCTACTTCAAATTTGGGGCACTGCGCGTGCAATCTTATGTGCCACCAGATAGGAGTGGTGTGTTAAGTAGTACTATTCCTATCAGGGGACGTGTATATGGCATCGATTTTAAGAACCGGGAGATGGAAAAAGATGCTTGGTCTGTCCTCCTACTTCAAATTTGGGGCACTGCGCGTGCAATCTAATGTGCCACCAGATAGGAGTGGTGTGTTAAGTAGTACTATTCTTATCAGTTTAATCCCTGTTACGTCCCCTATCAGGGGACGTGTATATGGCATCGATTTTAGGAACCGGGAGATGGAAAAATATGCTTGGTCGGTCCTCCTACTTCAAATTTGGGGCACTGCACATGCAATCTAATGTGCCACCAGATAGGAGTGGTGTGTTAAGTAGTACTATTCATATCAGTTTAATCCCTGTTACGTCCCCTATCAGGGGACGTGTATATGGCATCGATTTCTAGCGGGCACCCACGTGACATCCACGGACGCATCGTCATCATCAACCGCTTCACTTGTATCTAACAACTCAACAAAGGAAGCAGCAGCGGGTACAACATCATCATCATCACACCGTACATCCATTTGTGTAATGCTGAATGACTGAGACATATCCCTATTATCTACATCCTCTGGCAATAATGGTTGCGCATCACTATCACTCATTTCTTACAACTGATGTGTAAATAACTCCTCTGACAGATCAAGTGAAGCGGCTGCGGTGCTAGCGTTGGTGGTGGCGGCAGGCGTGAGAGTGGTAACTTGAGAGGTGCCCGAAGCTAAGCTGGAGGAGGATGGTGCGTCAAGGTTCCGAGCAGAAGCTGTAGAAGATTGGGTGTCCTGTGTTAGCCAGTCAACTATGTCCTCAGAACTGTTCGAGTTTGGCCTCTGAACACTGGGCATTATTCTAGGGCCAAAAGGAATCATAGCACCACGAACACGACGGCCCGTGCGGGGTGGCCTGCCTCTGCCTGTCATTTTTTTTCCGATTAGTGGATTAAGCTACTGTGACAACAGATATGAGTGGCACTGTGCACTGGCAGAAGTTGGCAGAGTAGACGCTGTAGGCCTGACAAACACGCTTGCAGACAACTAACTGCTATTCAATCTATTACAGTCAAAATTTTATTTTTTTTTTAAATGTACACTACTGTTACACCAGATATGAGTTGCACTGGGGTGACACTGTGCCCTAGTAGGCAGGCACTGAAACGCACATGTGTGAAGGAAACTGACTGCTATTATTTAACACAGTCAAAAAAGTGTTGTTTTTTTAAATCTACACTACTGTTACACCAGATATGAGTTGCACTGGGGTGACACTGGGCCCTGGCAGGGAGGCACTGAAACGCACACGTGTGAAAGAAACTGACTGCTATTATTTAACACAGTCAAAAAATGTTGTTTTTTTAAAATCTACACTACTGTTACACCAGATATGAGTTGCACTGGGGTGACACTGTGCCCTGGCAGGCAGGCACTGAAACGCACACGTGTGAAGGAAACTGACTGCTATTATTTAACACAGTCAAAAAAGTATTTTTTTTTTAAATGTACACTACTGTTACACCAGATATGAGTTGCACTGGGGTGACACTGTGACCAGGCAGGCAGGCACTGAAACGCACACGTGTGAAGGAAACTGACTGCTATTATTTAACACAGTCAAAAAAGTGTTGTTTTTTTTTAAATCTACACTACTGTTACACCAGATATGAGTTGCACTGGGGTGACACTGGGCCCTGGCAGGCACTGAAACGCACACGTGTGAAGGAAACTGACTGCTATTATTTAACACAGTCAAAAACGTTTTTTTTTTTTTTTAAATCTACACTACTGTTACACCAGATATGAGTTGCACTGGGGTGACACTGTGCCCTGGCAGGCAGGCACTGAAACGCACACGTGTGAAGGAAACTGACTGCTATTATTTAACACAGTTAAAAAAGTATTTTTTTTTTTAAATGTACACTACTGTTACACCAGATATAAGTTGCACTGGGGTGACACTGTGTCCTGGAAGGCCGGCACTGAAACGCACACGTGTGAAGGAAACTGACTGCTATTATTTAACACAGTCAAAAAAGTGTTTTGTTTTTTTAAATCTACACTACTGTTACACCACATATGAGTTGCACTGGGGTGACACTGTGCCCTGGCAGGCAGGCACTGAAACGCACACATGTGAAGGAAACTGACTGCAATTATTTAATACAGTCAAAAAAGTGTTGTTTTTTTAAATGTACACTACTGTTACACCAGATATGAGTTGCACTGGGGTGACACTGTGCCCTGGCAGGCAGGCACTGAAACGCACACATGTGAAGTAAACTGACTGCTATTATTTAACACAGTCAAAAAAGTGTTGTTTTTTTTAAATCTATGCTACTGTTACACCAGATATGAGTTGCACTGGGGTGACACTGTGCCCTGGCAGGCAGGCACTGAAACGCACACGTGTGATGGAAACTGACTGCTATTATTTAACACAGTCAAAAAGGTGTTTTTTTTTTAAAAATCTACACTACTGTTACACCAGATATGAGTTGCACTGGGGTGACACTGGGCCCTGGCAGGCAGGCACTGAAACGCGCAGGTGTGAAGGAAACTGACTGCTATTATTTAACACAGTCAAAAAAGTGTTGTTGTTTTTTAAATCTACACTACTGTTACACCAGATATGAGTTGCACTGGGGTGACACTGTGCCCTGGCAGGCAGGCACTGAAACGCACACGTGTGAAGGAAACTGACTGCTATTATTTAACACAGTCAAAAAAGTATTGTTTTTTTTTAAATCTACACTACTGATACACCACATATGAGTTGCACTGGGGTGACACTGTGCCCTGGCAGGCAGGCACTGAAACGCACACGTGTGAAGGAAACTGACTGCTATTATCTAACACAGTCAAAAAAGTATTGTTTTTTTTAAATCTACACTACTGTTACACCAGATATGAGTTGCACTGGGGTGACACTGTGCCCTGGCAGGCAGGCACTGAAACGCACAGGTGTGAAGGAAACTGACTGCTATTATTTAACACAGTCAAAAAAGTGTTGTTGTTTTTTAAATCTACACTACTGTTACACCAGATATGAGTTGCACTGGGGTGACACTGTGCCCTGGCAGGCAGGCACTGAAACGCACACGTGTGAAGGAAACTGACTGCTATTATTTAACACAGTCAAAAAAGTGTTGTTGTTTTTTAAATCTACACTACTGTTACACCAGATATGAGTTGCACTGGGGTGACACTGTGCCCTGGCAGGCAGGCACTGAAACGCACACGTGTGAAGGAAACTGACTGCTATTATTTAATACAGTCAAAAAAGTGTTGTTTTTTTAAATGTACACTACTGTTACACCAGATATGAGTTGCACTGGGGTGACACTGTGCCCTGGCAGGCAGGCACTGAAACGCACACATGTAAAGTAAACTGACTGCTATTATTTAACACAGTCAAAAAAGTGTTGTTTTTTTTTAAATCTATGCTACTGTTACACCAGATATGAGTTGCACTGGGGTGACACTGTGCCCTGGCAGGCAGGCACTGAAACGCACACGTGTGATGGAAACTGACTGCTATTATTTAACACAGTCAAAAAGGTGTTTTGTTTTTTTAAAATCTACACTACTGTTACACCAGATATGAGTTGCACTGGGGTGACACTGGGCCCTGGCAGGCAGGCACTGAAACGCGCAGGTGTGAAGGAAACTGACTGCTATTATTTAACACAGTCAAAAAAGTGTTGTTGTTTTTTAAATCTACACTACTGTTACACCAGATATGAGTTGCACTGGGGTGACACTGTGCCCTGGCAGGCAGGCACTGAAACGCACACGTGTGAAGGAAACTGACTGCTATTATTTAACACAGTCAAAAAAGTATTGTTTTTTTTAAATCTACACTACTGATACACCACATATGAGTTGCACTGGGGTGACACTGTGCCCTGGCAGGCAGGCACTGAAACGCACACGTGTGAAGGAAAATGACTGCTATTATTTAATACAGTCAAAAAAGTGTTGTTTTTTAAATGTACACTACTGTTACACCAGATATGAGTTGCACTGGGGTAACACTGTGCCCTGGCAGGCAGGCACTGAAACGCACACATGTGAAGTAAACTGACTGCTATTATTTAACACAGTCAAAAAAGTGTTTTTTTTTTTAAATCTATGCTACTGTTACACCAGATATGAGTTGCACTGGGGTGACACTGTGCCCTGGCAGGCAGGCACTGAAACGCACACGTGTGAAGGAAACTGACAGCTATTATTTAACACAGTCAAAAAAGTGTTTTGTTTTTTAAATCTACACTACTGTTACACCAGATATGAGTTGCACTGGGGTGACACTGGGCCCTGGCAGGCAGGCACTGAAACGCACAGGTGTGAAGGAAACTGACTGCTATTATTTAACACAGTCAAAAAAGTGTTGTTGTTTTTTAAATCTACACTACTGTTACACCAGATATGAGTTGCACTGGGGTGACACTGTGCCCTGGCAGGCAGGCACTGAAACGCACACGTGTGAAAGAAACTGACTGCTATTATTTAACACAGTCAAAAAAGTGTTGTTTTTTTTAAATCTATGCTACTGTTACACCAGATATGAGTTGCACTGGGGTGACACTGTGCCCTGGCAGGCAGGCAGGCACTGAAACGCACACATGTGAAGGAAACTGACTGCTATTATTTAACACAGTCAAAAAAGTGTTGTTGTTTTTTAAATCTACACTACTGTTACACCAGATATGAGTTGCACTGGGGTGACACTGTGCCCTGGCAGGCAGGCACTGAAACGCACACGTGTGAAGGAAACTGACTGCTATTATTTAAAACAGTCAAAAAAGTGGTTTTTTTTTTAAATCTACACTACTGTTACACCAGATATGAGTTGCACTGGGGTGACACTGTGCCCTGGCAGGCAGGCACTGAAACGCACAGGTGTGAAGGAAACTGACTGCTATTATTTAACACAGTCAAAAAAGTGTTGTTGTTTTTTAAATCTACACTACTGTTACACCAGATATGAGTTGCACTGGGGTGACACTGTGCCCTGGCAGGCAGGCACTGAAACGCACACGTGTGAAGGAAACTGACTGCTATTATTTAACACAGTCAAAAAAGTGTTGTTGTTTTTTAAATCTACACTACTGTTACACCAGATATGAGTTGCACTGGGGTGACACTGTGCCCTGGCAGGCAGGCACTGAAACGCACACGTGTGAAGGAAACTGACTGCTATTATTTAATACAGTCAAAAAAGTGTTGTTTTTTTAAATGTACACTACTGTTACACCAGATATGAGTTGCACTGGGGTGACACTGTGCCCTGGCAGGCAGGCACTGAAACGCACACATGTGAAGTAAACTGACTGCTATTATTTAACACAGTCAAAAAAGTGTTGTTTTTTTTAAATCTATGCTACTGTTACACCAGATATGAGTTGCACTGGGGTGACACTGTGCCCTGGCAGGCAGGCACTGAAACGCACACGTGTGATGGAAACTGACTGCTATTATTTAACACAGTCAAAAAGGTGTTTTGTTTTTTTAAAATCTACACTACTGTTACACCAGATATGAGTTGCACTGGGGTGACACTGGGCCCTGGCAGGCAGGCACTGAAACGCGCAGGTGTGAAGGAAACTGACTGCTATTATTTAACACAGTCAAAAAAGTGTTGTTGTTTTTTAAATCTACACTACTGTTACACCAGATATGAGTTGCACTGGGGTGACACTGTGCCCTGGCAGGCAGGCACTGAAACGCACACGTGTGAAGGAAACTGACTGCTATTATTTAACACAGTCAAAAAAGTATTGTTTTTTTTAAATCTACACTACTGATACACCACATATGAGTTGCACTGGGGTGACACTGTGCCCTGGCAGGCAGGCACTGAAACGCACACGTGTGAAGGAAACTGACTGCTATTATCTAACACAGTCAAAAAAGTATTGTTTTTTTTAAATCTACACTACTGTTACACCACATATGAGTTGCACTGGTGTGACACTGTGCCCTGGCAGGCAGGCAGGCAGGCACTGAAACGCACACGTGTGAAGGAAAATGACTGCTATTATTTAATACAGTCAAAAAAGTGTTGTTTTTTAAATGTACACTACTGTTACACCAGATATGAGTTGCACTGGGGTAATACTGTGCCCTGGCAGGCAGGCACTGAAACGCACACATGTGAAGTAAACTGACTGCTATTATTTAACACAGTCAAAAAAGTGTTTTTTTTTTAAAATCTATGCTACTGTTACACCAGATATGAGTTGCACTGGGGTGACACTGTGCCCTGGCAGGCAGGCACTGAAACGCACACGTGTGAAGGAAACTGACAGCTATTATTTAACACAGTCAAAAAAGTGTTTTGTTTTTTAAATCTACACTACTGTTACACCAGATATGAGTTGCACTGGGGTGACACTGGGCCCTGGCAGGCAGGCACTGAAACGCACAGGTGTGAAGGAAACTGACTGCTATTATTTAACACAGTCAAAAAAGTGTTGTTGTTTTTTAAATCTACACTACTGTTACACCAGATATGAGTTGCACTGGGGTGACACTGTGCCCTGGCAGGCAGGCACTGAAACGCACACGTGTGAAGGAAACTGACTGCTATTATTTAACACAGTCAAAAAAGTGTTGTTTTTTTTAAATCTATGCTACTGTTACACCAGATATGAGTTGCACTGGGGTGACACTGTGCCCTGGCAGGCAGGCAGGCACTGAAACGCACACGTGTGAAGGAAACTGACTGCTATTATTTAACACAGTCAAAAAAGTGTTGTTGTTTTTTAAATCTACACTACTGTTACACCAGATATGAGTTGCACTGGGGTGACACTGTGCCCTGGCAGGCAGGCACTGAAACGCACACGTGTGAAGGAAACTGACTGCTATTATTTAAAACAGTCAAAAAAGTGTTTTTTTTTTTTAAATCTACACTACTGTTACACCAGATATGAGTTGCACTGGGGTGACACTGTGCCCTGTAAGGCAGGCACTGAAATGCACACGTGTGAAGGAAACTGACTGCTATTATTTAACACAGCCAAAAAAGTCTTGTTTTTTTTTAAATCTACACTACTGTTACACCAGATATGAGTGGTGCCACTGGGGTGACACTGTGCCCTGGCAGGCAGGCAGGCACTGAAACGCACACGTGTGAAGGAAACTGACTGCTATTATTTAACACAGTCAAAAAAGTGTTGTTTTTTTAAATCTACACTACTGTTTCACCAGATATGAGTTGCACTGGGGTGACACTGTGCCCTGGCAGGCAGGCACTGAAACGCACACGTGTGATGGAAACTGACTGCTATTATTTAACACAGTCAAAAAAGTGTTGTTTTTTTAAATCTATGCTACTGTTACACCAGATATGAGTTGCACTGGGGTGACACTGTGCCCTGGCAGGCAGGCACTGAAATGCACACGTGTGAAGGAAACTGACTGCTATTATTTAACACAGTCAAAAAAGTGTTGTTTTTTTTAAATCTACACTACTGTTACACCAGATATGAGTTGCACTGGGGTGACACTGTGCCCTGGCAGGCAGGCACTGAAACGCACAGGTGTGAAGGAAACTGACTGCTATTATTTAATACAGTCAAAAAAGTGTTGTTGTTTTTTAAATCTACACTACTGTTACACCAGATATGAGTTGCACTGGGGTGACACTGTGCCCTGGCAGGCAGGCACTGAAACGCACACGTGTGAAGGAAACTGACTGCTATTATTTAACACAGTCAAAAAAGTGTTGTTTTTTTTAAATCTACACTACTGTTACACCACATATGAGTTGCACTAGGGTGACACTGTGCCCTGGCAGGCAGGCACTGAAACGCACACGTGTGAAGGAAACTGACTGCTATTATTTAATGCAGTCAAAAAAGTGTTGTTTTTTTAAATGTACACTACTGTTACACCAGATATGAGTTGCTCTGGGGTGACACTGTGCCCTGGCAGGCAGGCACTGAAACGCACACGTGTGAAGGAAACTGACTGCTATTATTTAACACAGTCAAAAAAGTGTTGTTTTTTTTAAATCTATGCTACTGTTACACCAGATATGAGTTGCACTGGGGTGACACTGTGCCCTTTCAGGCAGGCACTGAAACGCACACGTGTGAAGGAAACTGACTGCTATTATTTAATACAGTCAAAAAAATGTTGTTTTTTTAAATGTACACTACTGTTACACCAGATATGAGTTGCACTGGGGTGACACTGGGCCCTGGCAGGCAGGCACTGAAACGCACAGGTGTGAAGGAAACTGACTGCTATTATTTAACACAGTCAAAAAAGTCTTGTTTTTTTTAAATCTACACTACTGTTACACCAGATATGAGTGGTGGCACTGGGCAAGTGGGCACAGTATACGCTGTGAGCCTGACACACATGCTGGCAGGCAGACAACTGCAATTAGATTACACAGGGGAAAAAAAAAGAAGACTGATGTTCTAGCCCTAAAAAAAGCTTTTTGGGGTGCTGTCCTTACAGCAGAGATCAGATGAGTCCTTCAGGACTGTAGTGGACACTGAATACACTAGCCTAGCTATCGATTTCCCTATTAAATCAGCAGCAGCTACACTGTCCCTCCTCTCACTAAGAAAGCAGCTTCCAAATGAATCTAAAATGGATGCTGTCCAGTAGGTAGGAGGGTCTGGGAGGGAGGGTCTGCTGCTGATTGGCTGGAATGTGTCTGCTGACTGTGAGGTACAGGGTCAAAGTATTACTCAATGATGATGAATAGGGGGCGGATCGTACATCGCATATGTTCGCCCGCCGCGGAGAACGCGAACATGCTATGTTCGCTGGGAACTATTCGCCAGCGAACTATTCGTGAAATCACTAATTATAAGGGATTATATTGATGAGCATATTCGTGTAAACAAGATTATGAGTTCTAATCAGCATGGTTTTATGAGAAATAGATCATGTCAAACTAATCTAATTATAGTGGGGGAAAAAAGTATTTAGTCAGCCACCAATTGTGCAAGTTCTCCCACTTAAGAAGATGAGAGAGGCCTGTAATTTTCATCATAGGTATACCTCAACTATGAGAGTCAAAATGTGGAAACAAATTCAGACAATCACATTGTCTGATTTGCAAAGAATTTATTTGCATATTATGGTGGAAAATAAGTATTTGGTCACCTACAAACAAGCAAGATTTCTGGCTTTCACATACCTGTATCTTCTTCTTTAAGAGGCTCCTCTGTCCTCCACTCATTACCTGTATTAATGGCACCTGTTTGAACTTGTTATCAGTATAAAAGACACCTGTCCACAACCTCAAACAGTCACACTCCAAACTCCACTATGGTGAAGACCAAAGAGCAGTCGAAGGAGACCAGAAAAAAAATTGTAGACCTGCACCAGGCTGGAAAGACTGAATCTGCAATAGGCAAGCAGCTTGGTGTGAAGAAATCAACTGTGGGAGCAATAATTAGAAAATGGAAGACATACAAGGCCACTGATAATCTCCCTCGATCTGGGGCTCCACGCAAGATCTCACCCCGTGGGGTCAAAATGATCACAAGAACGGTGAGCAAACATCCCAGAACCACATGGGGGGACCTAGTGAATGACCTGCAGAGAGCTGTACCAACATAACAAAGGCTACCATCAGTAGCACACTACGCTGCCAGGGACTCAGATCCTGCAGTGCCAGACGTGTCCCCCTGCTTAAGCCATTACATGTCCGGGCCTGTCTAAAGTATGCTAGAGAGCATTTGGATGATCCAGAAGCAGATTGGGAGAATGTCATATGGTCAGATGAAACCAACGTAGAACTGTTTGGTAGAAACAAAACTTGTCGTGTTTGGAGGAGAGAGAACACCATACCTACCGTGAAACATGGGGGTGGCAACATCATGCTTTGGGGCTGTTTCTCTGCAAAGGGAACAGGACGACTGATCCGTGTACATGAAAGAATGAATGGGGCCATGTATCGTGAGATTTTGAGTGCAAACCTCCTTCCATCAGCAAGGGCATTGAAGATGAAATGTGGCTGGGTCTTTCAGCATGACAATGATCCCAAACACACCACCCGGGCAATGAAGGAGTGGCTTTGTAAGAAGCATTTCAAGGTCCTGGAGTGGCCTAGACAGTCTCCAGATCTCAACCCCATAGAAAACCTTTGGAGGGAATTGAAAGTCTGTGTTGCCCAGCGACAGCCCCAAAACATCACTGCTCTAGAGGAGATCTGCATGCAGGAATGGGCCAACATACCAGCAACAGTGTGTGACAACCTTGTGAAGACTTACAGAAAATGTTTGACCTCTGTCATTGCCAACAAAGGATATATAACAAAGTATTGAGATGAACTTTTGATATTGACTAAATATTTATTTTCCACCATAATTTGCAAATAAATTCTTTCCAAATCAGACAATGTGATTGTCTGGATTTGTTTCCACATTTTGTCTCTCATAGTTGAGGTATACCTTTGATGAAAATTACAGGCCTCTCTCATCTTCTTAAGTGGGAGAACTTTCACAATTGGTGGCTGACTAAATACTTTTTTTCCCCACTGTATATTCTATGAGGAAGTAAGTAAAAATATAGATAAAGGGGAAGCAGTTGAAGTGATATACTTAGATTTTGCAAAGGCATTTGATACAGAGCCACATGAGAGATTAATGCACAAAATTAAGGGACTGGGAATAGCTGAAAATGTTAGCTCATGGATAAATAACTGGACAAAAGATAGGGAGCAACGAGTAGTAGTAAATCTATCATAATCAGATTAATCAGCAGAATACCCCAGGGATCAGTATTGTGCCCTGTTCTTTTAAATATTTTTATAAATGACTTGGAGCAAGGATTAAATAGCGACATCTCTATTTTTGCAGATGATACTAAGTTAAGTAAGGTCATTAGGTCAGAGTAGGGTGAACTTTCGTTGCAAAGGGACCTGCAAAAATTAGAAGTATGGGCAAGTAAATGGAAAATGAGATTTAATACAGGAAAATGCAAGGTTCTTTATTTTGGAAGTAAAAATAAGCAGGCAACGTATTATTTAAATGGAACAAGACTCAGCCAAACAGAGGAGGAAAGGGATTTGTGAGTAGTAATAGATAACAAGCTAAAGATAGGTACACAATGCAGGGCAGCGGCTTCAAAGGCTAATAAGATACTAGCATGTATTAAAAGAGGCATTGATTCAAGGGAGAAAAGCATAATTCTGTCACTATATAAAGCCCTGGTAAGACCTCACCTTGAGTATGGAGTGCAGTTCTGGGGACCAATCGCAAAAAAAAGATATTGCAGAACTAGAAAAAGTTCAGAGAAGGGCCACAAAGCTAATAAATGGATTGGAGAATTAAAGCTATGATGAAAGGCTAGCCAAACGGGGTCTGTTTTCTTTAGAAAAGAGCCGCTTGAGAGGTGACATGTTTACTTTATATAATTTTTTTCAAGGCCCATATAAAGAGATAGCAGAAGCTCTGTTTATTCCAAGAAAATTGTTTGTGACAAGAGGTCCCAATTTAAGGTTGTAGGAAAGGAGATTGTTCACTTTAAGAGCAATACAATTGTGGAACTCAGTACCAAAGGAGGTAGTGAATGCCAATACCCTACATACATTTAAAAATTGTTTGTATATATTTCTGTCTATAAAAAAAAATTCATAGATATGATTGCTAGTATTAAATGGGTCACATTTTAGTGGGATTATTTAAGCTTAACTGGAGCTTGTAAGTATTTTAGATTTGTATAGGTTCAACTTGATGGACTTCGGTCTTTTTTCAACCTCATCTACTATGTTACTATGTTGCTATGTATTATCATTTGGAACATTTATTTAAATATTTATAGCAATGGCATATTTTAATTAATACACAAAAATAAGGTTACAGGACAGTGTTCACTTAGGAGTCCAAAGAGAGTGTTTTGAGTTCCACCACTACCAAAACCAAGTCAAAAATACAGTGTCCATTCAGTTCTGCAATATGCCATATTTACTCCATTAGGCCTTTCAGTTAATATCAACTAGGCCTCTGCTAGAATCAATGGATGTAAGGGTATCTCAAGACAATCCCAATAATTCATGATTTTATTAAGCATATTTTCCCCCTGATTTTTATGTCCTTCGTAATCGTCTGTAGTTTTTATTCTGTGGTATTACTATCCATAAGTGACATTCGTATGAAGTATTTTGTGTTTTCACTAATAAAGTATATGGTTAGTCTTGTTTTATAATAACTGAAATAGGTAACTAACATATGCATAATGTAATACAATTCATTTTCAATTCTAACTGCACCACACTGTTCAACCAATTGCATATAAAAAACACATCAACCATAATTCAGTGTGAATTTAATTTTCACCAAAAATACAATTATCTTCCGCATTATCAGCCAATGAGAATTTATAGCACATTTTACTATTTGCATGACAAAAATATATATATATTGGACCACTTCCTTAAATCCCATTAGTCTTGAAAAATATTGCCATGGTGGCATCACGCATTACCCTGGAAGAAAATTAAGTGCTTATGGCAGCCATAGAGCCACAATTTATCAACCTAATGGGATCGCGGAGGAGGGCAAAGAACCCACATGAAAGTGATGTTATGTGGAGTGACATGACAGATATTTTCAACTTGACTGCGTAGAATGAGAAATCTGTAGGATTTCCAACATCAAAAGGGAGGTTATAAGGAAGAAAAAACAATTACGGAAATTTTTAAAACTTAAAGCTAAAAACATAATTGGAAATATTCATCGTCAAATTTAAACATTTTGATGTTGGAGAATCCAGTTTTCGACATTTCGCAACAGATTAATATTGTTGTGAGGACCCATCACATCCGTTTCATGTGGGTTTTGTGTCCCCTCCAATCAAACAAAAAAATGTACACAGCGTTCAGTAAGTAAGAACCTTTTTTTTTTTTTTTCAATTGTCAAATTATGTACAAATCATTTGGCATAAAAAAAATCCTACCTTATATTTCAGACACTATGGACTATGGCAATATTTTTCAAGACTCATTTGTGCCAGAAATGACCATTTTCACTATACTGATATCTGATTTCTCAGGTAACTTGATATTTAATTAACTATTTGCAATATAAAATGTCAAACATTAACAAATAAAATATAAATGTATTCACAGATATAGACATATATTTATATATTTTATTTATATTATTTTATTATATTATTTTTTTATTTTTTTATTAAGGAAACAAAACTTAACATCATATACATTTGGCACAATGTATCAAGTTGCAAAATACAGAAGTCATATAAAGTCATTGCTAAGAAATAAAATACAAAATTATAACATGAGAAAAGAGCATATTTCTAGACTCTAGTAGTAGCCTATAAAATGATATCAAGTGTGCAGTATTCAAAGTAAATGGTTCAGCCACATTTAACCAAGGACATTTGTCATGCAATTTTTATGTAGAACTTCTGGACAATAAAATGTGTGACTTATATAACAGCATTACAGTACTCTTCCCACAGGAAATTCATGTCTAGAAAACAATCCATTTGTGTTGTATTAACATATTGACGTTTTTCAAGTATTATGTGTGACTAGTGAAGTCCATTCAGGGATGGTTGGCGTGATAGTTTATTTCCAGTATCTAGGAATCAACCTTCTAGCACAATTTAGTTGGATGAGTAACAACCTGTATCTAATTTTACATTTGATTTTAGGGAAGTTATTTAATAATAATACAGTAGGAACAAATGGTATTGTAATCCCTATAACTTACTCAATAGCAGTTTTTTTATCTTGCCAGTATTAGGTAATGTTTTGGCATATCCACCATATATGTTGAAAGTCCCCTACTCCACTACATGTCCTCCACATGCAGCACTAGTTTGCTTGAATATGGATGCAAATCTAGCAGGTGTATAATACCAATGGTATAATAGTTTTAGGTTAGTTTCCAACTGAGTTATAGAAGATGTGTAACTACTCATATTAATAAAGATCTTACTCTATTCTTTTGGGGAAATCTGTGTATGAAGGTCCTCTGCCCATTTGGAAGTATAAGGCGGGAGATTTCTGGAGTGGTGGGCAAGGAGTATTTTATAGATGGAGAGTTATCCTCTGGAATATGTGTTGGAGTTGCACATGGCTTCAAACAATGTTAGGGGTCTACGAAAATAAAATATTTTTAGTATGAGTGGTGATATAATGGTTGATTTGGATACATTTAAACCATGGGGCAAAACATTCTCCATATGTTTCTTGTAGTTCTGTTTTAGGTTTAAGTTTGCCATTAAGTAAAACTGCATGGCATGGAATTGTGTCCTGTAAAGGTATCGTATATGTGTATGTTGTATTAGATGTTATCCGAATCTCAGGATTATTTTGTAATGGTGTCAGCGGTGAAGGGATAATTGAAATGTTAGATGATTTTTTAATGTATTTATCCCAGGGAGTAAAAGTTAATTTAGTAAGTGTAGATGTAAAGGGTCCTAATGGTCTATGCAAATGGGGTATCCAACAGCTAGATACTAATTGTTTGTTATGGGCTAAGTCATGTTCTAGATATATCTATTCATTATGGGAAGTGTGTTTACACCAATTGATAATACGTAAGAGAATACCCACTGTATGGTAGAATTGAAGGTTTGGCATTCCTACATTATACAAATTGTTATCTCTCAGGCCTTTCCAAGAATAAGCTGTAGTGCATTTTAATATTCTAGATGTTGGATTAGAGTTGTCAAGTAATGGCTGAAATGGAAAATTAAAGTCTACTCCTATTTATACTGGGTCCTTGGATATGTCCAAGAGTCTGTGAAACATGGATCTTAAAAAAGGATTATGATTGGTATTGGGGGCATAGATATTAATCAGTGTGACTGTTCTTCCGTATAGTAGACCTGTAATTACCATTTTTATCTTTGACAGTTTGTGTTAGTACAAAGGGGATATTCTTGCGGAATAGGCTACTAACCCTACAGTGTTTGGTAGATGCCGTACTATGGAAATGTTGAGTGTAATGTCTGCTAAAATATTTGGGTGTTTGTGGGTTTTTTTTTAAATGTATCTCCTGAAGAAAAATAATGTCTGCCTTTCTTAAATAGATTAGAGTGAACTTTTGACCTCTTACATGGAGAGGTGAACCCGTTAACATTCCGAATTATAATAAGTATAGGGTGAGTTTTAGAATTTATCCTGCACATACTACTAGTAAATGAGCTATACAATCTGATACTGTTTTTACAAATTTAACAAAGTAATATAACAATAACTTAGATAAATGAAATGAACAAATAGAACTATAACATTCAGAGCCTGGAAAATATTGCCAGAAGGGGCGAGTTAAGTACAAAAAATGATCTAAAGGAATGGGCATTTGTCTTGTAACCTTTACTGAATAAGCAAACAATGGGGGTAGGGGTAAGCACTAAGAATGTTATAAGGTAATAACATATATAAGGTAAAGGGTACCTTTACACAAGGTTAATCATATAAGTAAAGTGATAACAGTATTGATAACAAAAACATGTTGGTAATAGCTTATGTATTATTCTATAGAATATTGCAAAAGATCATAGGGACTACGAACATTAGACAGGTTTAGGGTGTATGTCCCAATTTTTAAAGTTCCTTCAGAGGGTTTATACTACATTAATTTCACCTCTTTATTAATAAACTCCCAAGTGTTCATTCTGTTGTGAGCTTTTAGGTGGTTCTGGAGCAGATAATATAGGCAGGTCTGGGAGATCCAAACCCAAGCCATCACAGAATCTCTGGACATCCGATGCATCTTTACAGATTAAGCGTCTGTCTTCGTAGATCACCAACAGATGTGTTGGGAAATCCCAACGATATGGAATACGCTTGTTGCGAAGCAACTGAGTGAGTGGGGAGAATTCCTTTCGTTTCTGTAGTGTCCTTTGCGATAGATCAGCGTATAGCTGTATGACTGTGCCATGAAATCTAATTGGCTGGTTCTTTCTAGGTAAGGTAATTAACACTTTGCTTAAAAAATATATTTACAAAGATGAAAACACATCTGAGCATAAAGAAAAAGCAAAAGATCAAGTTATGCAAAATATTAACTTTTAACAACTATATCCTACTACCTATGAACTACTTACTATTAACTCTTAACAAATATATCCTAATGATTCTTAACTATTTTTAATTAACTTTGAGCTACTTACTTTAAACTCAACTATTTACTAATATCTATGAACTACTAGCTAATCTATACTAGCTATATCCTTCTAATAACAAATAATTTAGGGTACTTTTCCATTACTGGACTGCCACTGCCCACAAATTGTGCTATAGATATTTTGTCCATTATAGAAGCTGAAATTTCCCCCATGGTATCCACCCCAAGCATCAATCCACGAGTTCCACTTGGAGTGGATACCAGAGGACTGGTGCAGAGCACCGCCGATCTTCTGGGATCCACCCCAAGTGAAACTTGTGGATTGAATTTCAGCTTCTACTATACTTTGGCAATAACTCTAGAAAATTATGTTGCACCAATGTGGTGCTCCATTAATAGAAAAGTACCCTAAATTATTTCTAAATGCATGTCCCTCATTTGCAAAACAACTATGTATGAGGTTATGATTAACCCTTTAAAAGAAAGCCATAACTGCAATTTATAATAAGGAAAAATATTATTTGCAAATATAATAAATTTACCATGTAAAAGAATCCTTCAGATTGAACTTTTTTTTTTGAGAAAATGTACCAATTTATATACAAAGATCAAACTTTTGAGAAGACACAGGTGTCTGTTGTGAAAGGTAATTTTAAAGACTATTAAAAGTCTTTAAAATTAATACATATATGACATTAACCCATTTTTTTACATTTGCAGATGTTGTGAAAAGGGATGAGATCCTGAACGTTCAAGATGAGCATGCAAAATATAATGGGCTCCATTTATGAAGCAGTTAATGCTGCTTCGGAGGCCCATCACTTTAAGCTTGCCTGAAATGGAAGTTACGAAGCAGCGGTCATAAGACCGCTGATCCTTAACTGTCCACCACCTGTCATCGATCGGGATGATTGACAGCCCCTGCTAGAGACCGATTGGCCACCAGTAAGCAGAAATGCTTGTGCAATGATAAATCGCTGTCCTCATTGAGCGATGTAGAGCAGTCATGTTCGCTCAAAATATGATAAATCAACCCTAATGTGTGTACAGAAGCTAAACCAAGTATAAAAGATATGCAAGAAATATTTTTTGAAAACATGTACTACTTAAGGATATCTGTGCATAATAATTTCAAAAGAATCTTGAAAAATCGAAGTAGGCAAACTAAATGACTTCAACATGTATTGATACTGTGCAATTCTCCAGGGCCCTTATTTAAAAGGATGTTTATGGATGATCTGCAGTAGATTTGTTCCTTTTAGAAAAAGTAAATCATGACCTGTGTTTATGTAGAATTATCTTTTGTTTGTTTTTTTATTTTTTTTCATACTTATATTTTCTTTGGAGTGACTTCTTTATTTGTTTGGGTGATTCTAGGAGAAAAAAAAGAACATTGTTATGCACCACATTTTCATATTACAAAGAGGCCTGTCATTTTATTTTGTTCTAACTGTACATATGAGTTACTAGGTACTAAATTTACATTCCGTCATTATACTAAATTTAAAAAGAACATTTACCTTTTAATTGTCCCAAAATATGTTTTCAATAGTTTATCCACATCTGATTGATACGTCTCATTCAGTAGTATAATCCATTGCATATTATGTCAGTGAATATCTTTCCACAAAAGGCTGACCTAAATTGAAAAGAAAGACATGTATATGTAAAAATTAATGTATGACTAAATATATCAATATAAAGCACCAAGTCCCCAAACTAGTGGGATCATCTCCTCTGTCCTCTCCTCTGTCCAAATGTCTGCCTTAGTCATGTTACTACCTTAACATGCATGATAAGCACATTGATAGAAGATACTTACCCTCTGAAGGTTCCATGAAGATGAAGTCAACACTCTTCAGGTTTGCCAATGTCAGTGTCGTATGTTTGGAGTTTCCCTGTGAAGATCATGCCACTGTTGCTGCTGACCTTTCCACCAGCCTTCTGTGCTGTAAGCAATTGAGTGCACTTTTGGCACACCGAGTGTACTATAAATACCTCTCTTGCCCTGTAATGTGTGTACTTCTTTTGTCAGTGTGTGGGGCCTACAGAATCCCTGTGCAGCTGTGCTGCAGCAGACGTTACAAGGAACATTGCATGGCATTGTGCTTATTGATGTAGAGAACATTAGGGACATTTCAAAGATAAAAATAAGCCTTGGTTGGTACATATTTAGTACACACATATGTCTGCATATAAAAGGGACCTCCAATCCTTTACTGTCCATTTTAAATGTATGTATACATGCTGTGCATTAGCACTGAATACTGATCCATCTGTGATGCCACATTGTGACCTCCAACTATGGCCACACAGATGATAGCCTGAGGATATGGTAGTTGTGAGTGGATCCAGGATGCTCCACAAACACGTTCATAATGTACATGTTGTCATTGCACACAAAGTGGATATCGATCGAATGAAAGTTTCTATGTATTTTGTGAATATCTATCTATTTACTATTAATATTGCATTGTCTTAAACTTGTTAATTTGTATTGGGTAACAACAGAAAGAGTTTTTTTTAAATTAGAAAAGAAAATGCTTGAAAGCAAAATATTTTTTTTAAATATCTTTATAAAATACAGAATATTAAAAATCTATATAGTCAAAATGCTGTGTTAAATGCAGCAATAGATTTCTTCATATTGCTTTCTGCTGTTAACTCAACAATGTTTGTGTCTATCCAAAGATAGAAATTAATATCAAATGTGTCCATTTAGTTAAATTAGTCCAAAAATACATTTTTGCAATAAATACCATTTAATTTTTCTCTGCCATCAAGCTTGCCTTAAATCTATTGAACTTAAATCAAATCATATATGATAGATAGAACTAATTAGAGATTTGCAATCTGAGATCTGTTTTCTTCTAAATACGCATGGCCCAATTTCATTTTTTTCCTGCTCTATTTATAGGCTAAAATATGCAAATAAAATTCCACTGATTATGCAGAATGTTGGCTTGCGTGTTTGCACAACTGCAAAATCATGGATTCTTAAAAAAAAATGTATTTAGCTTAAGCTGTTCAGCAAACAGGTCTGGGAAGTACAATGAAAATCAATCCGAAGAGTGTATTACTCTGATCTCACAAATAATTTGAACATCTAATGTCACACGTATTTTTTTCTGTCTGTTTTCCTCTAAAGACCCTTTGCCCTACATGTAGGGATTCTTTTATTTTTTACACAATTGCTGCTACATGGCTCTTTATGATTTCAGGAGATAAATGTAAGCCAATGCCAATGCTACTTTATTTAATTGTAATATATATAAATTCTGATAATGAAACCTTTATTCATTATTTATTTAGAGGTACAAATAAGATAACATTGTTTTATTTTATTTTTTATTGCTGACAGCTAGTTATTTGTAAATGAGATTGAAAACAGAGGTAAGATAAGATCTCAGGAAACTGCACTGCCGCAATGTGATTAATTTGATTGATATCTTAAATTATTTTGTTTTCTGAACACAGCATCTCGCTTCAGGCTTGATTTCATATGTAGATGATCATTTAATGCAAAGAAAGAAACAGAGCATTTTCTAAATAGTATAGTTTTGTAGATGAGTAAAAAATATTCTCTATTTGCAGATATTTTATTAGATACCTTTTAATTACTTTTTCCCCAGGAGCTGCACTTCCTTGGTAAAAAAAAGGGATATTTTATCAAAGAGCAATCCAACACTGGTCAATCTGTGCAGCATTTTAACCCAAAAAGGGCTAGATTACAAGTTGGGCGCTATTTAGCCCTTCCGCTCGATCATAAGGTTTGCTGGAAGTAAGTTTCTTGCGTTTGTCGGGTAGCGCAAGTTTCACAAGATGAAAGTAAAAAGTTTGCATGTGAGTGAAACCAGACATATTTAATAATAAAAATGTATTTTTTTCTTTGTGAAGGAATGTAAAATATGCACAATGTTTAATTTTTCGTGCTTTAGGTCTAACACGGTATGTCAGGTCAGCACACATGAATAATTACAAATCTTGCGATTGGCCGCAAAACTGCAGGGGCAGTATTGCACAAGCAGTTCTGGTGAACTGCTTGTGCAATGATAAATGCCGACAGCATATGCTGTCGGCATTTATTGATGTGTAGCGGACATGATACGCTACATTGCATCATGTCTGCTCGCACTTTGATAAATATGCCCCCTAATATTTAAAATTTCAATAATGCGCGTTAAGATTAGTGATGTCACGAACAGTTCACCGGAGAACAGTTCCCGGTGAACATAGCTTGTTCGTGTTCGCCGCTGCGGGCGAACATATGCGATGTTCGATCCGCCCCCTATTTGTCATCATTGAGGAAACTTTGACCCTGTATCTCACAGCCTTCAGACACATTTGAGCCAATCAGCAGCAGACACTCCCTCACAGACCCTCCCAGCTCCTGGGCAGCAGCCATTTTAGATTCATTACGATCCTGCTTTCTTAGTGAGAGGAGGTTTAGTGTTGCTGCTGCTGACATTATAGGGAAATAGATAGCTAGGCTAGTGTATTTAGTGTCCACTACAGTCCTGAAGGACTCATATAATCTCTGCTGTAAGGACAGCACCCCAAAAAGCCTATTTTAGGGCTAGAACTTCAGCCCAAAAAGCCCTTTTTAGGGCTAGAACTTCAGTCGTTTTTTTTTTTTTATTTGTAATTTTATTTGCATTTGCCTGGCTTTCAGCCTGTGTGTGAGGCTCACAGCATATACTGTGATTAGTGCCACCACTGATATCTGCTTAACATTAGTGTAAATTTAAACAAAAAAACTTTTAAATCATTTTGCTAGTGTAATCTAATTTCATGTTCTATCAGGCCTGTGTGTCAGGCTTACACAGCATATACTGTGGTTAATTGCTCTGTGCCAGCCACCACTCATATCTGCTTAACATTATTGTAAATTTAAAAAAAAAAACTTTTAAATCATTTTGCTAGTGTAATCTAATTTCATTTTCTATCAGGCCTGTGTGTCAGTCTCACACAGCATATACTGTGGTTAATTGCTCTGTGCCAGCCACCACTCATATCTGCTTAACATTAGTGTAAATTTAAACAAAAAAACTTTTAAATCATTTTGCTAGTGTAATCTAATTTTATTTTCTATCAGGCCTGTGTGTCAGGCTTACACAGCATATACTGTGGTTAATTGCTGTGCCAGCCACCACTCATATCTGCTTAACATTATTGTAAATTTTTTAAAAAAAACTTTTAAATCATTTTGCTAGTGTAATCTAATTTCATTTTCTATCAGGCATGTGTCTCAGGCTCACACAGCATATACTGTGGTTAATTGCTCTGTGCCAGCCACCACTCATATCTGCTTAACATTAGTGTAAATTTAAACAAAAAAAACTTTTAAATCATTTTGCTAGTGTAATCTAATTTCATTTTCAACTAGGCCTGTGTGTCAGCCTTACACAGCATATACTGTGGTTAATTGCTGTGCCAGCCACCACTCATATCTGCTTAACATTATTGTAAATTTTAAAAAAAAACTTTTAAATCATTTTGCTAGTGTAATCTAATTTTATTTTCTATCAGGCCTGTGTGTCAGTCTCACACAGCATATACTGTGGTTAATTGCTCTGTGCCAGCCACCACTCATATCTGCTTAACATTATTGTAATTTTTTTAAAAAAACTTTTAAATCATTTTGCTAGTGTAATCTAATTTCATTTTCCATCAGGCCTAATTTTAGTTGCCAGGCCAGCCTGCCACTAGTGCCAGCCTGTGTGTCAGGCTGCCAGCACATACTGTGCCTACTTCTATCCTGAGTGCCATCACTCCTATCTGTTGTAACATTATTGTAACTTTTTTTAAAAAAAAAAAACTTTTACAGTCTGCTATTGTTATTTAATTGCAGTTGCCTGTCTGCCAGCGTGTGTGCCAGGCTCACTTTCCAACTAGTGCCACAAATCATATTTGTTATAACAGTAGTGTAAATATTTAAAATAAAAACATTTTTGACTGTGAATCATCAGTCTGCTAGTGCAATTGAACTGCAGTTGCCTGTCTGCCAGCGTGTGTGCCAGGCCCACTTGCCAACTAGTGCCACCAATCATATTTGTTATAACAGTATTGTAAATATTTAAAATAAAAACTTTTTTGACTGAGAAACATCAGTCATCTAGTGTAATCTAATTGCAATTGCCTTCCTCCCAGCGTGTGTGCCAGACCCACTTGCCAACTAGTGCCACCAATCATATTTGTTATAACAGTAGTGTAAATATTTAAAAAAATATATATTTTGACTGTGAAAGATCAGTCTGCTAGTGTAATCTAATTGAAGTTGCCTGCCTGCCAGCGTGTGTGCCAGACCCACTTGCTGCCAACTATTGCCACCAATCATATTTGTTATAACAGTTTTGAAAATATTTAAAATCAAAACTTTTTTGACTGTGAATCATCAGTCTGCTAGTGCAATTGAATTGCAGTTGCCTGCCTGCCTGCCAGCGTGTGTGCAAGGCCCACTTGCCAACTAGTGCCACCAATCATATTTGTTCTAACAGTATTGTAAATATTTAAAATAAAAACATTTTTGATTGTGAAACATCAGTCATCTATTGTAATCTAATTGCATTTGCCTTCCTCCCAGCGTGTGTGCCAGGCCCACTTGCCAACTAGTGCCACCAATCATATTTGTTATAACAGTTTTGAAAATATTTAAAATAAAAACTTTTTTGACTGTGAATCATCAGTCTGCTAGTGCAATTGAATTTGTATCTATCATATGTATATTGCATCTATTGATATATGTAATGTATGTATCTAACTATCAAATCTATCTAACTCGTGGTTGTGCAAATGGACTGTTTGCAGTTGTTTGCGGTGCGTTACACGGGGAGTTTGGTCTATCACTGTGAAGTGGGCGTAACCCTTACACTACCTGATCGATACGACATCATACCTGATGTTTTAAAGCACGTTATTCAAAAAAAATTTAGGAATGTTAGGTGATTAAGGCACTTTATGGCTTAAAACCAGACTCTGCATCAACTATGTAATTTTCCGTGGGAGTTTTGCCATGGATCCCCATCCGGCATGCCACAGTCCAGGTGTTAGTCCCCTTGAAACAACTTTTCCATCACTATTGTGGCCAGAAAGAGTCCTTGTGGGTTTTAAAGTTCGCCTGCCTATTGAAGTCAATGGCGGTTTGCTCGGTTCGCCGGTTTGCGAAAAGTAGCGGAAGTTTGAGTCCGCCGTTTGCAAACCCAAAATTTTAAGGTTCGCGACATCACTATTTAAGATTTAGTAATGCTTCATGTTGTCACGCTGCACTGCTCTAGCCCTTGCTAGGGGCACGGCGTCTCCTTCCTGCTCGTTGCCAGGGGCAGTGTCGACTCAGGTGTCTCCTTCCTGCTTGTTGCCAGTGGCAGTGTCGGCTCAGGATGCATGCGGCGCTGACGTCATTGCTGCACATTCCTGATGCCGGTAGGAGCTCACTGGCGCAAATCCTGCACCTATTTAAATCCTGCACTAACGATCTGTCACTGCCCAAGTATAGGTGTTACTCTGTGTGCTCCTGGGTGTGACAGATAATTCTATGTATCTATGTATCTAAATACCATTGTTGCTGAACCTCAGGTGTCTCCTTCCTGCTCGTTGCCAGTGGCAGTGTCAGCTCAGGATGCATGCGGTGCTGACGTCATTGCTGCACATTCCTGATGCCGGTAGGAGCTCACTGGAGCAAATCCTGCACCTATTTAAATCCTGCACTAACGATCTGTCACTGCCCAAGTATAGGTGTTACTCTGTGTGCTCCTGGGTGTGACAGATAATTCTATGTATCTAAATACCATTGTTGCTGAACCTGCCTGTTTACTGACTACTCTGCCTGTCTTAAACCTTAACTTGCTGGACTTATCATTGTTGCTGAACCTGCCTGTTTGCTGACTACTCTACCTGTCTTAACCCTTAACCTGCTGGACTGATCATTGTTGCTGAACCTGCCTGTTTGCTGACTACTCTACCTGGCTTAACCCTTAAACTGCTGAACTGATCACTGTTGCTGAACCTGCCTGTCTGCTGACTACTCTACCTGTCTTAACCCTTAATCTGCTGGATTGTTTACTCTTGCCAATCCCAGCCTGCCTGACCATTCTAGTGCTTTATCCCTGGACTGCTCTGCTGTTGCCACTGGGAACTGTCCTGCCTGTGGTGAGTGCCATCTTCCTTATCTCATTGCCTTTCTCTGCTCTGGGATATTCCCTATCATTCCGGCTCGACGCCGGTATAACAAGACTACTGACCGAGTTTGATCTGATAGAGGAGTATCCCACGAGCATTAGATTATACTTGGGACATGCAGCCAGATTAGGTGACATGAGCTGTTTATCTACAGGGACAGATGTTGGGAACCCTTACCACACAGTTTCAGAATATGGATTCCAAGCTAGAGGCTATTACCGCTCAGCTATCCTTACTAGTTGCAGCGAAGGATGCCGCTCCTGTTTCTACACCATCAGTCCCTACTCACAGTACTTTGACTTCATCCTCTGCTTCTTTAAGAATACCCCTGATACCCTTGCCTGAAAAGTATGAAGGTACTACTGATTGCAGGGGCTTTCTAAACCAATGCAGGCTGCACTTCTGCAATGATCCTTACACCTTTCAGTCTCATCAGTCAAGGGTGACCTTTATCATTTCCTTGCTAAAGGACAAAGCCCTAGCCTGGGTCTCTCCTCTTTTGGAACAGAACGCTACACTCCTGCATGATGCTGATGAGTTTATAATCAGAAAATAAAGGGTTTATAGTGTATAAAGCGCTGGACTTAAAACGCTTTTTTGCCTCCCGAAATACTGTCCTCCTCCTGGACAGAGAAAATGATGATGAGTTTATATCTGCTGTGTCTTCTGTGTTTGGGACTTCTGGCCGTAACTCTGCTGCAGAATATTCTCTCCTGGATCTCCACCAGAGCAATAAAACTGTGGCACAATTTGCCATTGAGTTCCGAACCTTGGTACTTGAAACCACTTGGGATGGCAGTGCTCTCAAGACAGCCTTTAGAGGGGTCTCCATGAATGCATCAAAGATGAACTGACTTATCGTGATATTCCTTCTTCTTTGGATAAATTTATACTGCTTTGTATCAATCTGCACTCTCGCTTTCAGGAAAGGCAAGCTGAGAGAGACAGAAAAAGGAGGTTACTTCCCTCCTGTCCTCCTATTCGCCCAGTTTCTGAAGCATCTACTACCCCTTAAGCAGCTTCAGTTACCTCAGTAGAAGAACCCATGGATCTCTCTTCCTTCAAACCCTCAGAGTCTGAAAGGCAGAGAAGAAAGAAATTGAGACTATGTTTTTATTGTGGATCTAACACCCACCAACTAAAGAACTGTGACATTCAGCCGGGAAAAGCCAATGCTTAGAGGATAACACTGGGGTACCTCTAAGCATGGTCTCAACTAAATCCCCTCACTCCTCTCAGGTCCTGGTACCTGTTACCTTTACCTTCCTTCAGAATACTGTCCACACTCAAGCCTTCATTGATTCAGGGGCAGCTGGAAACTTCCTGGATCACTGTTTCATGATTCAAGCTGGTTTGCCTCTTCTGCAGAAAAGACATTGTCTCAAAATAACTACCCTGGAAAGCATCACCCTTGGTTCAGGTGTGATCCATTTTGAGTCAGCACCCCTGACCCTGACTGTGGGAGTCCGTCACACTGAACAGCTGCAGTTTGATGTCATTCATTCCCCAGCACAGCCTGTCATCCTTTGTCTTCCTTGGCTTTAGGTACACAATCCACAGTTCGACTGGACTGAGGGACAACTGGCCTCCTGGGGTTCCTCCTGTTTTCACTCCTGCCTTGCTAAAGTAATTCCTCTGCCCCATATTCCCATAGCCACTATACAGACTCCTTCAAACCTTTCTTCAGTATACACGGACTTTGCAGATGTGTTTGAGAAAAAAGCAGCAGACATGCTGCCACCCCACTATCCCTATAACTGCAAGATCGACCTCTTTCCCATAACCCCACTTCTTAAAGGGAGGACTTATCCAAAAATGAATGAAACCAAATCCATGGAGGAGTACATACAAAAGAACCTAGCTAAAGGTTTTATTCATCCTTCCTCCTCTCCTGCTGGGGCCGGCTTCTTTTTTGTCAGTAAGAAGGATGGTGGGCTCAGACCCTGCATTGACTACAGGGCCTTGAACAACATAACCATCAAGAATCTCTATCCCATACCATTGATCTCAGAACTGTATGACTCACTCCAGGATGCTCGCTTTTTCACTAAACTGGACTTACCTGGGGCACATAATCTGATTCGCATCTCTCCAGTCCACGAATGGAAGACCGCCTTTAACACAAGATCTGGGCATTACGAATACCTTGTAATGCCTTTTGGGCTGTGTAATGCCCCTGCAGTCTTCCAGGCATTTGTCAACAATGTCTTCCGTGACCTCCTCAACTGCACTGTCATCGTTTATCTGGATGATATCCTTGTTTTCTCTTCCACTTTAAAGGAGCATCATAGGCACGTGAGACAGGTACTTCTTCACCTCAGAGATAATTCCTTGGTAGCCAAGCTAGAAAAGTGGGAGTTTGATCAAGTACAAATCCAATTCCTTGGTTATGTCATCTCAAAGGAGGGTTTTGCCATGGATCCTGCTAAACTCACCGCGGTACTAGAATGTCCTCAAACTACCTCTTTAAATGAATTGCAGAGGTTTTTGGGATTCTCCAATTATTACCGCAAGTTTATAAAGAACTTTTCTCAAACAGTAGCTCCTCTCACTGAATTGACAAAACGGAACAAAGACTGTAAACATTGACCTCTTGAGGCCGTAAATGCCTTCTCTTGCCGGAAAAAGGCTCTCTGTTCAGCTCCTGTGCTCCGCCATCCTGATCCTGACCTACAGTTCACTTTAGAGGTTGATGCCTCCAAGATAGGGGCTTGAGCAGTTCTCACCCAAAGGGACCTTTTGACTTCCAAGGCACACCCTGTAGCCTTTTTCTCTAAATGCTTTACTCCTGCTGAGAGAAACTATGATGTGGGTAATCATGAACTCTTAGCCATTAAGATGGCCTTGACTGAATGGCGTCATTGGTTAGAGGGCACCGCCAATCCTATTCAGATTCTCACCGACCACAAGAATCTGACTTACCTAGAGACTGCTCATTGACTCAATCCTCGACAGGCCAGACGGGCCTTGTTCTTTTCTCGTTTTAACTTTGTGGTCTCTTATCTTCCTGGGACCAAGAACAAGAAGGCAGACGCCCTTTCCTGTCAGTTCCCTCATTTAAGTGATTCCTCAGAATTTCCAATTGAACATATCATACCCCCCTCCCATGTGGTTGCAGATTACTTGATGTTTCCTGCACCTTTAGTTATACAATAATTTAGGAACTTTGATGGTATAATGAATGTAATTACTGCTATATTATACACCGCTCCAGTATTGCACTAGCTTAGCTTAATTGGTGTGAGGTTTGTCCTCTTTATTCAGTCTTAGTTTTTTGTGCAATCTGCGAGCATATTATGGTGTTTATATATCATATTTTTTTTCCTCTGTGTTAATTGAGTGATTTATTTGGTGCAGTCACATATTTTAGGATACTTTCCTGGGCTTGCCAGCTCTGCTGTATTTTATACAGTTTTTATTACACCACACTGATAGTAATTTACTACCTTTTTAATTGCATATTCAATAAATGTTAAGTTTTATTTCCTTTTATTATTTTTTCTCCTCTGTGTATTACCTCACTGTGAATACATTTTCCGATTGTTACACTTAAGAGTGCTCTGGGTTATCCATTTCTCTTGTTCTTTTTTATATACCTGTGCTAGCCTGGGCTCATGATAGCAAACTCTCAGGACATCCCGGTTCGACTAGGACATTTTAAAGCGTCTTTCCCAACATGTTTGGTGGCCTACTATGAAGTCTGATGCTCAGGATTATGTCAAAGTCTGCACAACTTGTGCTGCCAACAAGACTCCCAGATCTTTGCCTCCTGGCTTGCTCCAACCATTGTCCATTCCCAAACAACCATGGACATACATAACAATGGACTTCATTGTGGATCTTCCTTCTTCTGACCACCATACAGTTATCTGGGTTGTGGTGGACCACTTTTCCAGACTGGCTCACTTCGTACCACTAACCAAACTACCTTCTACTCAAGAGTTATCGTCCCTTTTTGGCTTGCATGTGGTACAACTTCATGGCATTCCTGTGAATATTGTTTCCAACAGAGGTTCACGGTTTATCTCTGCCTTTTGGAGAGCCTTTTGTAAATTGATTGGAACCACTGTTTCCTTGTCTTCTGGCTACCATCCACAGACCAATGGACTAACTGAGAGACCAAACCAGGATCTTGAAGCCTACCTTAGAGCCTTTGTCAATGCTAGCCATACCAACTGTTCTGAGTTGCTACCCCTAGCTGAGCTGGCAAGAAACACTTATTGGCACTCTTCTCTTCGATGATCTCCATTTCAAGCTGCAGCAGGGTATCAACCTTGTATGCTCCCTCTTTCAACTCAGTCCACTGGGGTCCCTGCCACAGACCAACATGTCACTGGACTCACCACTCATTGGCAACGTATTCACTCTCAGCTACATTCAGCTGTCTCTAGATATAAGACGTTTGCTGATAGTCATAGGACTTGTGTATGTGCCATCCCAGCGGGTGAACGTGTGTGGATATCTACTCGACACATGCGTCTATGTCAACCCTGTCACAAATTGGGGCCTAGGTTTATCGGCCCTTACAAGGTCCTGAAAAGACTGTCTCCTGTTGCCTACAAAGTGGCCTTGCCAAAAACCCTACGCATACATCCAGTCTTCCACATCTCACTACTTAAACCTTACATCAAGAATAGATATACCCGGCTCCTCCTCCTCCATGGTGACCCTCAATATGAGGTAGCTACGGATCATCTATACCAGCGGGTTCATTCTGAACTCTCAACCGGAACCGGAACTTCTTTCTCTCACAGTGAGATTGGATTCACTGTTGCAGCATTCTATCACACACACGGAGACACTACCGCAGCGTTTCATCACACACGCTGAAACGAAAGACAGGAGACTCAGCCTAAACAAGTGATCTTAACTGAAGGTATCTTTATCACTGTTTGAAAATACGAACTGGGTCATTAAATCTGTCAAAGTGTTTTAATAGACTACTCTACATTTCTACATTAAGTGTTTTGGCGGTTCCAAACGTGCTAAAAGGTGAAACATCACGGAACCGTAGCAGGGGCAGCCACTCCATTTTATATCTGATAATATTAATGTAAAATAGATATCTATACCTATATATCTATAGGAATAGCTATATAGGTATAGGAATATACAAAAATACATAGGAATATATATTAACAATAAAAATAACATATTCCTAAATATTTGCAGTAAATATACTATAAAACAAATAAATACATTTGTACACACACATGTGTATGTATGTGTATATATACATAATAGCCCTTTGCAGTCCCGCCATATGCCATATACCTTCGAGCCCTTACAACTTTTTTTAAATATTACTATGAATATTTTTATTCAGAAAAGTGTTTATATGAGTGAAGCTGCAAATTTCAATGTATTTATCTTGCGTTTATTGAATTTTTTTTAACGCTCTACCCTCTACGCTAGGTTTTCATTCACGCTAACCAGACAAGCGTAAAATACGATAGTGCTCTCGCAATCACCTTTACTTTCATCTTGTAATACAAGCACTCTTTCCATTGTGTGCAAAAAGACAATATCTCTAGGGCGCAACAATGAATGCACCACTTGTAATTCCACCCAAAATGTACATATTTAGGTGCAAGGATGTTATGTTGCCACTTTTGACTTGAAATAAATAGATAAACAAATAAATATATAAAAAAGAGCACCACTTTTATTACACGGCAGACAACTTTTATTTTTGTGTTATGGTGCCACTTGGGAGTGTTATATTGATTATGTTTTTTTTATTTTTTTGGTAGACTTTGGAAACTTATAACAGTCTGTCAAGGACTTTTGGAATTTTGCTACTGTTAATATTGAGCTTAAATTGGTTCATAGTGAGTATAGATTTTTGGGATAAAACTAGGAAGGTTTGGAGTTGACTATGGATTTGTTTAAGAAAGATACTGTTAAAAATGGGTTGCTACATCCACTTTTACCCTTGCCATCACTATTAAGGAGTCAATTTTTGAGGGTTAAATGAATTGTGTCTAATGACTTGTTAACAGGTTGGGTTAAAAGTAATCGCCAATTGTTTTTTGAAAATTATCCGGCTTTTTTTATATTAAAGGAGATTAATGAGATGATGAAAATCCCTAGGTACTCCTTACTCATGGATAAGAAACCATTTGTTTAGAAGAACATACGGCTGCCATTTATTACTAGATATACTAACTATAGTAAAGAGATTTATAGAATAATTTGTAAACATTGGGGAATAGTAAGGCAGTGTAATCCTAGTATTGTCTCATTTCAAAAATTTCCTATGCATGCTCATAGAAGGACTGGTAGTTTAAGAGATCAGTTGATTAGTGTAGATGTCGGCCGTAGTAAGGAAACGAAGCAGAGTCATTTAACTTCTATGATTTGGGAGCTATCACATGTTTATCATGTACTAAATGTAATGTTGTGATCAGAGGGTCCACTTTTCCAATGACAGGTGAAAAAAATATTACATATCCCAACATTATACATATAATTTAGAATATGTTATTTATCTAATGAAATAATTGCATGGAATTATAATCACATAACCCATTAACTACCAGTGCCATACTCTGTATGGCGCTTCTGTCCTGGGCCTCTTTCAGCTGCGAGATAGTGCTATTTCTCCATGCCCCACAATTGCAGCAGTGCAGAGAAACCAATGCAGATAGAGACACTATGTGTCCCTCTCTGCATAAGGTAGCAGTGGTGCAGATAATTGGTGGTGTGGGAGCTTTAGGAGGGAGACAGGTGATTGGCTCATTGTTGGAGGGGGTGGGAACAGGCAGGCCCGCTAAACTGCAGAAAATCATTTCCACAGAGAGCGGGTGGGAGATAGGGGAAAAAATATATATTATTAGACGGGAGAGGGTGGCCCAAGAAAACAATCACTTGGAGGGGGAGGAGAGGAAGGCTGCTACACTACAGAAAAAAATGTTTTATTTTTAAAATAAAAAACAAAATAAAAACAAAAGTAAATTTATATAAACTGCATACTGGCAGACAGCTGCCAGTACCTATGATAGCGGACACTAGTTAGAAGGGCGAGGGTTAGAGAGCTATTTAGGAGGGATCAGGGAAGTGAGAGGATAATAAGGGGAAATTTATAATGCAGAAAAAAACACTAAAACTTCACAATGGCTGACTGTCTGTCAGTACCTAAGATGCTGGTGACCAGTGGGAGGTGAGGGAAGGAAGAGAGCTGTTTAGAGAGAGATCAGGTAGGGATCAGGGGGTGGGAGGTATCAGGTGGGAGGGTCATCTCTACCCTATAGGTTAACTTAACCTTACTAGCTAACTGATTAACCCCTTCACTGCAGTGAATTTCAGAATTCTGGTGCTTAGCTGCAAATAGCAGTCTTCTAATTACCCAAAAGCAATGACAAAGCCATGCATGTCTGCTATTTCTGAACAAAGGGGATCCCAGAGAAGCTTTAACAACTATTTCTGTTATGACTGCATAAAAAAAGTTAACAATTTTTTTAATATGACTACATTTAGCAGCAAATTGAAGGCATGAAATTTACCAAAATGGGCCTAGATCAATACCTTGGGTTGTCTACTAAAAATATAGTTTTGATAGGTAAATAAAAAAAAACTTGTTCTATTTCTGTTTAAATGGAGAGATGGCAAACATGCTGAAAAAATCCCTGGTCTTTTGGGCAAGTTTTTGTCTAAAATGTCCAGTCCTTACGGGGTTAACTACAACAAAATTTAAAGAAAAACCTCTATAACTCCCAAATGAAATACATAAATCATTGTTCTGCTCCATAAAAAAGCATGAAAATGTATATGAAGTTTTAAATAAACTTGTCTGATATTAATGACGAGTAAAATGAGACAGGTTGCTGTGACTTCAATTTGAAGTTACGGTCTTTGACTATTACATAGAGCACTTGGTGGAATAAACTACATTTACTCTATTATGGATTATCTACTAGTTAAATCCATGGCCCTTGTTAAAATATATGATTTCATTAAAGTACCGCTTCTGACATCTTGAAACATAAGCCTCAATTCCCATAGTAGATTTAAACTGTATAGACACTCACATTACTAAAAGTATGTGCCAAATATCTGCAATTGGAAAAATGTTTCCTTCATTAATGCAACATTTTAAGAACATTACAATCCTTTCTGCAATGAAATTTTATAAAAGGGTATAGTTATAA
Source organism: Bombina bombina (assembly GCF_027579735.1). Classification (NCBI taxonomy): domain Eukaryota; kingdom Metazoa; phylum Chordata; class Amphibia; order Anura; family Bombinatoridae; genus Bombina; species Bombina bombina. The sequence continues at coordinate 836,594,061 of NC_069501.1, forward strand.
TCCATTTACTTGCTGTTGATTTTAATGAATAGCATTACACAGCAGGACAGGTTAGAATAGTTCAAATTAATTTTTTTTTTTTTTTAGTGAATATCACCTATGTCATCAAGTAAAGACAAAGGAAAAGAGAAAGTGTGAGAGTGACTCATAGAAAGGAGAGATGTTGATAAAGAAAGGTGGGAAACAGGGAGAAAGAGGCCAACAAAATATATATTGAAATAGAAAGTATAGGGTTTGATAGTGCTATAGTTGTTTTAAATGCTTTCCCCTTTTAAAGAAAAATTACATGGTTTGCTGAAAATGTTGTAATATACATTTCGTTCCAAATAGTGGTTGCTTTTCTAATTCTGTGATTTACCATTTACAATGCATTGCAGGAGAAGGTGCAGACACTAAGTGCTAGATTCCAAGTGGGGCGCTAATTTATCGCGCTTCCGTAAACGGGAAAATGTGCACGTTTACGGGCCCACAATAAATAACCAGCCATTAAAAGTGCTCAGAAAATTGAAATATTGGACTTGCATTAACTTGTACTCATATTACGAATTGAAAGTAACCTCACAAGTGCAAACTAAATTTGCCCTTGACTGGTTAGCATGACTGAATTCCTTGCATGGGTTAGGGCTAAATAAAAAGTTGCACCAAGCAAAACATAAACACATTAAAATAAAGTGTTACTCTCATATATAGGCATAAAACAAAAGGAAGAAGGTGCTCCAATGGTGCAATATATTACAATAAAGTGATTCTTTCCCAGAAAAAAAACCTATCTGTAAGTGGATACTCACAAAAGGAGCGCACTATGATGCAGTGCTATTCACACAGGCTGTATTAATCAGAGCCCACCAGCTCGCTCCCGCAAGATACGATGAGACCTCAAATCTGTAATTCATGGAATGAAAACAGGGAAAGGGAGCAGAAAAACTCCATAAGTGCAGATAGTCCCTAAAGTTTTCTAGTACACAAAAATAACTGTGAATGGATACTCCCATAGGCTGCGTACTATAATGCAGTGCAAGTAGTGCAGGCTGGTATATCAGAGTCCACCAGCTAACTCACTCCAGTTTACAGGATCCACAGTCCAAAGGAGGAAATGATTCCCTCAAAAAAAAGCTCACAAACCAAATAAAATTGAATTAAAATATCCCAAGGACTGAGATATAATTTATTAAAAAATGTATTAAAAACAATGCAAAATATTCTGCTACACTTTTCAATGGCACCCTTTCATCAGGCAGTGATAAGTGAGCTATACAAAATACAAACTATATATAGAGCACAAACAGTATACACTGATTAAAAACACATTACATGCACATGTTGAAATTTGGTCACATGATTCTAATCAATGATAGCCTGCAGCTGCTTGCATTGAGAAGACAAAAACACACTCCCCCTTCTCAAATATACAATACGTTTTACTATAAAGTTTATGTGTATGTATATATATATATATATATATATATATATATATATGTGTGAGACATTCCTCTATGTATAAAAATTATAGTTCATACACATGAAGAATATAACAGTGTTCAAACAAATTTAAATATCATGATACAGGTATATGGTACACACCCACATAAAAACATATAAACAAGCCATCAAGGTATTGGTATCCAATAGGGTAAACCCTATAAAGAAACATCTACCTTATACCGATGGTCCCACATATATGTAGCGATAAAGTGATAACCTTCTCCCTTACTCAATGGACGTATATGCAATGTAATCCATTTGTTCTCCTTCTTGTATATACGCATTACGAAATCACAATTGGAGCAGGATACACGAATACATGCACTCATTCAAGCAAGTACAACGTTGCCATAGCAACGTATCACAACAGAAAGTGACGTAACGTAACCTTAACCGATCAGGGATCACAATGCGGGGTTATATGTAAAGTAATAATAATAGCGGAGTTTAGATGGCAATACAATCGAAAGAAGAAAACAACAACAAACATGCAAAACGTTCATCTTGATCATATATAAAGAGCCAACATAATTATCTATACCAATGTAATAACCCCTATACAGAAACATCTAAATTATATTGATATTTCTAGATATGCATATCGAAAAAGTGGTTACCTCCCCCTTACTCAATAGACATATATATAATATGAACAATTTAAATCCTTTCTACATATCCGCAGTACGGTCTCACAATTGGAGAAGGGGAAAACCACACACATATTAACGCAAGTATAATATTGTCATGGTAACGTTCCACAACAGATTGTGATGCATCATAACCTTAGCCAATCAGGGATCGCAAAGCTGAATTCTAAACAAAAAAGAGGAGTAAAGATAAAAATACAGACTGATTACAATGTCATTATAATAAGTACAAGCCATACATCTAAAGCACTTACGATCCTGCTATATACTGTAGGTGCAAATATTAAAAATTAGACCAGTATTGGGGGTGGAGCCTTGCCACGCAGGAACATGGCTGACTAAATCCTGGCTCCTAAGCCCCATACCAGATGCTCATTAAAATTAGGGGAGTAACTTGCCCAGAAACTGCACTAAATCCCGGGTATTAACTTGTGGGGACACCTGGCACAACAAAGGAGAGCTGCAAGAATCTCCCAATTGCGCTACGGAGCTGCTGAGCACTGCGACCTGCCTGATCACATGAGGCCCTTAGGTCCGGAGTTCCCCAACAAGCAATCTGCGTAGCCGAGACTCCGGGAGATCTGTCTCGTTACTTGGGGCACGGCAGAGGATAACGATCCAGAGTTTGGGGCTTTAGCTGTGCCGGAAAGCAGGAGGATTCCACGGATGCTACACACAACAAGTGGGCCAGCAGTTTTCGTGGCTACTCACCGCCATTAGACATCACTGGGTGCAACACCCTGAGGCTGTTTTTAACCAACAATGGAGCTCTTGGAGGCACATAAGTAGAGGGAGCAGGAAAAGTGTACAAGCGACTGCCGCACTTTGGAGATCCAACGCAGGTAACCGCAGCACATACAAAGCCTCTATCCTAGGGGGTAATTGAATACACAAACCTGCTTGCATGTTAGGGGCCTTTAGAGTCGCAGTACCTCATGGCCTGCCCTGATTGCTAATTGTAAATAATCTTGGCACATACCACACACCAAATAAAAGAAAACAAAAAGGAGCTGCAAAATACTTTGTTTTTAGCTCCAGGGCCAATAAAGAAAGGGACAGAAAAGACAGCACGCAGAGGTGTTAATGATTTAACTATTTGCTCACACACCAGGAGACCCTGTGGTTTCATTACAAGATTTAAGGAAAAGTAATAATTAACTGCAGACTATTAATCAGAACTAAAACATTGCCCCTTATAAGCAAATACTCCCAGAATCTGCAGGCAGTCATAAACAGGAGATACACTCCTTTCCCAAGCATGTCTAACAGGAAAAACAAGAAGGGAGATAAAGGCCCAAAAAGCTCTAACCTCTCTAATTACATTAAAATGGTTAATTCAGGGCCTGATACTGGAGGCTCAGAATCTATTACTCCTGATCCAGCGCCTTACCTAACGGGTTCTATCTCTGGAACTTTGACTCAAGAACCTTTAACCAGAGGCAACCTTAATGTAATTTCTTCCAAGGCGGACATAAATGCTGTTATGACTGAAATGAGATCCTTGTTTGGGGAGCTGAAAAAGGATTTTCATTAGATAAGTCAGCAAGTGCAGACACTTGAGAAACAACAGGAAACCCTGCAAACCCAAGTAACATCTAATTCTCAACGTACCTGTGAACAGGGGGAAGACATACAGTTCCTGTTGTCCAGGGTAGAGGATCTGGACAACAGAGGGAGAAGGAACAACCTGAGAATTCGGGGAGTCCCAGAGTCGGTCAACAATACTGCTTTAGAGGGCTATTTACAAGATTTATTTCGCACCATAAAGGGAACACCAAGTTCAGCGGACATCCCACTAGAGAGAGCACATCGTGCCCTTCGTCCGAAGCCCTCTCCCAAGGCACCCCAAGGGATATTATTATTAAATTCCTCAGTTATAAGGATAAGGACACAATCTCACAGAAAGCAAGGGCCATCAAGGACCTCACCCATGCGGGAATCCCTATACAGATTTTCTCAGATCTGAGCCAGATCACCCTTCAAAACAGGAGGGATCTCCGATTCATCACCAGCCAACTTCAAGCACATAGGATTCAATACAAATGGGGTTTTCCTGTGTGCATAATTGCCTCACTAAATGGCAAACAAGCCGTATACAGAACACAAATGGACTTAAAGGATTTCTGCAGGACTCTAGAGATTGACATACCATCTTCGGTTGAGGGGGGTACCCCTCCACGGGATCAAAATAATCAAGTAGATGTTTCTGATAGATAAATAACTAAGTAAACAATTAAAGGCCAATATGTGGACTCTGGGTCGATGCGGAGGGCTACTCCTGCGGACATTTGGAGAACTAGATAAGTGTTGTGTTTCTCTGTTATGTTATTCTGTTTCACTTCCCCCTACTTCTAAAGCATATTATTTTTACCATTGTACACAAAATGTTAATAATATGATAATTTGGGGGTGGTTTATGGGCAGTATAGGAACCTGACCTGGCTGAACGCCCCTAGCCTTTAGGTAATTAGGCTCAGCATAATAAGAAGTTAAGGTTGCTATCCAAGTATGCTTAAATTTATATCAGGGGAAATTGAAGGTCAGGATAATAAGTAATCTTTTAGATAAAGCTAAATGGGACTACATTTTCATTAGCCAATTGTGTTGTTGGATGCTTAGAGCTAGTCATAAGTAAGTTAGAAAACATAATAGATAAGATTCCCTTATAAACTCCTGCCCCACATGGGTTAGACTATCACCTCGAAGCCCCTGCTAGCTTTATAGACCTGGAACAGAAACATCACTATAAAAGAGCTAACATACAACATAGCCTACCAATATTGCCTACACTCGTTAAGGCAATCACTGGTATAGGAAATAGTCGGTTCTATATGTCAAAGGTCCTTTTGTTACTGTTTACTGTGTTTGAACATGTCTCCCCTTTAGGTTAAACATTGTTGCTGATGTTCTTGTTTCCTTGTTATGGTTAATATAAAGAGTTTAAATGTTACATTGATAGGGAAAGTAAAGCGATGGAATGATCCTAACCTTTTACGATGTAAACACGCAGGAACCCACCCAGACTTTTGCCTTGTCTGGGTAATTCTAACTCCTCCCTCATAACTATATTTTTTTGCTTACTAACAGCATCTGGTGTGGGCATACTGATCCCATACTTACACATCTTTTTTTACCTTTTCCTTTCGGTTGACCTTCTAGTTGGTCACCGATAGCTAAAGACTTTAACAACTGATATCTATACTAGACACTGTAATCACTTAAAGAAGATATTAACTATCTTTTTTCCCTTTGGGATATATCATTTTTTGACTAGATATCTAGAATTTATCCTTTACTCTATCCTTTGTTTCTCTCTTCCCTTCTTCAACCATCTTAACCCACACATCCAATCACCTCTCCCTTCTTCTTTTTTTTTTTTCCTTCCCCCCCCCTCCACTATGGCTATAAATAGAGCACACAATTTGTCACTGATGACCATTAATGCAAAGGGGTTGAAAAGAACACATTTGATTAGGGACGCTATTAGAACACATTGTGACGTGCTGTTTATACAAGAGACACATTTTCGTAAGGGCAGGGAACTGACATGGACTACTCCCAAATTCCCAATCTCCTTTTTCGTGTCACGGCCTACAAAGAAAAACGGGGTGGGTATTGTGTTCAAACATTCTTCCCCATTTGCCCCCACACATGTAGAGAGAGATCCTGATGGACGGTACTTGATTTTGGTGGGCACCCTGTTTAACAGGTTGGTCACCTTGGTAAACCCCTACTTCCCAAATCAGCGTCAGAATAAATTCATGTCAACTCTTACCTATAAATTCTTAAACTACGTAAAGGAGCTCTAATTTTAGGAGGGGACTTTAACCTTTCCCCTTCGACCCCATACTGGATACATCCAGAGCGTTGACTTCCATCCCCAAAAAAGTTATTAGGCAATGTAATTCTAGACTTGAAGAGCTGGCAGTGCATGACACATGGCGCATCATGCACCCTCTTAGACGAGATTATACTTTTTTCTCACATCCGCATGACAACAGATCGCCCGGAGAATTTTAGGCCAATATCCCTCCTAAACGTAGATCTCAAGATTTTCGCAAAAATACTCTCCCCGCGACTGAATAAATATTTGCCACAACTAATATCCACAGATCAGGTGGGATTTGTCCCAGGCCGTGAGGCCAGGGACAATACCATAAAAGCTGCTGTACTGGTGAATTATGCTCAACAAAATAACATCCCTTCCATTCTTATCTCTACCGATGCCGAGAAGGCTTTCGATAGGGTCAATTGGGCTTTCCTTAAAGCTGTCCTGACAAAGATGAATTTTGGCCACTCCTTTATACACAGGGTTTTTTCCCTTTACACGGAACCCACAGCACAGGTTAAAATAAACAATTTATTATCTGACCCCTTTAAAATAACAAACGGCACTCGACAGGGGTGCCCTCTGTCACCGCTGCTGTTCGCCCTCACGATTGAAACGCTAGCACAAAAAATACGAGATAACCAAAAAATTGCAGGGATAAAGATAGGCGCGCCATGAGCACAAGTTATCGCTATATGCAGATGACGTCCTTCTTTCAGTGACAAACCCTCTGATCTCGCTTCCCGAAATCCTTAAGGAATTTGAGGAGTATGGAAGGGTATCTAATTTTCACTTAAACCAAACGAAGTCTGAAATATTGAACATAAATCTACCGCAGACAGTTTTATGCCAAATACCAGATATCTGTAAACTATGTATAAAAACTAGCACACTTAAATACTTAGGAATTCAACTAACGCCAAAAATAAACAACCTTTATGAAGCAAACTATACACATTTATTAGCTCAGGAGATCTTTTTGCATGGAAAAATAAACATTTTCTCCCGCATATTATATTACTTACAAACTCTCCCCATCCCATTTCCTGCCCAATACCTACTAAAGCTTCAGGGAATCATAGAAGAATATATTTGGGGGGGAACGCGCCCCTGAGTTTCAAAAAAAGACTCTCTATCTATATAAAGATAAAGGAGGGCTAGGCATCCCAAACCTTGTACTGTACAAAAAGGCCATTAACCCTCAACATCAAGTAGAGATGAGTAATAACTCACAAGATAAAACATGGGTCCAGGTGGGTAAATCAATTTTGGGTATACATAATCTAGGTTCTCTGGGGTGGATCTCAAACAAAAATAGGCCTAACACAATCAGCCAATACCCCTTTATACGGGAATTTTTCCAACAATGGGACAAAACCCTGATTGACCACCCATATATCTCCACTAGTCCTTCCCCTTTGATGCCATTTATACAAAACCCAGATATTTTATTCACCAACACCCAACAGACGAACTTGAATAAAGCACAAATAGAACAGACTATGTTTCACAGGCTTCTGACAAACAAGAAACTTAAGACTCTAGAGGAATTAAACAGCTCAGGTTTGAATATTTCCTGGTATTTTCATACACAGTTGCAGCACTATTTATTAACATATAAATACGCAGAGAATATAACCAGACACCTAACTTTGATGGAAACACTATGTTTATTACCCCAATCTCCAAAACATTTAATCTCAATTATGTATAGACTCTTAACATCCCACAAAGAGACTTGTACACCTACATTTATACGACAATGGCATCACGAGTTGGACCAGACTTTTACTGAAGCAGAGTGGCAGAAAATATTCAACAACCATAGCAAAGCATCCATATCTGCTAGGATTTTGGAAACCAATTACAAGTTTCTGTCACGCTGGTATCTAACACCTGTTAGAATTAAATTTTTTTACAAGAAAACAGACGGGAAGTGCTGGAGGGGTTGTAGGGAATCTGGTACGGCCCTACATATCTGGTGGACCTGTGATCTAATAAGGCCATTCTGGCAATCTATATTAGATATTATGGACTCTAAATTAAATACCATATTAAGTAGGAAAACTACCCTTTTGCTTTTCCACGGTTTACCCAAATTAGTAGAGAAACCCCAAAAATATCTACTTTATCTCATGCTTAATGCTGCTGAGTCTCTCATCCCTAAAAACTGGAAATCTGTTAATGTACCACGGGTCTCAGACTGGGAGAATCAGGTAGATAGATTTCTATCTTTTGAAAGATTCCGGTACTTAAGAGATGATAAAATAGAGATCCATGAATATATGCTGGAATGTTGGAAGCCTATGTAGAGGGGATAATCGGTGCTCATTGTCTTGAATATTGCTAAAATTGCATGGAGACCATCAGGTTTGACCTTTCCCTTCCCCCCCACCCCCCCTTTTTTGTTTCTCTTTTTCTTCCCTTCCTCCCTCACTCTCCCCATACCTTTCTACTTACTCTCAGAACTTGCCTCCTTTCCTTTTCTTTTCTCTAGCATTAATTATAGTTGGCATGCGTCAATGGTTCTGATGTATGCCAATACTCAAACTTTACCGGGGTGTACGCTATTTCACCCAAGTTTGCTTAATTTTGGTGGTTTTGTGGTTACAGGAGTCAGTATGAAGCTGAATGCGGAACAACTAAAAGGGAAATAAGTAGAGGGAGCAGGAAAAGTGTACAAGCGACTGCCGCACTTTGGAGATCCAACGCAGGTAACCGCAGCACATACAAAGCCTCTATCCTAGGGGGTAATTGAATACACAAACCTGCTTGCATGTTAGGGGCCTTTAGAGTCGCAGTACCTCATGGCCTGCCCTGATTGCTAATTGTAAATAATCTTGGCACATACCACACACCAAATAAAAGAAAACAAAAAGGAGCTGCAAAATACTTTGTTTTTAGCTCCAGGGCCAATAAAGAAAGGGACAGAAAAGACAGCACGCAGAGGTGTTAATGATTTAACTATTTGCTCACACACCAGGAGACCCTGTGGTTTCATTACAAGATTTAAGGAAAAGTAATAATTAACTGCAGACTATTAATCAGAACTAAAACATTGCCCCTTATAAGCAAATACTCCCAGAATCTGCAGGCAGTCATAAACAGGAGATACACTCCTTTCCCAAGCATGTCTAACAGGAAAAACAAGAAGGGAGATAAAGGCCCAAAAAGCTCTAACCTCTCTAATTACATTAAAATGGTTAATTCAGGGCCTGATACTGGAGGCTCAGAATCTATTACTCCTGATCCAGCGCCTTACCTAACGGGTTCTATCTCTGGAACTTTGACTCAAGAACCTTTAACCAGAGGCAACCTTAATGTAATTTCTTCCAAGGCGGACATAAATGCTGTTATGACTGAAATGAGATCCTTGTTTGGGGAGCTGAAAAAGGATTTTCATTAGATAAGTCAGCAAGTGCAGACACTTGAGAAACAACAGGAAACCCTGCAAACCCAAGTAACATCTAATTCTCAACGTACCTGTGAACAGGGGGAAGACATACAGTTCCTGTTGTCCAGGGTAGAGGATCTGGACAACAGAGGGAGAAGGAACAACCTGAGAATTCGGGGAGTCCCAGAGTCGGTCAACAATACTGCTTTAGAGGGCTATTTACAAGATTTATTTCGCACCATAAAGGGAACACCAAGTTCAGCGGACATCCCACTAGAGAGAGCACATCGTGCCCTTCGTCCGAAGCCCTCTCCCAAGGCACCCCAAGGGATATTATTATTAAATTCCTCAGTTATAAGGATAAGGACACAATCTCACAGAAAGCAAGGGCCATCAAGGACCTCACCCATGCGGGAATCCCTATACAGATTTTCTCAGATCTGAGCCAGATCACCCTTCAAAACAGGAGGGATCTCCGATTCATCACCAGCCAACTTCAAGCACATAGGATTCAATACAAATGGGGTTTTCCTGTGTGCATAATTGCCTCACTAAATGGCAAACAAGCCGTATACAGAACACAAATGGACTTAAAGGATTTCTGCAGGACTCTAGAGATTGACATACCATCTTCGGTTGAGGGGGGTACCCCTCCACGGGATCAAAATAATCAAGTAGATGTTTCTGATAGATAAATAACTAAGTAAACAATTAAAGGCCAATATGTGGACTCTGGGTCGATGCGGAGGGCTACTCCTGCGGACATTTGGAGAACTAGATAAGTGTTGTGTTTCTCTGTTATGTTATTCTGTTTCACTTCCCCCTACTTCTAAAGCATATTATTTTTACCATTGTACACAAAATGTTAATAATATGATAATTTGGGGGTGGTTTATGGGCAGTATAGGAACCTGACCTGGCTGAACGCCCCTAGCCTTTAGGTAATTAGGCTCAGCATAATAAGAAGTTAAGGTTGCTATCCAAGTATGCTTAAATTTATATCAGGGGAAATTGAAGGTCAGGATAATAAGTAATCTTTTAGATAAAGCTAAATGGGACTACATTTTCATTAGCCAATTGTGTTGTTGGATGCTTAGAGCTAGTCATAAGTAAGTTAGAAAACATAATAGATAAGATTCCCTTATAAACTCCTGCCCCACATGGGTTAGACTATCACCTCGAAGCCCCTGCTAGCTTTATAGACCTGGAACAGAAACATCACTATAAAAGAGCTAACATACAACATAGCCTACCAATATTGCCTACACTCGTTAAGGCAATCACTGGTATAGGAAATAGTCGGTTCTATATGTCAAAGGTCCTTTTGTTACTGTTTACTGTGTTTGAACATGTCTCCCCTTTAGGTTAAACATTGTTGCTGATGTTCTTGTTTCCTTGTTATGGTTAATATAAAGAGTTTAAATGTTACATTGATAGGGAAAGTAAAGCGATGGAATGATCCTAACCTTTTACGATGTAAACACGCAGGAACCCACCCAGACTTTTGCCTTGTCTGGGTAATTCTAACTCCTCCCTCATAACTATATTTTTTTGCTTACTAACAGCATCTGGTGTGGGCATACTGATCCCATACTTACACATCTTTTTTTACCTTTTCCTTTCGGTTGACCTTCTAGTTGGTCACCGATAGCTAAAGACTTTAACAACTGATATCTATACTAGACACTGTAATCACTTAAAGAAGATATTAACTATCTTTTTTCCCTTTGGGATATATCATTTTTTGACTAGATATCTAGAATTTATCCTTTACTCTATCCTTTGTTTCTCTCTTCCCTTCTTCAACCATCTTAACCCACACATCCAATCACCTCTCCCTTCTTCTTTTTTTTTTTTCCTTCCCCCCCCCTCCACTATGGCTATAAATAGAGCACACAATTTGTCACTGATGACCATTAATGCAAAGGGGTTGAAAAGAACACATTTGATTAGGGACGCTATTAGAACACATTGTGACGTGCTGTTTATACAAGAGACACATTTTCGTAAGGGCAGGGAACTGACATGGACTACTCCCAAATTCCCAATCTCCTTTTTCGTGTCACGGCCTACAAAGAAAAACGGGGTGGGTATTGTGTTCAAACATTCTTCCCCATTTGCCCCCACACATGTAGAGAGAGATCCTGATGGACGGTACTTGATTTTGGTGGGCACCCTGTTTAACAGGTTGGTCACCTTGGTAAACCCCTACTTCCCAAATCAGCGTCAGAATAAATTCATGTCAACTCTTACCTATAAATTCTTAAACTACGTAAAGGAGCTCTAATTTTAGGAGGGGACTTTAACCTTTCCCCTTCGACCCCATACTGGATACATCCAGAGCGTTGACTTCCATCCCCAAAAAAGTTATTAGGCAATGTAATTCTAGACTTGAAGAGCTGGCAGTGCATGACACATGGCGCATCATGCACCCTCTTAGACGAGATTATACTTTTTTCTCACATCCGCATGACAACAGATCGCCCGGAGAATTTTAGGCCAATATCCCTCCTAAACGTAGATCTCAAGATTTTCGCAAAAATACTCTCCCCGCGACTGAATAAATATTTGCCACAACTAATATCCACAGATCAGGTGGGATTTGTCCCAGGCCGTGAGGCCAGGGACAATACCATAAAAGCTGCTGTACTGGTGAATTATGCTCAACAAAATAACATCCCTTCCATTCTTATCTCTACCGATGCCGAGAAGGCTTTCGATAGGGTCAATTGGGCTTTCCTTAAAGCTGTCCTGGCAAAGATGAATTTTGGCCACTCCTTTATACACAGGGTTTTTTCCCTTTACACGGAACCCACAGCACAGGTTAAAATAAACAATTTATTATCTGACCCCTTTAAAATAACAAACGGCACTCGACAGGGGTGCCCTCTGTCACCGCTGCTGTTCGCCCTCACGATTGAAACGCTAGCACAAAAAATACGAGATAACCAAAAAATTGCAGGGATAAAGATAGGCGCGCCATGAGCACAAGTTATCGCTATATGCAGATGACGTCCTTCTTTCAGTGACAAACCCTCTGATCTCGCTTCCCGAAATCCTTAAGGAATTTGAGGAGTATGGAAGGGTATCTAATTTTCACTTAAACCAAACGAAGTCTGAAATATTGAACATAAATCTACCGCAGACAGTTTTATGCCAAATACCAGATATCTGTAAACTATGTATAAAAACTAGCACACTTAAATACTTAGGAATTCAACTAACGCCAAAAATAAACAACCTTTATGAAGCAAACTATACACATTTATTAGCTCAGGAGATCTTTTTGCATGGAAAAATAAACATTTTCTCCCGCATATTATATTACTTACAAACTCTCCCCATCCCATTTCCTGCCCAATACCTACTAAAGCTTCAGGGAATCATAGAAGAATATATTTGGGGGGGAACGCGCCCCTGAGTTTCAAAAAAAGACTCTCTATCTATATAAAGATAAAGGAGGGCTAGGCATCCCAAACCTTGTACTGTACAAAAAGGCCATTAACCCTCAACATCAAGTAGAGATGAGTAATAACTCACAAGATAAAACATGGGTCCAGGTGGGTAAATCAATTTTGGGTATACATAATCTAGGTTCTCTGGGGTGGATCTCAAACAAAAATAGGCCTAACACAATCAGCCAATACCCCTTTATACGGGAATTTTTCCAACAATGGGACAAAACCCTGATTGACCACCCATATATCTCCACTAGTCCTTCCCCTTTGATGCCATTTATACAAAACCCAGATATTTTATTCACCAACACCCAACAGACGAACTTGAATAAAGCACAAATAGAACAGACTATGTTTCACAGGCTTCTGACAAACAAGAAACTTAAGACTCTAGAGGAATTAAACAGCTCAGGTTTGAATATTTCCTGGTATTTTCATACACAGTTGCAGCACTATTTATTAACATATAAATACGCAGAGAATATAACCAGACACCTAACTTTGATGGAAACACTATGTTTATTACCCCAATCTCCAAAACATTTAATCTCAATTATGTATAGACTCTTAACATCCCACAAAGAGACTTGTACACCTACATTTATACGACAATGGCATCACGAGTTGGACCAGACTTTTACTGAAGCAGAGTGGCAGAAAATATTCAACAACCATAGCAAAGCATCCATATCTGCTAGGATTTTGGAAACCAATTACAAGTTTCTGTCACGCTGGTATCTAACACCTGTTAGAATTAAATTTTTTTACAAGAAAACAGACGGGAAGTGCTGGAGGGGTTGTAGGGAATCTGGTACGGCCCTACATATCTGGTGGACCTGTGATCTAATAAGGCCATTCTGGCAATCTATATTAGATATTATGGACTCTAAATTAAATACCATATTAAGTAGGAAAACTACCCTTTTGCTTTTCCACGGTTTACCCAAATTAGTAGAGAAACCCCAAAAATATCTACTTTATCTCATGCTTAATGCTGCTGAGTCTCTCATCCCTAAAAACTGGAAATCTGTTAATGTACCACGGGTCTCAGACTGGGAGAATCAGGTAGATAGATTTCTATCTTTTGAAAGATTCCGGTACTTAAGAGATGATAAAATAGAGATCCATGAATATATGCTGGAATGTTGGAAGCCTATGTAGAGGGGATAATCGGTGCTCATTGTCTTGAATATTGCTAAAATTGCATGGAGACCATCAGGTTTGACCTTTCCCTTCCCCCCCACCCCCCCTTTTTTGTTTCTCTTTTTCTTCCCTTCCTCCCTCACTCTCCCCATACCTTTCTACTTACTCTCAGAACTTGCCTCCTTTCCTTTTCTTTTCTCTAGCATTAATTATAGTTGGCATGCGTCAATGGTTCTGATGTATGCCAATACTCAAACTTTACCGGGGTGTACGCTATTTCACCCAAGTTTGCTTAATTTTGGTGGTTTTGTGGTTACAGGAGTCAGTATGAAGCTGAATGCGGAACAACTAAAAGGGAAATACTGGACAGTAAGATTATTAATTATAAAGTGGAAATCAATATATACAGATTTACCTGTATTAAAGAGCACTATTCTTAAAAGACTTTGGCCTAATGCTCTCTCAGAGGGTTATGGGGACAAGTAGAAGAACAATGTATATTCCCTGTGTAATATGAATGACTCTGTACGTTTGTTGTTTATGTACTGTTTTTGAATAACCCAATAAAGCTTTTGAAAATAAAAATAAAAATTAGACCAGTATTGATGGTTATTAAACAAAAAGGTACACCAGGCTGAAAAGTGAAGTGTGCACACACCTAAACCTCAAATATAACCTCAAAGTATACATGTACCAATGTTGCCAGTCATACTCAAAATCAGTCAGGCAGTCCTAAAATTGGACATAAACACATTCAGTCTAGTTCTAATATTTGTCTAAGCTGGAAAATTCAATACCTAGTGCGCACACCATCAAGTATACAGACAGTAAAAAAGTATATATAATATAAAATGATCCCACTACACAGAATATTCCCTATAATAGCAGACATCATAGATCACGACAGTAAGGGAGATCTACTAGAAAGCCACCAAATAAATGTTTTCATTTAATCCCTCAGGGAATAATGTCTTAAACTTCCAAATCCAATAGGTCTCCCTCTGTCGCAACCTAGTAAATCTATTATAATGTACGGATTTGGGAATAAATTCAATGGGGGTAATATGATATGTATCATCCTTACCGTCGTGTATATGTGTACTATGTTGTGACACACTTTGTTTAATGTACTTATGTTTGATGTTTCTATGGTGTTCCCCCCATTGCTTTCTCAAACACCTACTGGTGCGTCCACAGTACTGCATTCCACAGATGCATGTTATTAAATAAACAACATATACACTTTCACAGGTCATACGTGTCTTGATCTGAAATATTTCCTCAGTCGTATTAGATCTAAAGCTTGTCTCCTTATGTCCAATATATTCACAAGTCAGGCATCTATTCTTTGCATATTTGTAAACCCCATTCTTAAGTTTCAAGAAACCAGAAGGCTGCTGATATTGTCCTTTATCACCTGCCAAAACTTTGTATGTCACAACCTTCTTCTTCTTTAAAATACATAGCGGTTTATCCCCTACAAATCTCTCAAAGTATTGGATCATTCATTAGAATGGGCCAGTGTTTTTCTATAGCACAGGTAATATCTCTATAGTTACTATTAAATTGAGTTATAGATTTAGGTGAATTCTCATATCTATATATAATGTATCTCAAAGTACCCCATAAACAAATTTGCAAAACTTGGGGCGAACGTCGTCCCCATGGCCGTTCCACAAATTTGCAGAAAGTATCCTGGTATACAAAATAATTATGTTTTAACACAAAAAGAATAGTATTTAATATAAACTCTCTCTGTTTCTCTGCTATATATATATATATCCAGGTCTAAGAAGTATCTTACTGCCTTAAGGCCGATGCTATGTTGAATATTCGTATATAAAGCTGTGACATCACAACTAATCCAAATGCTATTCTATAATTTCCCCATTTAGATAATCATCAATTTACTGAGTAAGTCTGTGGTGTCCTTTATATACAAATCTAAATTTACCATAATCTTTTTTTAAAAAATATCAATATAGCAAGATAAATTATATGTCAAACATCCAATTCCTGAGATGATGGATCTCCCAGGGGGGTCAATAAGGCCCTTATGGATCTTTGGTAGGTGGTAATAATAAGACACACTAGGTTTAATTAGTACTAAAATTAGTACTAAAAATTGTTTTTCCCTTTTGTTCAGGACCCCCTGGGAGTATCCATCATCAACTAATTTGATCAATTCCTTTGAACAGCAAGCGATCTGCTTCTTTCAAGTAGTCAGTTCTGTTTTGCACTACTACCCCCCCACCCTTATCCGTCTGTCTTATTATGATGTTATTATTATGATGTTATTATCTGACATCAAATTAGAGATGGCTTTCCTTTCGAATCTATTAAGATTACCCTCATCAAGATTATAATTCTTGATTCCTTCCAAATCACTCAAAACTAAATTTCTAAATACCTCTAGATATGAATTGGACGGTACACTTTGGTTAAAACTAGATATAGGTCTTACATCAGTATGTATTACATCAATACACATATGTTCCCATAATTCTTCTGGCTCAAAACAGATATATTGTGTGGCCTCTCTCGGCCATATAATAAGTTAGAATTGCCATACTATTTGATCCTTTGAGTTTCTTAGATGCAAAGTGTCGTTATATATTCAATTTTCTTACAAATTTATTTATATCAACAAATAAATAAAAAATATTGTGGGAATTTGATGGACTAAAGTTAAGACCCCTTCCTAGGATCCCTATCTCTGTATTATTTAGCTGATGACTGGACAGATTGAAGATGCCCTTCGTCAATCTCTTCAGTTTGGTCTTTTGGCGGGTCTTACCCCTTCCTCTGCTACCCCGTTTGCATAAGGTCTTTTTCATGGGGTTCCTTGGCCTAGTGATCTCCAGAGGATTTATTGGATTTACTCTCATATATACACTATCTGATATAAATAATTCACATAAATATTAAAATGAAAAAGTTAAAAGGTATATTGCATATGACGAGGTATTAGAATGGAAAGGCTATAAGGTATGTGTGTATATATATATATATATATATATATATATAAATATATATAGGTATAAATATGTGTATGTATGTATGTATATATGTGTTTATATGTGTATGTGTGTATATATATATATATATATATATGTATGTATATATATATATATATATATATATATATATATATATATATATATATGTGTGTGTGTGTGTGTGTCCCAAAATGCAATGCTTGATCCATTTATTTGGGGGTCAATAAATAATGTTGAGATAGATATCAGAAATCCATTTAATGTTTTTTCAACTGTACGTAGTGTGTAAAGTCCTGCCACATCTATTGTCATATGGTACCTATTACAAAGTATTTTTCTTTTTTTTTGTGTCACACTAAGTTGCAAGAAAACCTCAAACATACACAAGGAACACCTTATTCAGGTTTCTCACTGACACTGTGTCAATTTACATATACCTAGATTACAAGTTTTGTGTTCGTGTTTTAACGCTGAAAAAATGGACATTTCAGCATTAAACAGTAACCCAGCCATTACAAGTCTTGTCGGTATAGCTGTACCGCAAGCCTTTTAGCCTGTAACGCAACGTTACAGATATGTCAGTTAAGCATGCTGAGCCATGGTTGGTGCAGTGTTAGTGTACTTTGTAACAGTTTAGTTAGAAGTTTTGTGTAACAGTTTTGTTGCGTAAAACTCATAACTACTGGTCTCAGATTGTGAAACGGATCGTGTCAATATAGGCTGTAAAGCAAGCATTTTAACCTCACCGCAAAACTTGTAATGGCAGCGCTATGGAAATTCCATGCAAAAACATCATTTTTGGGGGGGCTTTTTTATTTTTATAGGGCTATTAGATTAGGTGTAATTGTTTTTTTTTTAATACTTTTGTTTGTTATTTTTCGTAATTTAGTGTTTGTTATTTTTTGTACTTTAATAAGTGTGGGGGGCTGTCGATTTAGGGGTTAATAGGTTTATTTAGTGGCAGTGATGTGGGAGGCCAGAGGTTTAGGGGTTAATAACTTTATTAAGTGGCTGCGATGTCGGGGTGCAGCGATGTCAGGGTGCTATTAATAGGGGTTAATAGCTTTATTATAGTGTGGGCGATGTTGGGGTGTGGGGGAATAGGGTTTAATAACTTTATTATAGTGGCGGCGATATCGGGAGCGGCAGATTAGGGGTTAATCAATTTATTTCGGTGGCGGCGATTTGGGGAGCGGCAGATTAGGGGTTAATAACTTTATGTAGGTGTCGGCGATAACAGGGGCAGCAGATTAGGGGTGTTTAGACCTGGGGTTTGTGTTAGGGTATTAGGTTTAAACGTAACTTTTTTTTTTCCCATAGACATCAATGGGGTTGCGTTATGGAGCTTTTCATTCTGCGATCGCAGGTGTTAGTTTTTTTCCTAACACTCTCTCCCCATTGGTGTCTATGGGGAAAGCGTGCACGAGAACATCAAAGCAGCTCTTGGATTTTGTGCGGTATGGAGCTCATTGCCACCATATCCAGGGCCGTCTTTAATACTCTCCACCCCAACATCCCAAAAAACAACTAACTCAATTTATTTGATAACTCTTTTAAAATTATTAGCCCAGCAGTGGATCATCCACTGCTGGGCTAATCATTTAAAAAAATAAAAATAAATTGCAATATGTGAAACTGGACCTAAGCAGTACAAATAAGTAAATAAATATATACATTTCTCCACTGTGGATTAATTTTATATGCTTTTGAATGTGATTCTGGTGTGAGGTTAGCTAGTTAAAGAGATTTAGGGCAGCCAACAAGAGAAAAGCAAGGTAAAGACTGAGGAGGAAGCATGGAGGTGCAGACAAATATAAGTTAACTGACTGAAACAGCAGAACTACTATGGGAAGCTGTAAAATCTGAGACAGAGAGAAAAAAACCTATAAAAATTAAACCTTACATTAATGTGTGAAGTATCAGCATGACACTATACATCAGCCACAGCAGCACGTCACTTCTTTTTTTCGGAACAATTTCCCTCTCACCCTGCACTAGACGATACTGCATGGGGAGGGGCGTGTGTGTACTCACTTATTCTTCCCACTGACACCATGCTACAAAGCACTGTTCCCCTGACAAACTTCAGTTAGTTGATTTAAGGGCCACATTAGAAAGAACAGGGCTAAGGGGACCAGCAGACTGGATGCTGTCTGCCCAATGCTGCATGGATACAGTGTGAGACGAGTCACACAGCCTCAAGACTGAAGAGAGTAGTGTGTGCAGCTGCACAGATGCTCAAATCCTTACGTGCCTGCTGCTTCAGCTTCCTGCTACATGTGCCTACAGTCAGCCCTACCCAGAAACAATCCCCACCACCAGAGCAGTTACCTGGTAACAGTGGTAACTCCAGCAGGACCTTTTCTGATGCAGTGGGATTGGCTGGTTGCTGAGTTAGGGCTTTGCATTCTGTGCTGCACAGTGCACATCTAAAACAGCACATGGCACTAGCTTGGCATGTCACATGACACCGGCACGGTCTGGCATAGTTTCTCCCAAATAATTATAAGCAGAGAACTTTTGACTGTGACAGTATTAGGACCGACTGTGCCCCCCCCCCACATGTCACATGACATCAGCAGTCTATCATGAACCAAATTTTTTTTTTTTTTTTTATGACTTCTGGGCCCCTCAACGAAGACTGAGCCCTGGGCAGTATCCCCTTTTGCCTTGTGTTAAAGATGGCCCTGACCATATCGAACGCACAAGGTGGCTTTTTAGAAACTCGTAATGGCAGCGCTATGGAGGGTGAAATAACTTTTGTTGCGTTCGTTTTGCACCCTCTTTAGTGCAAAACTTGTAATCTAGGTGATAGTGAATAATAAAAAATATATATTTAAAATATTGTTTCCTATTTGCAGTGTCAGAAAATTAAAACAATGAATAATACTCATATGTTATGGCACAATATATTTTGCATTTCATTTGTTTAACCTTCTCCTTCAGAATTATAGAGAACATCCATATTCCAGCTGTAGAGCTTAAAATGAAATTTTAATTTAATGAAAACCAAAATCTTTCCTTTGTTATTCAGACAGAGAATACAATTTTAAAATGTTTCCAATTTGCTTCTTTTATCAAATTTGGTTTGTTCCCATGATATTCTTTGTTGAAGAAATACCTAGGTAGGTGTCTGGAACACTGCATGGCAGGAAATAGTGCTGCCCTCTAGTGATCTTGCAAATGAATAACATTCTTTCCAAAACTGCTGCCAGCTTCTAAGCTTATGTCATTGTTTTTCCACAAAAGATACCAAGAAAACAAAGGGAAATTGATAATAGAAGTAAATTAGAAGTTTTTTTTTTAATTACATGCTATATCTGAATCATGAAAGAAAAGATGTAGGTTTCATAGCTCTTTAAGGGCATTTTTAGCAGCAGTTTAAAATATAATTTAATTAATCCTGACCAAGAGAATGTGGGAGAAGGTTAAACAAAGAAAAAGGTAATAAAGGAGGAGAGGAATATAAAAAAAACCCAGAGGAGCTGATGAGATGGTTATTGACTCAATGGGGCCGATTTATTAATGTCTGTTCGACATGATACGATGTAGCACATCATGTCCCACAGACATCGCTAAATGCCGACAGCTTGTGCATGGTGAACTGCTTGTGCAATGCCGTCCCCCGCCGACCGGCCGCTAGCAGGGTATGTCAAATTATCCTATATGATCGGGCGGATTGCAGACCGCAACCTCAGAGGCAGCGGACAAGTTATGGAGCAGCGGTCTTTAGGCCGCTGCTTCATAACTGCGGTTTCAGACGAGCCTGAAGGCACACGCAGAAACAGGGGCATCAAGCTCCATTCGGAGCTTGATAATTCAGCCCCAATGTATCTATCTATTTATCTATCATCTATCTTTCATCAATCTATCTATCGATATACTATCTATTTATCTATCATCTATCTATCTATCTATCTATCATCTATCTGTTTATCTATCTACCTATCTATCTATCTATCTATCTAATATATATCTTTATATCTATCTATCTATCTATCTATCTATCTATCTATCTATCTATCTATCTATCTGTCTGTCTGTCTGTCTGTATGTCCATCAGTCTGTCTATCTATTGATCTATCTCTCTTCCTGTCTGTCTGTCTTCCTCCCTAGTGCAATATAAATATTGGAATACTATTAGCCACATCAGTAGGGATTGCAGAGCAGATACTCAGCAGGTTTAGCTATTTTTGCAATGTTACCTGCTGTTTTACTTTTTTTTTTTTCTTTTAATGCGACTTGAACAGACGTCTCATTTTACAGATTAAAACAAGCTGAGTTTTAGCCTCATTTTGAACTTGTTGCATTATGTCAAAAAGCAAGAGAAGAAGTGATCTCAGAATGCAATTATTCTAAATATTTCTCAGATAAAGTTAAGAGGGGTTTTGAAGAGATGGGAATAGGACTCTCATGATGTGACCTGATGCAGCTGAGTGATTTCCAAAGTCAGAAGTCAGTCTCGGACTGTAAAATAGACATCTGATCAAATTGTCATGCTTTATGTTTAATGGAGTGTTAAAAGGACTTTGACACAAACCATTACCCACTATTTACTTATTCAAAGCAGAAACCTACTGGAAAATTGAATGCAATGATCAGTAATTTCAGTGCAGTGCTTTGTAGAGAGATTTCCTCAATTAAATTACATTTTCTACAGTGTCTTTTTAAGCAAATATATTTTGTGTTCTTGATTCCACTACACAGGGTTCTTTTGCAATACAACATATTGCTTTATAATTTCACTATTAACTTTTTAAACTATATATATTTCAGTCACAAAATTACTTTTATTCTTATTTTTCTAATTATTACCATCATCATTATGTATTATCTAGCGACAAAATACTTTGCACAGCTGTCACATTAGGTGCAATATTTTGATGTATATTAAAAAAAGCATGTGCAATATTTTTATTAAGATGACGTGCTCAGGAGTTTACATTCTGAATAAAGTACATAGTTAAAAAAAAGCTGAAGTAAAAGATCAAATAGCTTAGAGTAAGTTCTGTGCATACATAAATAGCTGTGCTCATCATGGAGAATATTTGAAACACTGAAAGTTTGAGGCAAAACTTACAGAGTGAAGTAAAAAGTGCCACAAAACAGGTAATTTAGATGGTAATTATGTAAGGCAATAATGAGTGAAGGAGGGAGTAGGTGTTGGCAGAGTGAAGGGGCAGGGGGAGAGTATTTGCCGACAAGTATATAATATAGTAGGGTACAGTATTGTTAAAGTCTTTGGGGCCGATTTATCAAGTGTCTGGAGGACGAGTTAAGGAGCCGCTGCTTAATAACGCCTGTTTCCGGCAAGCCTTAAGGCTCACGTAGAAACAGGGCAGGGTATATGGCCCCATTCGGGCCGTGATAAATCAGCCCCAATGTATGCTAAAGTCTAGATTTTGAATTGCATTCTTTATGATTAGGAAATTTGGTGGAGAAAATGGCAAAGATGTGCTGCAAATAAGGGTGGAAATTGGTGTAGGAGAGATTCATAGCTGATAACAGTATAGATAGATGGCTGCTTGGGAGACCAGATAGAATGCAGTTTCAGAAGTCACTGCCAATCAGCTGCTAGCAGGGGGTGTCAATTATCCCGATCGTATCTGATCAGAATGATTGCTGTCTGCCACCTCAGAGGTGGCGGATGAGTTAAGGAGCAGCAGTCTTACGGCCACTGCTTCTTAACTTTTGTTTCTGGCGAGCCTGAAGGCTCACACGGAAACAGCTGCATTCGTAGCATAGTAAATCTACCCCCTTAGGGTCAAACACAGTAGGTAGAGCAGTTCAAAAGTAGTTTGGTTCAGAGAGATTGGGGGTAGGATAAATACCTGTACACTTGTTTTACAATTTATCCTTTGTCTAAAAATATGGGTCTTAGAGCAAAAAAAAAAGTACACTAACACACATAAACTACCTATTAACCCCTAAACCAAGGCCCTTCCACCTCACAAACACTATAACAAATTTATTAACACCTAATTTGCCGCTCTGCACATCGCCACCACTATTAAAATGCATTAACCCCTATTCTGCCACTCCCCGACATAGTCGCCACTATAATAAACCTATAACCCCCTAAACCGCCGCCCTCCTGCATCGCAAACACTATTTAAGAGTAAAACCCACCACCCCCACAACCAACCCCCCCAAAGAAAATAACTATTTAAAAAAAACTAATCTCCCCATTGCCCTGAAAAGGGCATTTGTATGGGCATTGCCCTTAAAATGGCATTTAGCTCTTTTACATGCTTGGACCCTAATCTAAAAATAAAACCCACCCAAAAAAATTTGAAATAAACCTAACCGATGATCCACTTATAGTTATTGAAGTCATGCTTGAAGGATCCATCCAGTAGGCAAGAAGTCTTCATCCAGGCGGACTCTTCGATCTTCATCCAGCCGATGAAGCCCTCATCTATGCGGCAAGAAGTCTTCATCCAGACGGCATCTTCTATCTTTATCCATCCGGCGCAAAGCGGGTCCATCCTGAAGACATCCAACACGGAGCATCCCCTTCATACGGTCGCCGCCGTAAACTGGAACTTCAATGCAAGTGACGTCATCCAAGATGGCGTCCCTTGCATTCCTATTGGCTGAAAGATTTCAATAAGCCAATAGGATAAGAGCTGCTAAAATTCTATTGGCTGTTCCAAACAGCCAATAGGATTTGAGCAGCTCTTATCATATTGGCTGTTCCAATCAGCCAATAGGATGAGAGTTTAATCCTATTAGGTTTTACTGTTGGGGGGGGTGTTTGTATTTTTTTTTACAGGTAAAAAGAGCTGATATCTTTGGGGCGATGCCCCACAAAAGGCCCTTTTATGGGCCATTGGTAGTTTAATGTAGGCTAGGTTTTTTTTTTTTATTTTGGGGGGCTTTTTATTTTGATAGGGCTATTAGATTAGATATAATTCTTTTTTATTTTTGATCATTTGTTTCTTATTTCTTGTAATTTAGTGGGGGTTTTTTATGTAATTTAGTTATTTTTATTTTTAGTAATTTTAGTGTTTAGTTTTTTTTGTAATGTTAGGTTTTAGTGTAAGGCAGGTTAGGTTTTCTTTTACAGGTAATTTTATATTTATTTTAACTAGGTAGTTATTAAATAGTTAATAACTATTTACTAACTAGTCTACCTAGTTAAAATAAATACAAACTTACCTGTGAAATGAAAATAAAACCTTAGCTAGCTACAATATAACTGTTAGTTATATTGTAGCTAGCTTAGGTTTTATTTTACAGGTAAGTAAGTATTTGGTTTTAAATAGGTATTATTTAGTTAATAATTGTAAGTTTAATTTAGCTATATTTTAATTATGTTAAAGTTAGGGGTTTTAGGGTTACATTAGGGTTACGTTAGGGTTAGTCCTAGGTTTATGGGTTGATTTATTTAGTGGTAGTGATGTGGGAGGCCAGAGGTTTAGGGGTTAATAACTTTAGTATAGTGGCAGCGACATCGGGAGTGGCAGATTAGAGGTTAATAACTGTATGTAGGTGGTGGCAATGTCGGGACGGCAGATTAGGGGTTAATAACTGTATGTAGGTGGCGGCGATATTGAGGGCGGCAGATTAGGGGTTAATAACATTATGTCAGGGGTGGCAGATTAGGGGTGTTTAGACTCAGGTTTATGTTAGGATGTTAGGTTTAAACTTAACTTTTTATTTCCCCATAGACATCAATGGGGCTGCGTTACGAAACTTTTCATTCCACGATCGCAGGTGTTAGGCTTCTTTTTTGCTGACTCTCCCCATTGATGTCTATGGGGAAATCGTGCATGAGCACGTCAAAGCAGTGCTTGATTTCGGTGCGGTATAGAGCTCAACGCCACCATATCGCCCGCACAAGCCAGCTTTTTTTAAACTTGTAATAGCAGCGCTATAGGGAGGTGAAATAACGCCGGTCAATAAAATCCCTATAGCGCTCAAAACTCGTAATCTAGCTGAATGTTTGTTACTGTGGAGTACACTGTTCACTGTTTTTATTAAAGAGATCTCCTAGTTCATACTACAAAAGCTGATTTTTTTTTTATTTATTTGGCTGGAAAAGCTATTAAAGTTGTTCAAAGAACTGCTTAAGGCTGTCCTGTGGATGAAGTAAACTTCATAGGTATGATGGGGATTATTATTTCTAAAAAGAGAATTGCCATAAACAGATTCTTTTAAATATTTATGCATTGCTTATGTTGCAATAATGTTCACCACTAACAGTACAAAAAATTTTTTTAGTAGTGTGTCAAGGTTGACTGTGTGCATGTTTTGGTGTTTAACAAATTGCAAACAATTTATCATTCAAATGTCTATATTTTGCTTCTGAACATTTTAAAATGCTTAAGAAATTTAACCCATTAACCTATCCCTACAGGGGACAAGTCAGTCTTACTTATTTTTCCAGATGTGAGTGTGCATGGAGTAAAACAGTCACTGAGCAGGAAGTTCAGGAGGTAATGAAGGTAATCAATGCAGTTGCAGCAGTCATGAGACTTGTAAGAGGTCTTGGCTTATAAAGAATATATTTGATGCGCCAGTATGTTCCACTATTTTCAACCCTATGAAGAATGAGTATCATTATGTTAAAAAGGGCTAGAACTGTGCAAATATTTCTGCAGGTGAGACTAAATATCCCATATAATGTAGGATAACTAAAAGTAACTTGTCTGGTGCTAGATACATTAGTTAATGCTTTCGCTTTAAAAACCTAAAGCAGGGATAGTTCGATAGTTGAATTTGACATAAAAATAATAATAATAATAATAATAATGATGCATAATAAAAATCAGCAGACCTAAAATGTAACTACTTTTGAAATATAATTTTTAAAGTGAAAAATAAAAATAACTTCTTCTAGGAATAAGACTTTCCCTCGGATCAACCTAGTTATTAATTAATGGACTATACCATATAACATACTTAGATCATGTTGTCTCTAGAACTTTCAGTATACTAACATGATGAAGACTAAATCTATGGGCTCCATGTATGAAGGAGTGTAAACTGCTTCAAAGCCATTGCAAGGCAGGTTCACACATGCAATCCTGCTTCCCGCAATGTAAGAAAGAGTGGTCATTGGACCGCTGCTACTTACACGCACCACCATCTCTGAGGTGGCGGAGAGAAATCACCCTAAACAGTACTCGCTTGCTCAGGATGATTGATAGGCCCTTCACTCTCATGATTGGTCGCTCGAGAGAAGGGGTGGGCTTTACAACTGATACATATGGGCAGCGGATGGACAGGATCCACTGCCATATGCCACCAAGGCGAGCGGACAGCTTCTCATGTTGAGAAGCTTGTCTGCTCGCCTTATAATACATGGAGGCCAATGTGTTCATTAAAGGGATAGGAAAGCCACAATTAAACTTGCATGATTACAATAGTGCATGTAATTTCAAGATACTTTTAAATTCACTTCTATTTTGAAATGTGCTTCATTCTCTTGGTATCCCTTGTTGAAAAAGAATACGCACATTTCCTATACTAGTGGGAGCTAGCTGCCATTAGTGCAATGCTGTTCCTTCAGCAAAGGATAACACGATAATGAAGCACATTTGCTTAAAGAAGTAAATTGGAAAGTTGTTTAAAATTAAATTTTCAATCTAAATCATGAAAGAATGGTTTGGGGTTTCCTGTTCCTTTAAGAATGTTCGTAAAAATGTTTTACAAAAGCTTACAATATAGCAAAAAATAGTTCTTACAATGTTTTGCAGGAATGTAAGTGGATTCCGATAATAGAATGATGAATTTAGGATGTACATATTCAATGGACTAGAGTCACAGACTTTTATTCAAGGGACACAAAAATGCAAAAATAAAATACTCTAATGTGTAACTGCTTTTATATAATTGTGTTTAAAGGGTCAGTCAAGTCCTAAATAAACTTTCATGATTCAGACAGGGCATATCATTTTAAACAACTTTCCAATTTACTTTTATCACCAATTTTGCTTTGTTCTCTTGGTATTCTTAGTTGAAAGCTAAACCTAGGTGGGCTCATATGCTAATTTATTAGACCTTGAAGGCCGCCTCTTGTCTGAATGCATTTTGACAGTTTTTCACTGTGCGAACACAGAGGGCGTTAGTTCATGTGTGTCATATAGATATCATTAAACTCACGCACATGAAGTTATCTAGGAGTCAGCACTGATTGGCTAAAATGCAAGTCTGTCAAAAGAACTTAAATAAGGGGGCATTGTGCAGAGGCTTAGGGGTAGATTTAACAAGCAGCGGATGCTGCAATCAACCCCTGTAGTTTCCAGATTGCTGGAAAATGGAGTTAACTCATCCGCCACCTCTAAGGCAGCGGACAGCAATCATCCCGATCAGATACGATCGGGATGATTGACACCCCCTGCTAGTGGCCGATTGGCTGCAAATCTGCTGGGGGCAGCATTGCACAAGCGTTTCACTAGAAATGCTTGTGCAATGATAAATGCTGACAGCGTATGCTGTCGGCATTTATCGATGTGCGCCCGCACAATGATAATTCAGCCCCTTAGATACAAGGTAATTACAAATGTAAAAAGTGTATTATTATCACTGTGTTGATTATGCAAAACTGGGGAATGGGTAATAAAGAGATTATCTATCTTTTTAAACATTAACAATTCTGGTGTTGACTGTCCTTTTAACCCTTGCAAATAGGTTAAACACATAGTTTAAGTCAGCTCTAGGGTAGCAATGCACATCTTGGAGCTAGCTGAGTTCATCCAGTGACAAGAGGCATATATGTGTAGCCACCAATCAACAGCTAACTTTCAGTAGTGCATTTCTGCTCCTGAAAAAACAAAAAACAACAGGAGCGCACAAACGCATCTAAGTGCAGATTATAAAACACCTTATTACTGAATCGCACTCAGAATTTAAAAGAATTAAAACAGCAATATAACATCAGTTATTGAAACTGCAAACCAGCTCTGGCGTCTTCTCACAGGAGTAGAATGGCCCAAGTCAGAGTATCAGCCAATCACAGAAAGAGGTGTGAGTCCAGCCGGCCAATCCGATGTCCTTAAACAAGGTACAGTCTTTCCAATAGCTTGTGTTTTCTACTTATTTCTAAAGTTTTTTTTTTTTTTTTTAAGTCTTCAACCTCATCAGGTCATTAGCAGCAGGATCCTCTCCTTTTTTTCCACACTAAAATCTGGTTTGAAAATATTCATCCTCTAACTATAGATTAATCAATCCTGATTGGTTAATTACATGAAATTAAAAGACCCGTTGCTGATTTCACATATAACCTGTGCCTTTAGCGTCAGAATTGCACGTGAAAAACAAAACAAAAAAACTTTAGAAATAAGTAGAAGACACAAGACATTGGAAAGACGGTACCTCGTTTAAGGACATTGGATTGGCCGGCTGGACTCACACCCCTTTCTGTGATTGGCTGATACGTTGACTTGGGCCATTCTACCCCTGTGAGAAGACGCCAGAGTGGGTTTGCAGTTTCAATAACTGATGTTATATTGCTGTTTTAATTCTTTTAAATTGTGAGTGCGATTCAGTAATAGGGCACTTTATCATTAAAGGTGTTTTATAATCTGCACTTAGATGCGTTTGTGCGCTCCTGTTGCTTTTTTGTTTTTACAGTTTTCTACTAAGAGTTCGTGATGGGACTTCTATAAATGAGCAGCCACCATTTTTTCCTAATCAACTATCATTGGAACATTTGTATATTTGCTCTTATGGACTGAACATTTGTTGTGCAAGAGACTTTCCTTATATATTTGGGGTAAAGTTAAGCAGACCTTTTGTGTATCCTACATTGGTATCGAGTGTTGTTTGGTGCACATAGGTATTATTGTGTGGTTCATTATATTGATTATAGGATGAATTTCCGCATAGGTATAATTTATATGCAACCTGCAGCGCCTGGTATACATTTTCTTTCCCCTTGATTTCTGCTCCTGAGCCTACCTAGGTATGTTTCCCACAAATTATACAAAGGTAAGAGACGTAAAGTGAAATGTCTCTTTAAAAAACTGTGTATTCTGTCTGAACCATGAATGTAAATTTTAGTCTGTCTCATATGTCTCAGACTTTATTCTACAAGGTCACAGCTACATTCACCTAGATTACAAGTTTTGTGTTAGGCTTAAAAAGCAGCGTTGGCCAGTACCAACGCTGCTTTTTAAGCCCGCTGGTATTACGAGTCTTGAAGGTACAGGTGTACCGCTCACTTTTTTGGCCAGACTTGGAAATACCGCAAATCCACTTACGTAAATTGCGTATCCTCTTTTTTCAATGGGACTTGCATAGCACCGGTATTACGAGTCTGCCAAAAAGTGAGCGGTACACCCTCTCCTGTCAAGACTGGTACCGCATTTTAAAGTCAGTAGTTAAGAGTTTTACACTACAACGCCGTAGCATAAAACTCTTAACTAAAGTGCTAAAAAGTACGCTAACACCCATAACTTCCTATTAACCCCTAAACCGAGGCCCCCCCACACCGCAAACACTAAAATAAAACTTTTAACCCCTAATCTGCAGAACCGGACATCGCCGGCACTATAATAAATATTTTAACCCCTAAACCATGGCACTCCCACCTCGCAAACATTAGTTAAATATTATTAACCCCTAATCTGCTGTGACACCTATCTACATTTATTAACCCCTAATCTGCCCCCCCCAACATCGCTGCCACTATACTAAAGTTATTAACCCCTAAATCTAAGTCTAACCCTAACCCCCCCTAACTTAAATATAATTTAAATAAATCTAAATAAAATTACTATAATTAACTCAATTATTCCTATTTAAAACTAAATACTTACCTATAAAATAAACCCTAAGCTAGCTACAATATAACTAATAGTTAGATTGTACCTAGCTTAGGGTTTATTTTTATTTTACAGGCAAGTTTGTATTTATTTTAACTAGGTAGAATAGTTAGTAAATAGTTATTAACTATTTAATAAACCACCTAGCTAAAATAAAGACAAATGTACCTGTAAAATAAAACCTAACCTAAGTTACACTAACACCTACACTATAATTAAATTAATTCCCTAAATTATATACAATTAAATACAATTAAATAAAATTAACTAAAGTACAAAAAACAAACAAACACTAAATTACAGAAAATAATAATCAAATTACAAGATTTTTAAATTAATTACACCTAATCTAATCCCCCTAACAAAATAAAAAAAGCCCCCCAAAATAAAAAAGCCCTACCCTACACTAAATTACAAATAGCCCTTAAAAGGGCCTTTTGGGGGGCATTGCCCCAAAGTAATCAGCTCTTGTACCTGTAAAAAAAATTACAAATCCCCCCCAACATTAAAACCCACCACCCACACAACCAACCCTACTCTAAAACCCACCCATTACCCCCTTAAAAAAACCTAACACTAACCTCTTGAAGATCACCTTACCGGGAGAAGTCTTTATCCAACCGGGTCGAAATTCTCAATGAAGCCGGGAGAAGTCTTCATCCAAGCCGGGCGAAGTGGTCCTCCAGACGGGCAGAAGTCTTCATCCAGACGGCATCTTCTATCTTCATCTATCCAGCGCAGAGTGGGTCCATCTTCAAGACATCCGACGCGGAGCATCCTCTTCTTTCCACAGCAACTGAAGAATGAAGGTACCTTTAAGTGACATCATCCAAGATGACGTCCCTTGAATTCCGATTGGCTGATAGAATTCTATCAGCCAATCGGAATTAAGGTAGAAACAATCCTATTGGCTGATGCAATCAACCAATAGGATTGAGCTGGCATTCTTATGGCTGATTGGAACAGCCAATAGAATGCCAGCTCAATCCTATTGGCTGATTGGATAAGCCAATAGGATTGAAGTGCAATCCTATTGGCTGATTGCATCAGCCAATATGATTTTTCCTACCTTAATTCCAATTGGCTGATAGAATTCTATCAGCCAATCGGAATCTAAGGGATGCCATCTTTGATGACATCACTTAAAGACACCTTCATTCTTCAGTCGCCGTGGAAAGAAGAGGATGCTCCGCGTCAGATGACTTGAAGATGGTCCCGCTCCGCGCCGGATGGATGAAGACAGAAGATGCCGTCTGGATGAAGACTTCTGCCAGATTCGTTGAGGACTTCGGCCCGGTTGGATGAAGACTTCTCCCGGTAAGGTGATCTTCATGGGGTTAGTGTTAGTTTTTTTTAAGGGGGTATCGGGTGGGTTTTAGAGTAGGGTTGGTTGTGTGGGTGGTGGGTTTTAATGTTGGGGGGGATTTGTAATTTTGTTTACAGGTAAAAGAGCTGATTACTTTGGGGCAATGCCCCGCAAAAGGCCCTTTTAAGGGCTATTTGCAATTTAGTGTAGGGTAGGGCTTTTTTATTTTGGGGGGGGCATTTTTATTTTGTTAGGGGGATTAGATTAGGTGTAATTAGTTTAAAAATCTTGTAATTTATTATTTTCTGTAATTTAGTGGGGGGTTTTTACTTTAGCTAATTTTATTTAATTTTATTTAATTGTATTTAATTTAGGGAATTCATTTAATTATACTGTAGTGTTAGGTGTTATTGTAACTTAGGTTAGGTTTTATTTTACGGGTACTTTTGTATTTATTTTAGCTAGGTAGTTTATTAAATAGTTAATAACTATTTAGTAACTATTCTACCTAGTTAAAATAAATACAAACTTGTCTGTAAAATAAAAATAAACCCTAAACTAGATACAATGTAACTATTAGTTATATTGTAGCTAGCATAGGGTTTATTTTATAGTTAAGTATTTATTTTTAAATAGGAATAATTTAGTTAATTATAGTAATTTTATTTAGATTTATTTAAATTATATTTAAGTTAGGGGAGGTTAGGGTTAGGGTTAGACTTAGTTTTAGGGGTTAATATGTTTATTATAGTGGCAGCGACATTGGGGGCAGCAAATTAGGGGTTAATAAGTGTAGGTAGGTTGTGTCGACATTTCGGGGCGGCAGATTAGGGGTTAATAAATATAATGTAGGTGTCGGCGATGTTAGGGGCAGCAGATTAGGGGTTCATAAGTATAATGTAGGTGGCGGAGGTGTCCGGAGAGGTAGAGTAGGGGTTAATAATATAATGCAAGTGTCGGCGATGTTGGGGGCGGCAGATTAGGGGTTAATAAGTGTAAGTTTAGCTGTGTTTAGACTCGGGGTTCATGTTAGGGTGTTAGGTGTAGACATAAATTTTATTTCACCATAGGAATCAATGGGGCTGTGTTAGGAGCTAAACACTGCCTTTTTGCAGGTGTTAGACTTTTTTTCAGCCGGCTCTTCCCGTTGATTCCTATGGGGAAATCGTGCACAAGCACGTTACACCAGCTCACCGCTGACTTAAGCAGCGCTGGTATTGGAGTGCGGTAATGCGCAAAATTTTGTTCAATGCTCACTTCATGTCTTTTAACGCCAGGTTTGTTAAAACCTGGAATACCAGCGCTGTCTGTAAGTGAGCGGTGAGAAAAAACTGCTCGTTAGCACCGCACAGCCTCTAACACAAAACTCGTAATCTAGCCGATTGTTTCCAAAAATTGTATTTACTGTTTTTACATGTATGTACAATAAAATATCTTTATTTATTTTATTTGTCTGTTTGATGATTTTTTAACAGAGCATACTGTGTCTGTGTATTTCATGCTTTAGAGGGTAGACTACAGATAACAATTTTATTTTTAATTGTTACCAGTTCAGCTTTGCAATTCCTGTATGGATTACATTAGGCATTCTAACAGTCTAAAGGGTTGATTTATCAAGGGCTGAATAGCCCCTGGTACCCCTGTTTCAGTGCAAGCCTTCAGGCTAGTTGAAAACAGTAGTTAAGACGCAGCAGTCTTAAGACCGCTGCTACTTAACTTGTCTGCTGCCTCTGAGGCTACGGACATCAATCTGCCCGATACTATCCGATCGGGTTGATTGACACCCCCTGCTAGCGGATCTGCAGGGGGCTGCATTGCACAAACAGTTCACCAGAACTGCTTGTGCAATGTTAAATGCCAACAGCGTATCATGTCCACCAAACATTGATAAATCGGCCCCTAATTTTCCTCTTGCATCTAAAGGAATCTATCCTCCCTCTGTTTCATCAATACAAGGGAGTACTTCAAATGTTGCTCTAGAATTTAAAGGTTTGTGGCAGCTATGCCTCTTCCAAGTATGTGCAATTTTATTTTCTATATTGCAGGATTGTTATCAGTTCAGCTTTGCAATTCCTATTGCTGCTCTTGCTTCTAAAGTAATCTGTCGTCCCTCTGTTTCCTCAATATAAGGTAGTGCTTCAGATTTCGTTAGGATTTGTGTGCTTCATTGTTGTGGTAGCAATGCCTCCTCCAAGCATGTGCAAAAGTTCTATTTTCATTACATTATCAGGTTCTTCTGCATGAACAGAGATTAGAACACCTTAGGGTGCCCTTATAGTTTTCAGACTCAGATAACTCAGGTTGTTTTCTGAAGGTGAGTTCTTTATGAGTTCTTTATGATCAGGCTCGTCAGTAACAGGAGTTAATAAGCAGTAGTCTTGAGACCGCTGCTCCTTAACTCGTCCACTTGCTCTGAGGTGGCAGAAAGCCATCCACCCGATGGCATATGATTGAGTTGATTGACACCCCTGCAAGTAGCCGATTGGCCGCGAATCTGCAGGGGCAGCATTGCACAAGCAGTTTACCAGAACTGCTTGTGCAATGATTAATCGCTACAGCGGTTCATGTCCGTCTGCACTTTAATAAATTGGCAACATCAGAGTCTACCTCTTTCATGTTTGAGCTTAAACATTGTTACAGCTAGATTACGAGTTTGGCGTTATGAGTGCAAAAGCAGCCTTATGGCCCATAATGCTTAATTTTACCTAACGCTGCTATTACAAGTCTTGTCAGTATAGGTGTACCGCACACCTTTTAGCCAGGAACGCAACGTCAGTACCGCACTTTTAAAAAAGTCCTATTTCAATGGGACTCCCATAGCGCCGGTATTACGAGTTTGCCTGGGAGGCCAAAAAGTGGGCGGTACACCCTATACCGACAAGATTCGTACCACCATCTAAAGTCAGTAGTTATGAGTTTTACGTTACAAAGCTGTACCATAAAAATCATAACTAAAGTGTTAAAAAGTACACTAACACCCATAAACTACCTATTAACCCAGACCCTAAATCATCACAGGAAAAACCTTCAAAACAAACTGGATTAGATTTAAAAAATTTCTGCAATGACACAAGAGTTATTTTTCCTGATCCTAATGCTCTTATTATAATCATTTTCATAGAGTGAACCAAGCTGGTATTCTTTTTTAAATAGGATCTTTCCTTTGCCAGTTTCTAATGTAGAGCTTTGGGAAACGTTTCCATTTTTCCAATAGTGGATGGTGCTATTTTGCTTTAGCCAAATTCACTACTATTCTGTATTATCATATGGACATGAAATTGGTAACCTTTCATCGAAAGGCCTTTTTCAGAAAGCATTACTTCTGTAGCAGTTGTGTCTATTCTCTGGTGTGAGATTGTCTGAGCGATTCTCAGAATACTCTGTGTATGAACATTTTCAAAATATTTTGAAACTTCTTAAAGTGACTAATGCACTTATTTGTGG
Organism: Bombina bombina; assembly: GCF_027579735.1. Lineage (NCBI taxonomy): Eukaryota > Metazoa > Chordata > Amphibia > Anura > Bombinatoridae > Bombina > Bombina bombina. The sequence goes on from NC_069501.1 coordinate 836,628,536, forward strand.
TCCCAAGTTTAACATAACTAATTTTTATGCTATATATTTATGACTTAAGCAATGCTGACTAGAAGAGCTTTATGATTTAAGTAATTGTCAGCAAAAAGGGTGTCCAAAGATATACTTTTAGCTCTCCTTTTAAAGGAAGAATTTATTTGAACCTGGACTTGACTTTATCATTTCCACTGTGTCTGGAATAAATTAACTTTTCTCCCTCAAGACAAGATGTCTAAGGATAAAATAGAACAAAAAGTCATTTTTTCATTCCTATTTTCAATCTAGGAGCCAAAATATTCATTTTCTTTACAATGACCTGAATTTTCTAGATCTCCTTGGAAGTTTAATTCAACTTGGAACAAGGCCAAGTATTCTATGAGCCTTCTTCCGCTTCCAAATCAACATTAAGGTATGGCCCCAATTCAGGTTCATTTCTGGAAGTTGGCAGTTTACGACTTTTTTAGAAAGCCTGGTCGCAGTCTGTCCAAGATCTCCAGGTTCTAAACATAGTTTCCCAGGATTACAAAACAGGTTTCTAATCAAGGCCTTCTTGATGAAGGTGACTTCTGTCTAACATTCCAAAAGACTGAATTTTATGGCTGTATTTGCTAGACATGTGCGTTTAATTTTGTTCTGAATCGAAATTCGGACAAATTTGCCAAATTCAGAGATTTGAATCGATTTGAATTACCGAATTACCCTAGCAACAAAACTAAACTAATCCGAATGCAATTGTAACAAATAAATCCAAATTAATTCAGATTTATTTGCTGCATTCGAATGTCCATGGACTAATCACAATTCAGTATAAAAATTAAATTTAGTGAGATTTACTAATCAAATCCAAAATGAATACATCCGAATACATCAGAATTTATTAGAATCTGAATGAATCCGAAAAGAATTACACTCAAATGTATTCGAATTCGAATCGATCCGAAACAAAATCAGAAAAAATCTGAATCAGTCTGAAACGAACCAAAACAAATTTTTCCACTGTGCACATGTCATGTATTTGCTATAGTTTAAGTTTTCGAATAAGCCCAAGGATTTTATCCCATCCTTTTCAATTATTACCAGGTAATTTTCTGACTTATTCTGGACTTTATGACTTTAAATACATTTTAACAATTTTACCAATCTGGGTTATTCTACTTCTTATTCAACATGGTCAGTTTATGTCCTTGTTTATTTATTTATTTGCTATAGTTAAAGTTTTCGAATAAGCTTAAGGATTTTATCCCATCCTTTTCAATTATTACCAGGTAATTTTCTGACTTATTCTGAACTTTATGACTTTAAATACATTTTAACAATTTTAACAATCTGGGTAATTCTACTTCTTATTCAACATGGTCAATTTATGTCCTTGTTTATTTTGAAGGATGCCTAGCTTCCTATTCCTAGACCATCTCCAATTTCCAAGATTTGCATTTCAGGACAAACATTTTCAGTTTGTGGCTCTTCCATTTGGTCTATAGCTCCCAGAATTTTTACAAAGGTTGTATGAACTCTCTTGTCTGTAATAAGAACTGATGTAGTTCAGTGACTGTATACCTGAAAGAGCAAGTAGTGGAGGATCAGTACCTCTATAGGAGATCTTTTGGATACATAATATGACAATGTGGGGGTGCTATGCCTCAGGGATCTTCCTCCTAGAACCCAAGCACCATGAGTAGCAAGTGAGAGAGGCAGCACACTCCATGCAGGAAAAACTTTATTGAAAGAAGAGCAATGTTTAGGGGCTCCTGCCCCTTTCTTGAGCTAATACAAAGTGCCAAAATACACCCATATATGCACCCGACAATAAAACAGAGGGCAAATCATAGGGAAGTGGGCGGTGACAGAAAGTACTGATCACATGTAGTCCAATAATAAACCTAACTAAAACCCATATCAATCCCTCAATAACTTGCAAACCCTATATAAAAACATAGCAGCAAATATGATAGACACCAACCAATAAGGAATTGGCCAGAATTTGTATAGGTTTAAATGAAAACCTGTCCATACACACCATACCTATTCATTTAACTGGATTTAACCATAGTTGTATTAAATTAGAGGAAGTAGATAAAACTCCCTATTAAGGCCTTTAGGATGCACAGTATTTAATTGACAATTTTATTTACTTAAAATTACTTGAAAATATTAATTGCGCTATGCTGAGATAAAATCTTTAAAATAAAAGAAAGGTAGCATAAATATTATATTATAATGTACTATTCATACTCCCAGTATATGTTTAAAATTATATGTTGATTGTTATTAAATTCAGTACAGAAAATGGCAGTTTAGTTCTGTGATAGTATTAGAGCAAATCTCTGGTGTTATCACAATTCCTAGGGGCCTAGTTATCAAGCCGTCAACCTCAAATACGCTTAAATTCCGCAGCGTATTTGTGGCGAGGCTGATTCGCCTTAGTTATCAAAGGCTCGAGACCGGCAAAAGTAGAATTTTGTGACGTAAACTTCGATCCGCCGGACTCAGTCCGACACAGATCGATTCTTACGTCACTCCAGATGTTCCGCACAGAAGTGCGGCACAATCTCACTACTTTTGCTAGTTATCAAAAAACTAGCAGGTACGCTCGGCACTTTTACGGCCCAGCGTACCTGGTTTTCAAAGCGCCAGCCTGGAGGCGGCGGATCCCATAGGAATCAATGGGAGTCTGACCATAGCGAAAGTACAAGTTCGCTGCTGCCAGACATCCCATTGATTCCTATGGGAGCTGTCTGCACCTAACACCCTAACATGTACCCCGAGTCTAAACACCACTAATCTGTCCCCCCTACACCGCCGCAACTAAATAAAGTTATTACCCCCTAAACCGCCGCTCCCGGAGCCCACCGCAAGCTACTCTATACATATTAACCCCTAAACCGCCGCTCCCGGAGCCCACCGCCAACTACATTATACCTATTAACCCCTATCCTGCCCCCCCTATACCGCCGCCCTCTATAATAAATGTATTAACCCCTATCCTGCAGATCCCACACCTCTTCACAACTAAATAAATAGTTTAAGCCCTAAACCGCCGCCTCCCGGAGCCCACCGCAACTATAATAAATGTATTAACCCCTAAACCGCCGCTCCCTGATTCCACCGCCACCTACATTATACCTATTAACCCCTATCCTGCCCCCCTATACCGCCGCCCTCTATAATAACGTTATTAACCCCTAAACCTAAGTCTAACACTAACCCTAACGCCCCCCTAACTTAAATATTTATTAAATAAATCTAAATAATATTTATATTATGAACTAAATTAATCCTATTTAAAATTAAATGCTTAACTGTAAAATAAACCCTAATATAGCTACAATATAAATAATAATTATATTGTAGCTATCTTAGGATTTATTTTTATTTTACAGGCAACTTTCAATTTATTTTAACTAGGTACAATAGCTATTAAATAGTTATTAACTATTTAATAGCTTACCTAGCTAAAATAAAGAGAAATTTACCTGTAAAATAAATCCTAACCTAAGTTACAATTACACCTAACACTACACTATACTTTAATAAATTATTTCTATTTAAAACTAAATACTTACCTGTAGAATAAACCCTAAGATAGCTACAATATAAATAATAATTATATTGTAGCTATCTTAGGATTTATATTTATTTTACATGTAACTTTGTATTTATTTTAGCTAGTTAGAATAGTTATTAAATAGTTATTAACTATTTAATAACTACCTAGCTAAAAGAAATACAAAATTACCTGTAAAATAAATGCTAACCTAAGTTACAATTAAACCTAATACTACACTATCATTAAATTAATTAAGTAAACTACCTACAAATAACTACAATTAAATACAATTACATCAACTAACTAAAGTACAAAAAATAAAAAAGCTAAGTTACAGAAAATAAAAAAATAAGTTACAAACATTTTACAAATATTACAACAATTTTAAGCTACTTACACCTAATCTAAGCCCCCTAATAAAATAACAAACCCCCCCAAAATAAAAAAATGCCCTACCCTATTCTAAATTAAATAAAGTTCAACTCTCTTTTACCTTACCAGCCCTTAAAAGAGCCATTTGTGGGGGCATGCCCCCAAAAGTTCAGCTCTTTTGCCTGTAAATGAAAAATACAAAACCCCCCCAACATTAAAACCCACCACCCACATACCCCTAATCTAACCCAAACCCCCCTTACAAAAACCTAACACTAATCCCCTGAAGATCATCCTACCTTGAGTCGTCTTCACTCAGCCGAGCAGCGATGGAACCCAAGTGGACATCCGGACCGGCAGAAGTGATCATCCAAGGGGCGCTGAAGAAATCTTCCATCCGATGAAGTCATCATCCAGGCGGCGCTGAAGAAGTCTTCGATCCGGGCGATGTCATCTTCCAAGCCGGGTCTTGAATCTTCCTTCCGCCGACGCGGAACCTCCTTCTTCACCGACGGACTACGACGAATGAAGGCTCCTTTAAGGGATGTCATCCAAGATGGCATCCCCTCAATTCCGATTGGCTGATAGGATTCTATCAGCCAATCGGAATTAAGGTAGGAAAAATCTGATTGGCTGATGGAATCAGCCAATCAGATTCAAGTTCAATCCGATTGGCTGATCCAATCAGCCAATCAGATTGAGCTCGCATTCTATTGGCTGTTCCGATCAGCCAATAGAATGCGAGCTCAATCTGATTGGCTGATTG